>NC_053161.1:111267214-111590547 GCF_016835505.1 Polypterus senegalus
AAACTCCGCCCCCCCCACGTCATTGCCAGCTCAACTCCATTACAGTTAATGGAGAAAAATACCTTCCAGTTATGACCATTAGGCATTAGAATTTCGAAATGAAACCTGCCCAACTTTTGTAAGTAAGCTGTAAGGAATGAGCCTGCCAAATTTCAGCCTTCTACCTACACGGGAAGTTGGAGAATTAGTGATGAGTGAGTGAGTGAGTGAGTGAGGGCTTTGCCTTTTATTAGTATAGATTTACATATGATGACGATATCATTTTTAAGGTGAAATGCAGCAAAATATGTTTGTTAAATTATACAGATAAAACTTTAACTTCATTTAAATAATCTATATTCTTCACTGGGAGTGTCGTTAAGGATAGAATAATTAAACAAGTACTACGAAGATATTTCAATGTTCTTTAAACGTTTTGAAGACTCGGCGCTAAGCTTACAGGTGGCTCAACTTCTGTTACAGAGCTGATTGTGTGGCGATCGGTTACTTGGGGAAAGAAAAGCACTGACTGCAGTGATGGCCACGCCAATATATATTGAATATAAAACAGAAAGAGAAAATAACAACATAGCTAAAAACGCAGCGACATATTTCGGCAAACGTTAAATGCTTGTGTCATGAGCACAAGGCGGCTATGCTGTGTCTGCAATGGACGTGGCCATCCACCGTGCATTCGCTGCCTTACTGACATTGACGGACGAAGGAGCCACCGATTCTTTCTCTGCCCAGTGTCACCACAAGCCTAGAGCCGCCCCTGACTACTGCTGCAATAAATTATTTAATCGAAGTGAAACACATGTTTAATAACGTGCTTTAACTATCATCATGAAAATGACATTACGTATACATCTCAGTATTTTAGTTATTCAGAGAGCTGTAATATCACGAATGTAATGGACTCTGTGTCCAGTTGGAGGAAGAGAGCCGGTTTAAGAAGCAAGTAGTGATTCACACACACAGAGCACATAGAAGATCAAATACAAAGCAAAGCATTTAAAGTGCTACTTTAATTACGATGTGATTTGAGAAACTGGTTAATTAAACGATTTTAAGATGAAGTTTATGATGTTCTACTTTAATGACAAAATAAACTACGTGATTAAAGTGGAAATGTCGAGATTGAAGTTGACATTTCGTGCTTTTTCCCCACCGTGTGCCTTTTTTCTCTGTACCCTAATAAGCTTTCATATGACAGTGACATCAGACAGTGGGCTTACAACTCGGCTTCTCACAGCGACTTTAATAAGGCGTAATTCTGGGAGGAGTTGGGGCGTTACATAATGCGCGTGCACGAGCGTTAGTTTTCACGCTGATCGGGATTTATGTAGCGGAAGAACGTGGAAGTTGGAGTACGCACAGATTCCTGCATCTGGATTTTTCTGTGCGTAAGCACATTTCAGCTTTTGTGCTTACGCCATGTTATAGTGTGAGTTCTACGCACGGCGTTATACATGAGGCCCCAGGTCCGCAATAGAAGTAAAATCTTGCAGTACTTCTTTATATTCCCTGCTTTGTGCCCCAATAAATGCAAGTTATCTGCAATATACTATACTAATAACCCAATTGTGCTTCACTCACTCAGAATATGGAACCAATGTAAAAAGCATTTTAAGATGGAGAAGCTGTTATCTGTGGCACCTCTGCAAGAGAAACACCTCTTTCAACCCTCGCAGTTTTTAATATCTGGAAACATTTGGGATTAAATTGCTTAGAGATCTTCATATAGACAACATCTTTGCATCCTATGAACAGTTACATTCCAAATTTAACTTTCCAGCTACACATTTCCTTCGCTATCTTCAAATTCGGAACTTTGTTAAACGAAACCTGCCCGATTTTCCTCATCTTGCACCCTCGTCCATGCTGGAAAAAATATTGCATAATTTCAAGGACTTAGACACCATCTCTGCAATATATAAAATTATTTTACAGTCCCTCCCTTTCAAAGATCCAAGAGGACAATGGGAAAAAGATCTCTTAATCAATATATCAGAAAAGGAGTAGAAAGTAGCAATGCAGAGACTTCACTCGAGCTTCATATGCGCAAAGCATACAATTATTTAACTCAAAATTATATATCGAGCACATCTGTCTTACCTAAAACTGTCCAAAATGTTTCCAGGGCAAGATCCAACCTGCGAACGCTGCAATCAAGTCCCAGCTTCACTGGGTCACATGTTTTGGGCCTGCACCAAATTAACAGCATTTTGGACCAAATTTTTAAGTGCCTTTCAGACAGCCTTGGTGTCACAATCCCTCCTAACCCATTAACAGCTGTGTTTGGTGTTCTTCCAGATGAGTTTAAAGTGAAGGACAAACAAACTGTGATTGCATTCACTACACATTTGGCACGCAGACTTATTTTGCTAAACTGGAAGAATCCTAACTCTCCTCTTTTAAGTCAGTTGGAAACCGATGTTTTATACTATTTGAAATTGGAAAAAAATCAAATATTCAGTTAGAGGATCTGTACAGAATTGTTTTCAAAATCTGGCAGGATCTTATCAATAATAATTTAGAATAAGCTCTTAAAGCACAGCGGAAGCAATTATCTCCGCATTTCTTTTTCTTCTCCATTAATCTCTATTGGCTTATTAAACTCATCAATTTATGTATGTTTAAAATCCTTAACTTTTACCCCGTTGGCCATGCTCTCTCTCTCAGGGGTGGGGGTCGACTTGTTTTCAGTCCTGTTTTTTGTAAAAATTGATCAATTTGTATGGAATGATTACAATAAAATAAAAAAAAAATGGGGAGGGGGACTCTGTAAGCTGATTCACAAAGGTCTAGCTTGGTAATCTTAATTATGCTAAAGTACATTAAACAAAAGACATACTCACAAGAGCCCAAGATATACTTATTGCTATGCTATTAATTCTACATATTATTGCAGTCAAAATATCATGACTTTATTGTAAAGTATCATACATTGTAAGTTACCAAAACACACCCAAGTAAATTAGTGTTAATTTATGTGCCTTATACGCCACCCCTTTGGCGCTTCTTATTCATATTTTCAATAAAAAGTCGCTGCACCTTTGCTCTCAATCTTGCCAAACCTAGTAGTTCATGATGTAAATGAATGGTAAAATTCTGTACTTCGGCCAATACCATGTACTGCATGGGGAACTCATACAGGTGTCATTTTTATTAGTCATTTGAATTTAGTAAAAGTAGGAGTAATGCTGGCTTTAACTTTTTTTATTTTTATTATAGTATAGGCATAGCAGAAATCCAAGCAAAATGTAATCCAAAAAGAATACTTTCATCAACATTATTAAATGTACTTTAATATTCAGTATTTTCACTTTACTTTAAGTAATCTGAGCTATTTTACCTTTAGAAATGTTGAAGCATACAGGAGTTTCTTATAAAAATACTTTCTCATATATTCCAGAAATTCTTAAATTTGAATTTGCTGCCAATTTCTATAATGCCTTTCCCGAGTATAACCTCATTACTTTTTGTGATACAGCACAGTAGCATGTTTATTTCTTTTAAGAGTGAACAGAGAGAAGCATTAGGAACATTAATAATTTGCTTCATTTTGTTTGTCTGTACATTAACTTCACTTACATGTTCTAGTGTCACATCTTAATTCTTTTACTCTGTTGCAGCACTAAAATTATGTCCTATGCTACAAATATTAAGCAGGGCACACCCTGGAAATTCAGGTTTCCTACAACAAAGCACTTAATGAGAATGTTTACATACATGAGAGAGTGCCAAGAGTGCTAGCTGCAGTATTCCAGTATTAATTGTAATAATTGTAAAAAGTAAATTCAAGACTTTAGAAAATTATTTTGTCATGTGAAAGTGTTCAGGAAATGCACTTTAACTTCTAAGATTATCTTTATATTGGTGGACAAGTTAATGCTGGGATTGCCTAAATTAATAGCATTGATTTACAACTACCCTGAAGTAGTTTAACTTTTTCGCATTTACTTATTGCTTATGTCACAAACACAATGGCCAAGGGGCATGTCACTGCCCCTGCCAGTATACAGGTCCAGTACAAAACAAGAATACCTTAACAAAGAGACCAAGGGTCTATCGCTGCCCTGGGTCACTTAAACTAGAAGGGCTATACAACTCAATCAGCAAAATAATCGAGCATGGAAACCTCAGCCTCGCAACCTTAGCAAGAACTACAGGCTGTCTACCTCATCATTACCTCTGAAAAGGCTGCATTCTAATACAATAAGCACAGCTCATTCCAGAACAAACATTTAAGACATATGCCATTAAGGCCAGATCGCTACATTATCAAGAGCTAAATAAATTAAAAACCCATGTTGGGGCAGATGATATCAATAAACAAGGCAAGTTTTCGTGAGGAAATATTTTAATTTTAATTTAATTGTTACTTATGTTTGCTTACAGGGAAACCAGGCATTAGACACTAAAAGTTAAATGTAGAATCACATACAATATATTCTGAACAATCCATCTATCCATCCATTGTCTAACCCGCTGAATCCGAACACAGGGTCACGGGGGTCTGCTGGAGCCAATCCCATCCAACAGAGGGCACAAGGCAGGAACCAATCCTGGGTAGGGTGCCAACTCAACGCAGGACACACACACAAACACACCCAGACACCAAGCACACACTAGGGCCAATTTAGAATCGCCAATCCACCTAACCAGCATGTCTTTGGACTGTGGGAGGAAACCGGAGCGCCCGGAGGAAACCCACGCAGACACGGGAGAACATGCAAACTCCACGCAGGGAGGACCCTGGAAGCGAACCCAGGTCTCCTAACTGCGAGGCAGCAGCGCTACCACTGCGCCACCGTGCCGCCATTTAAAGAGTCCATTCTTCCTAATCCAACTAAGGTGTTCTTTAAAAGTATTGACCTTCAAGGCAGAGCCATGGTCAACTTCTTGGTTGAGACTCTGTTTAGGTGGCGCTACACTTTCATGTTTGGACACTGTAAACCACCTTAACATTCTAATGCTGCTTTCCCATTTCTTCTCCCATCAACCTGAAGTTGGTCTAAGCTTATTATAAGATACATTAAACAATAAATTCACCATGGGCCCCTATTTCATGTTTTCTTACAAGCATACACTGTACATACTAGTTAGATTATATGAGCCTAAACATACAGTACTTCTTCCTAATGGTTTGCCTTATATTTGTATATCTTACCCCATAATGCTTGCCTCAGTTGCATATTCCATAATTCAACACAGTATTAAAATACATCATTTATCCCCATCAGTGTGTTTAGGTGATGATTCAAAAGAAAAGCAAGTCTAACAAACCCCTCTTCTAGAGTGGGCTCATATTTAGTTCAAAATGTTTTCTAAAACTTTTAC
Source organism: Polypterus senegalus (assembly GCF_016835505.1). Taxonomy (NCBI): domain Eukaryota; kingdom Metazoa; phylum Chordata; class Cladistia; order Polypteriformes; family Polypteridae; genus Polypterus; species Polypterus senegalus. The sequence goes on from NC_053161.1 coordinate 111,272,540, forward strand.
ATTTCCCACTAGCCCTTATTTTCATGCAACTTCCTCGAAAACAGCATGTTTTTGCCAGTCACCATTTTGTCAGCTTTTCTTCCATAATCAGTCCCTCCATGAATTTGTGGGCTGTTTTTGTGATTGTTACTGCCTAAAATGCCTCACTTTGCGGCATTTTTTTTGAAAAAGTTGTGGTTAAAGTTGTACTAGGGTGTTGTACAGTGTTAGCCATTCGGAATGTAGTGAAAAGTCAAGTCAAGCAAAATGACACCTTTTATTGACTAATTAAAAAGATTACATTATACAAGCTTTCGAGACAACTCGGGCCCCTTCTTCAGGCAAGATGTAAAACAGAAGCTGGAGTTCCCCGTGTATATATGCACACTAGGACAAGAAACAACATTGGTAAATCTTTAAGTGAGAAATCTATGTAAAAAATTAATAGACTCCTTCAGGCTAGGGTTCATTTAACAAGAGAGAAGAACAATGTACAGTATGGTCAGGATTTTTGGATAAAATCTGTCCAACAAAGTCTTTTGAAGTTTCTATTGAGTTTTTCCATACAATATGGATCTGTAGTCAGGTTGTCTGTGTCAGTCTGAGAGATGAAAACAATCCTTATACCTGGCCATAAAGCTCTTGTCTCTATTCAAACCATGTTGCAATGTGTTAAATTTTAGCATGAGTTTAACTTCCTAGGTAACTTCAGATCACATGAAGAGAGAAAAGAATGGGAAGCAAAGTTCATTTATAGATCCACAAGACAGTCAAAAAATCTTGGTGGTTATATGGTGTCAGGTCTGGAAGATGTTGAGAAGCTACACAATAACTTTGTACTTATCTGCCTTGAGTCTGATCTGGACCAATGTCTGGATTTTGTAGCATTTCATGGAGCCTCGCCATAGACTGTGGTTAGCTTTTGCCACACATCTGTGGGTAGAATAACAATTTAAATTAGTCAAGTGTTTTAATGCAATTAACTAAAGTAAATCAAAAAAGCACCAATGTACTTGGCAGCTGTAAAAAATACATTTTTCAATATGTGTATTTAGGTGCAAGTTAGCGCGAGTAGGTGTAAAGTATGCTTACAGATATTGATTAATTAAGATCCTTTGTTAAGACAGGGGAAAATGGTCTTTACCTGCATTTCCATCTCTATGAACGTCTTGTAGTGTATGAAGTCCTGTGCTTGGTACTGCACTAAACCCAGAGTTCTACAATGTAGATCATGGATTTGGAGTCATGGTTGCCATCCTTCCTGCTGACAGTTTTTTGTCATGAACTCCAAGTATCTTTTGCAGGAGCCAGCTTGGTAGAACACCTGCAAGAAGCTCAGCATGAATGCATTCAGATTATCAACAGTTTTGCAGAAGGCATCGTCAATGAAGTTCATTATGTATGCCATGCATGTAATGTGCACTGAGTTTGGGAATAAAAATTGCAGCGCAACTTTAAATGCTTTCTTCTTATATGCTGCGTTGTCTGTGTCAAACACAATTACATTCTCATTGACTATGCAGTATTCTTGCAGTTCATGTCAGAGCACAAACCAAGCATGAAGTCAAAGGAATTGTCTGTAGACCTCCGAGACAGGATTGTCTTGAGGCACAAATCTAGGGAAGGTTACAGAAAAATTTCTGCTGCTTTGAATGTCCCAATGAGCACAGTGGCCTCCATCATCCGTAAGTGGAAGAAGTTTGAAACCACTAGGACTCTTCCTAGAGCTGGCCAGCCATCTAAGCTGAGCGATCAGGGGAGAAGGGCCTTAGTCAGGGAGGTGACCAAGAACCCGATGGTCACTCTTTCAGAGCTCCAGAGGTCATCTGTGGAGAGAGGAGAACCTTCCAGAAGGACAACCATCTCTGCAGCAATTCACCAATCAGGCCTGTATGGTAGAGTGGCCAGACGGAAGCCACTCCTTAGTAAAAGGCACATGGCAACCCAACCAGTAGTTTGCCAAAAGGCACCTAAAAGACTTTCAGACCATGCGAAACAAAATTCTCTGGTCTGATGAGACAAAGATTGAACTCTTTGATGTGAATGCCAGGTGTCACGTTTGGAGGAAACCAGGCACCGCTCATCACCAGGCCAATACCATCCCTACAGTGAAGCATGGTGGTGGCAGCATCATGCTGTGGGGATGTTTTTCAGTTGCAGGAACAGGGAGACTAGTGAGGATAAAGGGAAAGATGACTGCAGCAATGTACAGAGACATCCTAGATGAAAACCTGCTCCAGAGCGCTCTTGACCTCAGACTGGGGCGACGGTTCATCTTTCAGCAGGACAACAACCCTAACCACACAGCCAAGATATCAAAGGAGTAGCTTCAGGACAACTCTGTGAATGTCCTTGAGTTGGCCCAGCCAGAGCCCAGACTTGAATCCGATTGAACATCTCTGGAGAGATCTTAAAATGGCTGTGCACCGACGCTTCCCATCCAACCTGATGGAGCTTGAGAGGTGCTGCAAAGAGGAATGGGCGAAACTGGCCAAGAATAGGTGTTTCAAGCTTGTGGCATCATATTTAAAAAGACTTGAGGCTGTAATTGCTGCCAAATGTGCATCGACAAAGTATTGAGCAAAGGCTGTGAATACTTATGTACATGTGATTTCTCAGTTTTTTTATTTTTAATAAATTTGCAAGAACCTCAAGTAAACTTTTTTCACGTTTTCATTATGGGGTGTTGTGTGTAGAATTCTGAGGGAAAAAATGAATTTAATCCATTTTGGAATAAGGCTGTAACATAACAAAATGTGGATAAAGTGATGCGCTATGAATACTTTCTGGATGCACTGTAAGTTACCCATTCCACTCTTCCCCTCACTAATAAATATTACATGAGTTTATTTGTGTATGTTCTCTCCTCTGCATCATTGTATCAGTGACATTTGACACACACACTCACGTGTACATCATTAAAACATTCAACAAAGCATGTACAGTACATTTAATCGTTTCATTTAATATTTTTATTTGTAAACATATTTATTTCTCCTATACTCGCTCGCATACACCTGGATCAGTACCAGTATGTATGAAGGCAGTTATGTGACCCTGTGCTTCTTCTTGCCCTCTTAGGTTTTCAAATGAACAATGGCTGGTGGTGTCAAATCTCAATCCATACTCTTGTCATGTGTCTCCTAGCTGGTGGAATGAGCTGCCCACCTCTATTCAAACCACTGCCACCCTCACTGTGTTTAAGAAGTGTTTAAAGACTCTTTGGTTCAGTGAAAAGCTTTCTTATTGATCATGGCTTTATTAGATTATTGTAACTAAAAGAAGTAAATAGTTTTGCGGTGTTCTGTTGGTTCAGAGCTCTTCCCTTATGATGGTGAAGTTTGTAATCTTTCCCCTTAACACCTCTTACATAACTGTCCCCCAGACTCATGTTTATATGTTTGTGCTCAATTGTAAGTCAGATGAGTAAGTAGTCAAATTGTAAGTGTCTGCTAAATGCGGAACTGTAAATAAGTGCATTTGTCAGTTCAGAATCAAATATATCTCCTTTTGATTTTATTAGGTTAGTTTCATTTTACAGTACATAGCTGTAATAAAAATTTTAGACTTGCATAATATTGATGTTTAAATTAACATTGTAATAATTTTGGGTGTTTGCTATTTATTAGTTTCTCCATTCTCATCTACATCTCCGCTTGTTTTTTGTCTTTGCAGCAAGCAGTGAAAGTCAAGGTCAGATTCTTCAGCGCTTTCCAGAGAAAGACTGGGAGGATAATCCCTTCCCTCAAGGTATTGAGCTGGTGAGTAAGTTTTTAAACTGAGTATTAAAACCAAATAATGAATACAGTAACTATGCAAAGTTTCTATATTGTTTTGTCAGTTTGTGAAAGCTTCTAGGCTGTCAAGTGTATTTATGTAGTTTTTCAATAAGGCAGTTTTCTTTACTTTGTCTTATTGACTTTGTGAGCTGTTAGATCCTACATCTTAGTGTGTTCTTCATAACATGGTCAGTTACAAATAAATGAAAAGAATATACTATGGACAATGTAAAGTGTTCCAATAGTTTGTGCAATCATATAAAATGGATTTCTGAAAACGTTTTGCTGTATATATTTTTATATAAGAATCCCTAGCATGCTGATGTTTAGTTTACTATAATTTATGTTAAACATGAAAAGATACCAGTTAAAATTGGCTTGTCTGATTCTCTAATTTTATATCTTTTCTTCTATTTATAGTTTTGTCAACCCAGTGGATGGCAGCTGTTATCAGAAAGAAAGCCACCAACTTTCTTTGTAGCCGTCCTGACTGATATAAACTCTGAGCGCCATTACTGTGCCTGTTTCACTTTCTGGGAGTCAGTTGGAGATCTACAGGTTCGCATTTAACACTTTGATCATGATATGGACAGAACAGATACAGTGGGGGAAATAAGTATTGAATGTGTCAACATTTTTTTCATTAAATATATTTCCAATGAGTCTATTCACATGAAATGTTCGCCAAACTTTAGTATTAACTCAAGAAATTCACAAAAATATAAAACTCACAACATTAAAGGTCATAAATAAAGGTATGTGTAATAAAGTGGAATGACACAGAAGAAAAGTATTGAACACGCTAATTTAATACTTAGTGGAGAAGCCTTTGTTTATAATGACAGCTTCAAGATGCTTCCTATATGAAGAAACCAATCACCTGCAGTGCTTAGGTACAATATTGACCCATTCTATTAAAAGTGATTATCTTTAAATTTTGAGGACTCCAGAGGCCTCTCTTGTGAAACCTGATCTTTAGTTCCTTCTACAAGATTTTCTTTCTTTGAAACCAATTGAGAGTTTCCTTTGTTGTATGTTTTTAATCGTTGTCCTGCTGGAGATCTATCCTTGTCTCATCCTCCTCATCCTAGTGGATGGCAACAGGTTAATTTCAAGAATCTTTCGGTGCATGGCCACATTCATCATTCCTTCACTTACGTGAAGTCTGCAGTACTATGAGATGAGAAACAGTCCCACACCATGATGCTGCCACTTCCAAACTTCATTGTGGGTATAGTGTTTTTCGAGTGATGTGAAGTGCCATTTCTCCTCCAAACATGGTGCATAGTGTGACAGCCAAAAAGTTCAACTTTGGTCTTGCCTGATCAGAATACATTCTCCAAATTTTTCATAGGCTTGTCCAAAAGTTGTGTAGCAAACTTTATATAAGCTTCAACATACCTTTTTTTTATAGTAATGGAGTCTTGCGGGTGAGTGCGTATCAAGGCTGAAGTACATTGCCTATTGTTACATTTCTTTGTAACAACTGCACCGGCTGCATCCAAGCCTTCCTGGAGCTCTTTCCAAGTGGTCCTTGTGTCTTGGGTTGCTCTTCTGACTATCCTTCTGCCTCTCTGGTCAAAAATCTTGCCCAGAGCTCCTGTGTGTGGCTAGATGATGGTAGCTTCCTTCCACTTGTGGATAATGGCCCCAATGGTGCTTGCTGGAAGATTCAGAAATTTCAAAATATGTCTAGAACCAGTTTCATTGATATGGTTGCAAAAACAATCAGGTTGCAAAGGTGTTGGACGAGCTCTTTACTTTTACCCATCATGGGATGTTTCTTTTGTAACACCATGGTAGCAAACACCAATTTTTAGCCCATCAATATTTACCAACCTATCTGATATTAATTTGCACAAAAAGGAGGATACTCTAGTTTAGGGTATGCTAAACTGAAGTAGTGAGTCTTTAGCTAGATTTTGAAAGCTGAGACTGAAGGGGCCATCTCTTATAGTGGCAGGCAGATCATTCCACAGCTTTGGGGCCCTTTAACTATAAAGCTCAACCTCCAACTGTTATTTTATTATTCCTTAGAATCATAAGCAGACTTGCTTCTTGAGATCTTAATGTGCGCTAAGGTTTGTAAGTAATGATAAGTTCATATGAGTATTCTGGATCATGGCCATTTAGGGTTTTATATGTTAAACATAGGATTTTGATATCCACCCTAAACTTAACCGGGAGCCAGTGTAAAGATTTATAAACTGGAGTTATGTGTTAGTATTTGCTTGTTGTTGTAATAATTCTTCCAACAGAATTTTGGATTAACTGGAAACTGTATAAAGGACAGTCAGCATCACATTGCAGTAGTCAATCCTACTAGAAATAAATGCATGAATTAATTTGTCAGCATCCCGCATATTTAGAAAATACCGTCATTTCCCAATATATTTAAGATGAAAGAGACAGTTTTAAATAATATGCAAGAGTCAAAGATAACACCTAGAGTGCGGGCTGATTCAGTAAAACTAATTGTGATTCTGAGATGACTGACAATTTTAGCGCATCTGGTACTTGCCATGCAATACTTAACTGTTGATAATGTTAGCAATAGGTGCTGCAAGGACATACATTGCACTTTTTACTAGTTTTGTTGCCACTGCATCTAGGACACCAGTAGTAGGTTTAATTTTAGAAATTAAAATTAAGACTTCCTGTTTTGTTACAGGATTAAAAATTCTGTTTCCACCAGCATTATCATAGTTCTGCCTTTTTATGTTAGTTTTCATTTCTATATTTTTTCTGACTTGACTTGGAAAATCAGTTTAGATTTAGTTTTCGTTCATCATGTATTTTTAATTTTAATTTAGTTTTAATTTCACAGACATTTCTATTTTATTTTTATATCTATTAGTTTTAGTTTTAGTAATTATGGGCATGATCAAAAAGCTACTATGGTTTTAGTTTTTTGTCACAATCAAGACAGAACTGTACACTTAACGGGTTTGCATATAATGTGAGTTTTATGTTAGTGGACACTTACTACATTACACTACATGGTTTACTATCTGGGTTTTTTTTATCTGATAAAACAAGCATAATCAAAATCAGATACTTAATATGATCAATTTTATACAATTTTTATAATTTTTAAAACGATTTTCTATGTCATTTGTGCTGAACAAATGTGCACTGAGTATTGGCCCTGCACTTTTCATCTTTTCCTTTCTTTGTCCAGAACGGGTCAATTTGTGATTAAATTTAGGTGAATTTTAATGTTTGAGGGTTTTTTACTCTAAATGTCTATAGCACACATGTCCTACTCCAAATCACTAGTCAAGTGTCCATCCAGTTTTTTGCGACATTTTGTTATCGACAAGCACAATATACGTAAAAAAAAATGTGCGAAATTTGCTGTCTCCAGCCTGTTTCCATCCAACTGACTTTTTATCCATAAAATGGTGTGCATGATGACGTCATCCCCTCCAAAACGTTTTGTTGTAAAAAATCTGCCCTTGAGCCATTTCCATACATAATTTTGTGTATGTCACAAATTATCTACCGTTTGTTTTCCACGTTACACCCCCTTCACTAAACAAAGAAATGGAGAGATTATTCAGACAGTTTTTTGAAATTTGCCAGCTTACTGTTATTTCAGTTTCATAAATAATTGGAATTGTACATAATATCTGAAGACGACAGCAGAATGAAGCAGTTGCTTGTCTGATAGCCCTAGTACCCCAGTGCGACAAAACCCACGGGTATGGGAGAGACGACGGAATAAGACCATCTGGAAGGAGGTGGTGGGGAGACACTTCACAGAAAATCTCTGGCTGCAACATTTTAGAATGACACGGCCGATGTTTGAGATGTTGTGTGGATTCATCAGTCCTGATGTTGCGCCCATCACAGGTTGTCACCGACCACCGGTTCCAACCCCAAAGCGGATTGCCATCGCCCTTTACAAGCTGGCAACCTGCGCCGAGTATAGAGTAGTTGGAGAAACTTTCGGGGTTAGTAAAACTACCGTCCATCGATGTGTATATGCTTTGTGCACCGCTATTAAACAAAAATTAATGCTGCGTTATATCAGACTTCCGACTGTAGCGGAGGCCAATGAAATTGCATACCGCAATTCCTTGGTGCATCTTGTGCCACAGATTTACGGTGCGCTGGATGGCACGCATGTGCCTATTCTTCCCCTGACGGAAGGCTACCGCGATTACATTAATCGCCAAGGGTTGCCATCTATTGTTCTCCAGGCCCTTGTTGATGACAGGTGCATGAAAAGAGACATTTGTGTTGGCACTCCTGGAAGTGCCCATGATGCAGCTGTATTTGCAGCATCGGATCTGTACAGGTGAGCCTACCTTTCAACATCCCTTCTCAGTGCGATAACAACTGAATTAGTACTGTAACCCGCTTCCCTTAAGGTTTTTAATTAAAACTGAAATTTGAATTAATACAAAATAACGTTTAATCAAAAAACTAAAGTTAATATTAATGAGAGAATTTCTCATATATGCTAAAACATCTGCCATTTAATAATAAGAAAAAAATGTTTAGATAATGAAACACACGGTTTATTAAATATTTTGAATGGCACAGTAAATTACCTTTGCGGTTTTTGAATTATTTAGACATCCTGAGAGACACCCCCAGGCTACGGTTGATGTGGGGGGAGTTCAGGTACCCCTTTTAGTAGCAGGAGACCCAGCTACTGCATTGGCTCATCACGAGAAATAACGAGTCTCTTCATCAGACCATGCGAACCACTCCGCTATTCTTGTTTTGATTGCACGTGATGAAAATGTATCATGTGACACATTTATTTGCGTTAAAGCCCTTTTTTCCGACAAAAAGTCTTTCCAATGTAGTTTTGCACATCTGAAGTATCGATATGGAATTTATGCGCTAAAGTTAAACGGAAAAATATTATGTTGACATGTACAACATTTTATCGATAATTAGCATTTCCATCAGCTAAAATTTGAAGCGCTAAATATTTTTTTGCAAAAACACCTTGGATGGAAACCTGGTTAATGTGCTCAAAATTAATGCCTTCAATATTGCATTCAAAAATGTCCTTTGCTGGGCTTTGTTATTTTCCACCAGCCATATTGATCTGTGATTCTCATGCACATTAAAATTTATAGATAGAATTTTACCACCTGCAGGCCTGAAAAGATATAAAAAAACTAGAAAATTGATTCTTCTGTGTTCTGACAGGTGTGATCATGAAAATCATGGGGGCTTAGGAAGAACAGTGCTCTTAGGTTTGAATCAGTGGGTTAACCCCACCTAGCTATATTAAGGGAAACAAAGAAAAGCAATCATGTAGTGTCAAGGTTAGTGAGACTTGAATAGCCCATGCATAAGAACAGTAAACTCTTAATGTGCAGAGTAAGAGCAGGTAATAGGAATATGGACAGCCACAAAATGACAGAAATAGCATCTGAGATTAGGAATAATATATGCATATTTTCTAAACCCACTTATCCAGAGCAGGATTGCAGGAATCCTAGAGCCTATCACAGCAGGTTTGGATGCAAGGCAGGAAAAATTCTTGGCATGCATTATGTATGATATGGCTGATGTTATGAAAAAAAAAGTGTATGATGTTTCAACTATCTACTTTGAGAGAAAGATAGCGAAAGATTGAAAATAGGGGGACAAATATTTCAAAACATAATTCTGCTAACAGATTATTTTAACAATATTAGGTATTTTGAGCTGTGAATGTAAAACTAAAAAAAAGATAAATTAAATAAAGAATAAATACAAAAACACATTAGTAGGTTTAGTTTTTTACCAGTTGACAGACTCTTTTTACCTACCTACCTCTACTTCAGTGGAGACATTGCAAACTCAAGAATTTTACGTTTGTATCGTTTCATTTTTAAATTACCTTTTTAAAGCAAAAGTGATTAGTCATCGACATTATTCTGATCTTGTACAATACAATACAATACAATTTATTTTTGTATAGCCCAAAATCACACAAGGAGTGCCGCAATGGGCTTTAACAGGCCCTGCCTCTTGACAGTCCCCCAGCTTTGACTCTCTAAGAAGACAAGGAACAACTCCCAAAAAAACCCCAGTAGGGAAAAATGGAAGAAACCTCGGGAAAGGCAGTTCAAAGAGAGACCCCTTTCCAGGTAGGTTGGGCGTGCAGTGGGTGTCATAAAGAAGGGGGTCAATACAATACAATACACAAAACAGAACAAATCCTCAATACAGTATAAAAATAAAAGTACTTGTATGTTGACCTTGTCAGTCTCTTGATCAATGCCATTTTATTTTCAAAAAGGATCTTTCCTGTGTGAACTGGCAGGTGAATTGTTGTCAACAAACAAACAGGCACCCGAGGAATTAACTGAAACATTTTTCTTTTGTGATATTTCTGTCTATACAGTAAAGTTTTTGTTGACCAGCACATTCCGACTTTAGGCATTTAAATTACATGTTGATGTATAAGAAGCGCAAAGAAATGTGACAGTTCATCATAACGGACATCAGACGTGCAACCTGGAATTTGGCTTTGTGTGTGCTGCTGTATTAATGGCTGTGTACATACTGTATCTTGGGCTCAGTCAGAATTGCAGCTAACATGCTGTCATTTATTAATGGGTTGAAATTCTGTATGGGATTATCTTTATCTAATACTTATCTCTTGAGCCCCAGAAATCCAGTGAGTGGCAGCTTTGAAAGCTGCAGAGAATATCCAAGGCAAAATCATCACCTTGGTATTCTTCACGAGCACTTGAGCCAGAATCTATCATGCTGTCACTGTCAGCTCCTTAAGAACTGTCACTGTTCTCACACAGTGAATCACTTTCTTTTTCACACACTTTACGCACCCGTATTCATCTTGCTGTGGTACCGCAAATGCTGTGTCAACACCTGCTCTCTGTCACCAGCCACTGTTGACTGGGTGAATACATGCAGGCAACTTGTGGTGTATTACTTTCCATTTTAGAGTTAAAAGTTACAAGGGTTAAAAACTAGTGGCAGGAATATTTATTTAAAAACCAAATATGAAATTCTTATTAATATATGCATCCTAGGTTAGCTTTTGTGTAAGTCCTGTTGTGACAAAAACTACAAATATTTTTTAGTAAACTATTATTCTATTTCAGGTAGTCTTTAAAGCTATTTTTATAGTTTTGTTTAGTTTTAGTTTTCCATTTCGGTTTTGTTAATTATTTTATTTCAGTTTGCAAAAATGTTTTCTAATTAATAGTTATTAATAGTTTCAGTTTTGATTTTAGTTTTCGTTATCTATAATAACTTTGGTTTATCGAGTTATTCCTAGGCCTCCTCCTTGACCAGAATTTCTAAATTTATGAAGGAATGTCTATCTGTCTAATGACACCTCAGCTAGGGGAACAGTGTCAGATTTACTAAGCCAGGTTTCAATGAAAAGATACAGACCAGATTTTGCACTTAGTCTAATATCATTTACTAAAACAGCTTTATTTCCGAGAGAGAGAATGTTTAATAAGCCACATTTAAAACCGCATAATTCTTTCTGAACTAGTGATATATTTTTGCTTTCCACACTTCCCCACTATAACCTATTGTCTGTGGGGGAGGAGCAAAATCTTTCGTCAATAATTTTGATCACCGGTTTTTTATGAATCTTGATGTTTTATGATCCTCTGATACAGAACACATCAACATCTCAATGATGATTGTGTGTCTGTCTGTGTGTCACAGTTTCTTGAGGACGGTCTAGAGCTTAAATGGCTGGACTGAAAAATACCAAACTCGAAACTTAAAGCTGTTATGAGATGATGATGTGCTGATTAGTTTTTGATCCAAATCGTACAAGAGAAAGATGCACTCTAGAGGAACCCTCAAATACCGTAATTCTACAATTAATTATGAATTCTTCCCATCAATTGTTATTGTAATGACCTATTTTATGATCAGAAAGATCAGCATCAGAGCGGTAAATAATGACTGAAATGTTATAGAATCGTTTGGGAAACTTGGTTCCTAGGGTGCAAAACCTACTCATTCTCATGTCTGAAGTTTTTTTTGTTTTAATTTGAATTAAGTTATTATTACAGGTGCCGCTGGTGAAGGATCTGGATTTACAGTCATATGAAAAAGTTTGGGAACCCCTCTCAGCCTGCATAATAATTTACTTTTAACAAAAAAGATAACAGTGGTATGTCTTTCATTTCCTAGGAAAATCTGAGTACTGGGGTGTTTTCTTAACAAAGATTTTTAGTGAAGCAGAATTCAGTTGTATGAAGTTAAATCAAATGTGAAAAACTGGCTATGCAAAAATTTGGGTAATTTTGCTGATTTGAATGCATGTAACTGCTCAATACTGATTACTTGCAACACCAAATTGGTTGGATTTGCTCGTTAAGCCTTGAACTTCATAGACAGGTGTGTCCAATCATGAGAAAAGATATTTAAGGTGGTCAGTTGCAAGTTGTGCTTCCCTTTGACTCTCCTCTGAAGAGTAACAGCATGGGATCCTCAAAGCAACTCTCAAAAGATTTGAAAACAAAGATTGTTCAGTATCATGGTTTAGGGAAAGACTACAAAAATTAATTTCAGAGGTTTAAACTGTCAGTGTCAACTGTAAGGAATGTAATCAGGAAATGGAAGGTCACAGGCACAGTTGCTGTTAAACCCAGGTCTGGCAGGCCAAGAAAAATACAGGAACGGCATATGCGCAGGATTGCGAGAATGGTTACAGACAACCCACAGATCACCTCCAAAGACCTGCAAGAACATCTTGCTGCAGATGATGTATCTGTACATCGCTCTACAATTCAGCGCAATTTGCACAAAGAACAGCTGTATGGCAGGGTGATGAGAAAGAAGCCCTTTCTGCACTCACTCCACAAACAGTCGCTTGTTGTATGCAAATGCTCATTTAGACAAGCCAGATTTATTTTGGAACAATGTGCTTTGGACTGATGAGACAAAAATTGAGTTATTTGGTCATAACAAAAAGTGCTTTGCATGGCGGAAGAAGAACACCGCATTCCAAGAAAAACACCTGCTACCTACTGTCAAATTTGGTGGAGGTTCCATCATGCTGTGGGGCTGTGTGGCTAATTCAGAGACTGGAGACCTTGTTAAAGTTGAGGGTCAGATGAATTCAACCCAGTATCAACAAACTCTTCAGGATAATGTACAAGCATCAGTCAGAAGGTTGAAGTTACGCAGGGGTTGAATATTCCAACAAGCCAATGACCCAAAACACAGTTCGAAATCCACAAAGGCATTCATGTAGAGGGAGAAGTACAATGTTCTGGAATGGCCGTCACAGTCCCCTGACTTGAATATCATCGAAAATCTATGGGATGATTTGAACAAGAACAAGAAGGCTGTCCATGCTCAGCAGCCATCATATTTAACTGAACTGGAGAGATTTTGTATGGAAGAATGGTCAAAAATACAGTTGTACTTGAAAGTTTGTGAACCCTTTAGAATTTTCTACATTTCTGCATAAATATGACCTAAAACATCATTAGATTTTCACTCAAGTCCTAAAAGTAGATAAAGAATAACCAGTTAAACAAATGAGACAAAAATATTATACTTGGTGATTTATTTATTGAGGAAAACGATTGAATATTACATATTTGCGATCCGCAAAAGTATGTGAACCTCTAGGATTAGCAGTTAGTTTGTAGGTGAAATTAGAGTCAGGTGTTTCAATCAATGGGATGACAATCAGGTGTGAGTGGGCACCCTGTGTTATTTAAAGAACTGGGATCTATCAAAGTCTGCTCTTCACAACACATGTTTGTGGAAGTGTATCATGGCACGAACAAAGGAGATTTCTGAGGACCTCAGAAAAAAGAGTTGTTGTTGCTCATCAGGCTGGAAAAGGTTAAAAAAACATCTCTAAAGAGTTTGGACTCCACCAATCCACAGTCAGACAGATTGTGTACAAATGGAGGAAATTCAAGACCATTGTTACCCTCCCCAGGAGTGGTCGACCAACAAAGATCACTCCAAGAGCAAGGTGTGTAATACTGGGCGAGGTCACAAAGAACCCCAGGGTAACTTCTAAGCAACTGAGGGCCTCTCTCACATTGGCTAGTGTTCATGAGTCCACCATCAGGAGAACACTGAACAACAATGGTGTGCATGGCAGGGTTGCAAGGAGAAAGGCACTGCTCTCCAAGAAAAACATTCCTGCTCATCTGCAGTTTGCTAAAGATCACGTGGACAAACCAGAAGGCTATTGGAAGAATGTATTGTGGACGGATGAGACCAAAATAAAACTTTTTGGTTTAAATGAAAAGTGTTATGTTTGGAGAAAGGAAAACACTGCATTCCAGCATAAGAACCTTATCCCATCTGTGAAACATGGTGGTGGTAGTTATCATTGTTTGGGCCTGTTTTGCTGCATCTGGGCCAGGACGGCTTGTCTTCATTGATGGAACAATGAATTCTGAATTATAGCAGAGAATTATAAAGGAAAATGTCAGGACATCTGTCCATAAACTGTATCTCAAGAGAAGGTGGGTCATGCAGCAAGACAACGACCCTAATAACACAAGTCGTTCTATCAAAGAATGGTTAAAGAAGAATAAAGTTAATGTTTTGGAATGGGCAAGTCAAAGTCCTGACCTTAATCCAATCGAAATGTTGTGGAAGGACCTGAAACAAGCAGTTAATGTGAGGAAACCCACCAACATCCCAGAGTTGAAGCTGTTCTGTACGGAGGAATGGGCTAAAATTTCTCCAAGCCAGTGTACAGGAATGATCAAAAGTTACCAGAAACATTTAGTTGCAATTATTGCTGCAAAGGGTGGTCACACCAGATACTGAAAGCAAAGGTTCACATACTTTTGCCACTCACAAATATGTAATATTCGATCATTTTCCTCAATAAATAAATGACCAAGTATAATATTTTTGTCTCATTTGTTTAACTGGTTTCTCTTTATCTACTTTTAGGACTTGAGTGAAAATCGGATAATGTTTTAGGTCATATTAATGCAGAAATATAGAAAATTCTAAAGGGTTCACAAAGTTTCAATCACATCTGTACCTCCATCCAGAATCCAGACATTCATCCAAGGCTATGGGGGGTGTCTAGAGGCTGTTATATTTGCAAAAGGAGGCTCAACTAAGTATTGATGTAATATCTCTGTTGGGGTGCCCAAATGTATGCACCTGTCTAATTTTGTTATGATGCATATTTTCTGTTAATCCAATAAACTTATTGTCATTGCTGAAATACTACTGTTTCCATAAGGCATGTCTTATATTAAAAGGAAGTTGCCTCTTTGAAAGCTCAGCCAATGATAAGCAAACATCCAAAGAATTAAGAGGACTTTCCAAACTTTTTCGTATGACTGTATATCTTAGTCTAATTATACACATTATTTTTTAGTTGTAAAGTAATTTAAGGTTTGCATCATAACTAAATTTATCAGATGCCCCACAACAGGGATTGGGAGTAAAAACTACAATATAGTAGTGCTTTGGTTTATTTGATTGGTTAATGTGATTAACTTACTTGAATTTGAATTCATGAAAGTTTTTTGTGAAAATGTTAAATGAAAATGAACTATCTTAAATTTCTTTAGACCCAGAAAAGCCAACCTAGAGAAGCTGTTGAAGATGAAGATCATGGGATTGTGCAGCCTACACAGTTATTTGCACCAAAGAGCTTGGTTTTGGTATCTCGTTTGGACCATACAGAGGTCTTTCGGGTATGAATTATTATTGAAGTACTGTTTAACTCTGTATTTTTCTTTGACTTTATTTGTAAGTACTTTATTTAACTAACCATATAAATATATATTTTTTAGAATTGTTTGAGCCTAATGTACACTGTACATATAGATCATCTCAATGTGCAATTGGAGACTTTAATCGGAAACTTGCTTACCTGCATTATTCCCATTGCTGGAGGATCTCAGGTTAGTAGAATTTATAAATACAATGTATTTGTTCATGAAGTATATGAAACTCTTGCCTCTTTTTCATTAGACTTGAAGCTTTAGTTTGCACTACTACTTTAGAAGAGAGGCTCAAGCTTCCACATCTTTTTCATATATATACATCCTATGTCTGTTTTCAATTTTTATTTTCATCTAGTGCCTGTTTGAGTGTTCTTCATTCCTCTACTCACAGGCAGCATGCTTCTGGGCTTTGAAAAGTGTCTTTTTATAACCTCCACCCATTGAGAGGATCCTGCTTTGCTTATTCATTTTTATGTAATTTATTGCAGTCATGTTTTCTTTGCATCTTATTATGTTTTCCAGCAATATCATACAGACAGATGCAACTTTGTTGTAAAATAACAGGAAACTCCTAAATTTACTATGTGCTTTAAACAGAAACAAAATTAAAGTTTGGAACATGTAGAAAAGGAAATATTAGCTGAAAAATCTGAAATGAAATGCACAATTTTAAAATATTTAGACCATTCATTTTTTTGTATTTTGACATATTATTACCTTGTTCTTAAATCATTTTAAATAATTTTTCCCCACATAACATAACACTCAATACACCAGAAGGCCAAAGTGAAAAGAGGATTTTAGAAATTCTGTTTTCTCCCTGTCCATCTGGGGTATGGAGTGTTACTTGATGTAGGTAAAAATTAATTTAAATAATTTTAGCACAAGTGTGCAACTTAGCTAATTGTGAAGGGGCCTGAATACATTCTGAACCTACTGTGTGTGCGTGCGTGTGTGTGTGTGTCTATTTATACTACCTATCAATAGTTTGCAATCACGAAGAAATGTTTGTTTTTGATAGAATTGATGCTTTTTTATCAAGTCACCATTAAATTGACTTAAAAATATAGCCAAGACATTACTGGTGTTTCTAATGGCTGTTAATTCTTGAAATGGCTGATTCTTAATTTGTTGTTCACAGAAGTCTTCAAAGTCAAATTTTCAGTACCCACTTAACTTAACCTTAGTTATCATGTATAAATGTTAATTGGTTATTAGATAAACCTTTGCAATTGCATTGGCACTTCTGAAACATGTTATTATGTTCACTCGGGTTGCAAAGTTCTGGCATACCTAAAATTCAATTCTGGGTTCAAAAATGGCCAAAATAAAACAGTCTTTTCAAGAAACATGTCAATCTATTGTTTATGCAGACTGAAGGGTTATTCCATGTGAAAAAGTTATGTCAGTTTGGCCATTTATGGACCCAGAAATTAACTTTAAGATGCTAGTACCTGATAACTCAAGTGAACAAAATAATCGATTTCAACAGCCTTCTTTAAATCCCACCAAAGATTTTCTATGGGATTTAAATCCAGGGACTGAGAGGGCCACTCCATGACATTCAGAGAATCTGTTTCTCTAACATGCTTTAGTTGACTTGGAGGGTATGCTTGGGATCACTGTCTTGCCTGAGAGCCCAATAATCACCAGGTCCAATTTCCAGACAGAAGGCATCACATTCCTCTTTAAAATGGCCTGGTATGTTTGGGAATCTATGATGCTAGTTACATGGTTTAGATTGCCAGTTCCTGCAGAAGAGCATCTCCACACCATCAATGACCCATCTCTATGGTTATTCCTCTACTTCAAGAGTGTGTCTCTGAGTCCAGCCATAAAGTCCTTGTTTGTTCAGTGTTCATCTAATAGTTGCCTTTGAAACAGTTGCCCTGGCCCTCCTCAGGTCATCATGAAGGTGTTTTGCAGTAGCACAGGGTTTTTGGTAGTTGTCCTGTTGTGATGCTCTGATCGATTGGATGATTCTCCTTAAAAAAGACTCAATTGGTAAAAAGACCAGTCACAAAAAATGATATTTTCAAAGCTTTTCTAAGCTTTATAGTAATTTTGTTGCAGTGCTCCTTTATGCAAGGTATTACAGTAGTTGAACCAGTGCATGTCTTTTTTTCTTTGAATGAGAGGCAATTGGTATATTAGCCTTTACGTTAAAGTTAGTGTAGTAATAAACTAAAAAAAAAGTAATCTGAGAAGTCGTCCTGTGCAACTAGAGAAACAGAAAGAAAAGCTACGGTAAGGAATTTATGCCTTTATTTTGTCCTTTCAATTAAAACAGACACCGCTTGAGTTTGGACAGCGCCCTGGTTTAAAATACAGCAGCTTACACTTTTAGTTGGGAGAGGAAATAAAGATAAAATATGAATTTGAAATTGCTGCTTATTAAATAATAGTTTTTTTTTTAAAAGATATGTGATGTTTATTTGTTAGTTTGTGTCATATAGCATATGTTATGGTAAAAAAAACAACTACTACATAATTAAAATGGTAATCCATATTTATATTTACACCTGAAGAATTCCAAACATCTAGATGATACAGTAAAGAAAAAACCTACCTGTATAAATATAGTTAATGTATCTTTTAACCGCAAAAAGCTGTAGTGCAATTAATGGTTTAAAATGAATAAAATGTATAAGTGCATGTATATTTATATTTAAGCAACATTTACATGCCAATATCAATTAAGTGATTGTGTGAGAATATATATATATATATATATATAATACATATATATATATATATATATATATATATATATATATATATATATATATATATATATATATATATATATATATATATATATATATATATATATATATATATATATATATATACTGTGTATATATACAGTGGAACCTCGGGTTCACGAACGTCCCGGTTCATGTACAACTCGGTTCACGACCAAAAAGATCGCCAAACTTTTGCCTCAGTTCACAACCACACACTCGGTATACGAACAAGCCAGGTTCCCTTGCCTGCCTGCAAGCTGAGCTGAAAGAGAGAGAGAGAAAGGGCGAGCGAGCACGTGCCTGCTAGGGAGGTGGAGGAGGAGATTGCTTCACGTGTTTGCTGAACAAGCCAGTTTCCTTGCGCCCCTCAGTTGAGAGAGAGAGAGAGAAAAGGGCGAGCGAGCACTTGCCTGCTGGGAAGGGGAAGGAGGAGATTGCTGCACGTGTTTACCTGCCTATCTGTAGGCTGTAGTGCAAGCGAAAACATCCCCTCCCCCCACAGGCAGCCTGAGAGAAAGAGAGCTGCCATGCTTTTTCATTTAAGCAAAGCCGCTCCTTGTTCATTGTTTTCAATAAGACGTGCACTCTCTTTGTGCTCTACAGTATTTCGTGTGCTTTTGCAGTTAACTATGGCTTCTAAGCAAGTGGAGAGTTGTCAGAAGAAAGTTTTGAAGAAAATTGAAATCGAAGTAAAGAAAGAAATTACAAAAGGTGGAAAAATGTTTACCAGTTTACTCATTTACCAATCGGAGAACCCTCGTGCTTTCAAGCAGCATAATGTAAACAAAGCCAGACTGCCAGTAATGTGGAGGGTCACAAGAACGTTCTTTTTGGAATGGCTGCATGAGGCTTTCACTCCCACCAGCTAAACCGCTAAAAGCACCAGAAACCCAAGAAATCACAAGAGAGAAAACACCTGAAGGAAAACACTTCATGCCAGAACTCGTTTCATGCAAGGTTAGTTTTCTTGGTGGTTTTTGTATTACGGATTTTTCAAAAGTAATTTTTTTAGTTCATAATGCGATTTGTTGCAATGTTATTTTCTCTTTTTCAAATGTTCGCTTTTTCCTTGTGCTTAAAACTCATGAAAGGTTTACAGATGGAGTTTTTCATAGCGATTAGGTGCGATGTTACATTTCTCTTTTTCAAATGTTCGGTTTTTTCCTCGTGCTTAAAACTCATTAAAAATTGTTTACATGGAGGACTTCATCGTGTGATTTGTTGCAATGTTACTTTTTTGGTTGCTTGCGAGTTGGTTTTTAAATGAAGTTCGGATTTGTGCGATGTTTTTTTCTGCTGTGCTTAAAACTCATTTTAAAAACATTGTTTACAGCGATCAGGCTTTAGGTTTAATAGCGCGATCTCCTGCAATCTGACTTGTTTGCTTGTGAGTTGTTTTTTGCAAGCGCTTCGGAATTGTTCCTTTTTTTCTGCTGTGCTTAAAACTCATTTGAACAACATTGTTTACAGCGATCAGGCTTTAGGTTTAATAGCGCGATCTCCTGCAATCTGACTTGTTTGCTTGTGAGTTGTTTTTTGCAAGCGCTTCGGAATTGTTCCTTTTTTTTCTGCTGTACTTAAAACGAATGCTGCGCGAGCACGTGCTACAGAGAGATTAGAGAGCACTAGCGCGCAAGCGCAGATAGAGCACGGGCAGCTGACAGGGAAGGGATGGGGGGAGGATAGGTGTGTGTGTGCGTGTGTGTGCGTGTGTGTGCGCTCGCGCTACACAGAGAGAGAGAGAGAGGCGTGAGCCAGCCTGCTCCTGTAGCTGAGGGAGGGAGGGTGGCAGGCAGGCAGGGAGGGAGGGAGGGGCTTTGGTGGTGTGTGTGCTACAGAGAGAGAGTGTAGCTGATCAGGGAGCCTGGGTGTTTTGTGTCAGTGTTATTCAATGTTTTTACATTAGTTTACTATTACACTGTGGATTCTATGGTGTAATTAACTATATTTGTGCTTAATCTTTACATATTTTTACATATTTACATACAGTTTGTACGGTCTGAACGGATTAATTGTATTTACATACAATCCTATGGGGAAAACTGCTTCGGTTTACGACCAAAGTTCTGGAACGAATTATGGTCGTGAACCGAGGTTCCACTGTATATATATATATACTGTGTATATATATATATATATATATATATATATATATATATATATATATGTGTGTATATATATATATATATATATATACTGTGTATATATATATATATATATACTGTGTATATGTATGTATGTATGTGTATATATGTATATATAAACTGCTCAAAAAAATTAAAGGAACACTTTGAAAACACATCAGATCTCAATGGGAAAAAGATATCCTCCTGGATATCTATACTGATATAGACTGGGTAATGTGTTAGGAACGAAAGGATGCCACATCGTTTGATGGAAATGAAAATGATCAACCTACAGAGCCCTGAATTCAAAGACGCCCCAAAAATCAGAGTGAAAAAATTATGTGGCAGGCTAGTCCATTTTGCCAAAATTTAATTGCAGCAACTCAAAATTGTACGCAGCACTTTGTATGGCCCCTGTGTTCTTGTATACATGCCTGACAACATCGGTGCATGCTTCTAATGAGATGACAGATGGTGTTGTGGGGATCTCCTCCCAGATCTGGACCAGGGCATCACTGAGCTCCTGGACAGTCTGAGGTGCAACCTGGTGGCATTGGATGGACCAAAACATAATGTCCCAGAGGTGTTCTATTGGATTTAGGTCAGGAAAGTGTGGTGGCCAGTCAATGGTATCAATTCCTTCATCCTCCAGGAACTGCCTGCATACTCTCACCACATGAGGCCAGGAATTGTCGTGCACCAGGAGCCACTGTACCAGCATAGGGTCTGACAATGGGTCCAAGGATTTCATCCTGATACCTAATGGCAGCCAAGGTGCCTTTGTCAAGCCTGTAGCGGTCTGTGTGACCCTCCATGGATATGCCTCCCCAGACAATCATTAACCCACCACCAAACTGCTCATGCTGAATGATGTTACAGGCAGCATAATGTTCTCCATGGCTTCTCCAGACCCTTTCACTTCTGTCACGTGCTCAGGGTGAACCTGCTCTCATCTGTAAAAAGCACAGGGCACCAGTGGTGCATCTACCAATTCTGGTATTCTATGGCGAATGCCAATCGAGCTGCATGCTGCTGGGCAGTGAGCTCAGGGCCCATTAGAGGACATGGGGCCCTTGGGTCACCCTCATGAAGTCTTTCTGGTTGTTTGGTCAGAAACATTCACACCAGTGGCCTGCTGGAGGTCATTTTGTAGGGCTCTGGCAGTGCTCATCCTGTTCCTCCTTGCCCAAAGGAGCAGATACTGGTCCTGCTGATGGGTTATGGACCTTCTATGGCCCTCTCCAGCTCTCCTAGAGTAACTGCTTGTCTCCTATAATCTCCTCCATGCCCTTGAGACTGTGCAGGAGACACAGCAAACCTTCTGGCAATGACACGTATTGATGTGCCATCCTGGAGAAGTTGGACTACCTGTGCAACCTCTGTAGAGTCCAGGTATCGCCTCATGCTACCAGTAGTGACACTGACTGTAGCCAAATGCAAAACTAGTGAAGAAACAGTCAGAAAAGATGAGGAGGGAAAAATGTCAGTGGCCTCCACCTGTTAAACCATTCCTGTTTTGGGGGTCATCTCATTGTTGCCCCTCTAGTGCATCTGTTGTTAATTTCATTAACACCACAGCAGCTGAAACTGATTAACAACCCCTCTGCTACTTAACTGACCAGATTAATATCCCATAAGTTTCATTGACTTTATACTATACTCTGATTAAAAAGTGTTCCTTTAATTCTTTTGAGCAGTGTGTGTATATATATATATATATATATATATATATATATATATATATATATATATATATATATATATATATATATATATATATGAAATGTTAAATCCGGACTAATTAAAGAAATAAACACTTATGCAGTCTTGCTTGGGTTGAAATTCATTTTCAAAAATGTTACTATTGAAATGTGCAGTCAATTATTGTTTGGACAGTGATATAACTGTTACTAGTTTTTCTATTTACCCAAGCACGTACTGAAATGAAACAAAGATAATATAACATTTTAGTGTAGAATTTCAGTATTAAATCAAGAATATTTACATAAAAAAGGTGAATGGTGTAGAAATTGCAGCAATTCTTATGTTAGATCCCCCTATTTAAAGAAACCAAAAGTACTTGGAGAGACTAATATTAAATAAAATTGTCATATGTAATGCCTGCCTAATGTGTGGACCCCATAGACATCACAAGGCATTTGGTTTCTTTCCTGGTGATGCTCTGCCAGTCCTTTACTTTAGCCATCTTCATTTCCTGCTTATTTTAGGGGGCTTGTTTTTTTTTTCAGTTTTTTCTTCAGCAAGTGCAATGCATGCTCAATCAGATTTAAGTCAGGTGAGTAACCTGCAATTTAAGAACATTCCACTTTTTGGTTTTGAAGAATTCTTTAGTTGCTTATAACCTTATAATTTGGGTTATGGTCCTGCTGCAGTGTGAAGTGCCGTCTAATCATCTTTGACTCATTCAGTTGAACCCAATGAGACAAGATACCTCAATAAACCTCATTATTTATTTTCTTGCTTTTATTGCCAGTTATCTTATCAATAAATAGAAATGATTCAGTTCAATTGGGAGCTGTGCATGTCCAAACATATCTTTGTCTCTGCCATGACATTCTTAGGATCATGAGCTATCCCTTTCTTTCACAACACCTTTCTGTTTTCATCACCATGGTACAGATGAATCTTTGTTTCATTTGACCATAAAATGATGTTCCAAAACTGTTCTGATTTTTGATTTACTTAGCAAACCATAACCTAACATTTATCTTCTTAAGGCTTACCATTGGTTTGAATTTTGTGCTAAACCCCAGTCTGTATCCTGGATAGTATTTTTGATTTAGTTGACAGTTGAAAGAGCTTTTTTTTTTAATAAACAAGTACAATTATTCTTCTGTCTTCAACTGCTGCAGTCTTCCTTCTCCTATTAGGTAATTTTATATACCTTGGCTTACCAGTACATTCTTTATTTTTAACAATGTACCAATTAGTTGATTTTGGCAAGTTTTTGCTAATTCTCGGATTTGTTTTAATTCTTTTTAAGGCTCATGAAGGTTCTCATTTTGAGTGATAGCTGCAACAAATCCAAATGAAAACACTACCTTTAGAACTACCTACCAGCCTTTTATCCAGTTAATTGTGCATGGTTTGACAATGCAATATCTACACCTGACCAATGAACAGTTAAGCAGCAATTGTTCAGTTGCTTTTGGTTTCTTAAAATAGGCAGGACTACATACAAGGAAGTGCTGCAACTCTAGCTCCCCTGGAGGTCTACACTAAAAACTCAAATATTTTGTTTCATTTCAGTACCAGTATGCTAGGTTAAAGAGCCACACTAATAACAGTTGTTTTATGTCCAGATACTTATGGACAGCATTGTAGTTTGTTACGTTAAGTCAGAATGTGAAGGGAAAGTAGTGTGGTAATGAAGCAACACAGTAGATATCTTCCTCTGCAGAGGGGAGTTTAAAATAGAATACTGATATGAAGCAAACAATAAGTAGATTCAGGAATATTGGTAACTCTTCTCTCTCTCTCTCTCTCTCTCTCTCTCAGCACAAACCTCATTCTGAGCAGATCTAGTCCCCCTCACTGAATTATGTACATATAATGTATTAGTTGTACCTAATTTGGTTATGTCTGCAAGTGTTCTTGGATAGCCAAGGATGGCCAAAAACTTCTGCAACTCTGAACCTGAATAAGAGTTTGATAATGAACTAGTGGATGAACTCCCATTTCCATTTTAATTAAAGTGTGATTTGGATTGTCCTTAAACTGGATGATTTGTAATTACTTAATGTGTCTGTCCAACATTAATTATTCTAAATGATTTACCTTACCTTATATTCATCCATTCATTATCCAGCCGGCTATATCCTAACTACAGGGTCACGGGGGTCTGCTGGAGCCAATCTCAGCCAACACAGGGTGCGAGGCAAGAAGTAAACCCTGGGCAGGGCGCCAGACCACCGCAGGGCACACACACACCCACACACCAAGCACACACTAGGGACAATTTCGGATCGCCAATGCACCTAACCTGTATGTAAACTTAATCACTGTTTCATTATACAGGTTGCTGTCTCTAAATGCTAGTACTGTACAGATCGTTAAATTATGTTTCTGTTTTTAATCTATTTATTACACATTGCTGATTTTAGACCAACACTTTCATTCAAGTACTGTAAGTTCTGTCAAATTTGACACTGGGTTATATTGCACATTTCACATGCTTCCTGAAATGATGGCATTTTATTCAGGCTCTTTAATATAACTTTTGCTCCCAGATGCCATCTGTTGGTGAGAGGAAATGAAATAAATTACAACAACTTAAAAATAGTTGCCCAATGCAGAGCCTATCTGCTGCAGCTTATAACTTGCCAGGATTTTCCACTGTTTATCAAGCTTAAGACATTGTACATTTATGCAGTTGCTCTGACCTTTGGCTACCTCTGCAGGATTTAGTAATTAAGGAATAATTAATGATATTCGGAAATTACTTTAACTCTTGCAGTTTTATTTTTTCGTTTTCTTTCTATATGTTTTAAAGTAATTCTTGATTAATTCAACACCCAGTAGAAAATAAAATAAACATGATAGTCTGTATTTCAAAGTCTGTGCCATTTATGCATTGATTATAGTAATTATCTTGATATGACTTATTGTAGATTGAAAAATTAACATTATGTTCACAGAACTTAAAATTTATTTTGTTATTTACTTTTACTAAATGCCATTCATGGTAATGAATATAATCCACACATTAACAAACTGCAGAAATATTAGGAAATGTCAAGTAGTCCTCTCTTGCAGTTTAACACTTCATTAGTACAGTGACTTGTCTACACTATCTTGTCACTTAGTAGAAACATCTTCTTAATAACAGGAAACATGTTGCCATAGCTATAGTGATTAATTATTTAGAGAACGTTACCTGTCTTTTCCAAACAACATTTAGACTATAGTGTATGTTTAGTCAGTTATAAATGTCGCAGCCCCTTCTCAGAAGTGAATTGCATCATTACTACAAATGTAGCTCAAGAAATGTAACACTTTTTTAAAATTACAAAAAAGAGGGGGTGGATAAAACTTCAACTGGGCTAATTGTATGAGGGCAGTAACAATGACACATTATAAAGGAGTACTGGTGAAGGTTTGGAGGAACCTAAGTAATATTTCTTGATGCACTTCTGATGAATAATTCTTTAGCTAAATGTACTTAATGATAGTCTGCTGTGGAGAGTATTTATCATATTACTGAAATTAAGTGATCTTGAGAGCATACTTTTCAATATTCAGAATTCTCTTTCTACAGAAATCAAAGTTTGTGGACAATTTAAAAATATATTCTAGTAAAAAAATTATCATTATTGGTACCAAACAAAACATCTTCCATTCCATTGCTTTGTAACATTGAAGATATCATTTCAACATACTGTACATGGATCAAAAGATGTAAAAATCTTGATTATTGTTGGTTACTTGTAACTTTATACTAAAATTTTTCTCCTTGTAAAAAACTCTATGATGCCCCTTTCCTCTCGATGCCCTATACATGTTCTTATTTTGCCTAAGGGTTAATGAAGGGCTACCTTATTATCATTATCATAGACTGTGGAATGCAATTTGCAAGCATATATTAAATTACATCACAAATTTAGTTTATGTTGGCAGCACAGTATAATTGTCATTGGTTTGTATTACTTTATTTTCCTATGCTGGAGGAAGGACTGATGTACAAACATAAGCATACAGTGGTGTGAAAAACTATTTGCCCCCTTCCTGATTTCTTATTCTTTTGCATGTTTGTCACACAAAATGTTTCTGATCATCAAACACATTTAACCAATAGTCAAATATAACACAAGTAGACACAAAATGCAGTTTTTAAATGATGGTTTTTATTATTTAGGGAGAAAAAAAATCCAAACCTACATGGCCCTGTGTGAAAAAGTAATTGCCCCTTGTTAAAAAATAACCTAACTGTGGTGTATCACACCTGAGTTCAATTTCCGTAGCCACCCCCAGGCCTGATTACTGCCACACCTGTTTCAATCAAGAAATCACTTAAATAGGAGCTGCCTGACACAGAGAAGTAGACCAAAAGCACCTCAAAAGCTAGACATCATGCCAAGATCCAAAGAAATTCAGGAACAAATGAGAACAGAAGTAATTGAGATCTATCAGTCTGGTAAAGGTTATAAAGCCATTTCTAAAGCTTTGGGACTCCAGCGAACCACAGTGAGAGCCATTATCCACAAATGGCAAAAACATGGAACAGTGGTGAACCTTTCTAGGAGTGGCCTGCCGACCAAAATTACCCCAAGAGCGCAGAGACGACTCATCTGAGAGGTCACAAAAGACCCCAGGACAACGTCTAAAGAACTGCAGGCCTCACTTGCCTCAATTAAGGTCAGTGTTCACGACTCCGCCATAAGAAAGAGACTGGGCAAAAATGGCCTGCATGGCAGATTTCCAAGACGCAAACCACTGTTAAGCAAACAGAACATTAAGGCTCATCTCAATTTTGCTAAGAAAAATCTCAATGATTGCCAAGACTTTTGGGAAAATACCTTGTGGACTGATGAGACAAAAGTTGAACTTTTTGGAAGGCAAATGTCCCGCTACATCTGGCGTAAAAGGAACACAGCATTTCAGAAAAAGAACATCATCCCAACAGTAAAATATGGTGGTGGTAGTGTGATGGTCTGGGGTTGTTTTGCTGCTTCAGGACCTGGAAGGCTTGCTGTGATAGATGGAACCATGAATTCTACTGTCTACCAAAAATCCTGAAGGAGAATGTCCGGCCATCTGTTCGTCAACTCAAGCTGAAGCGATCTTGGGTGCTGCAACAGGACAATGACCCAAAACACACCAGCAAATCCACCTCTGAATGGCTGAAGAAAAACAAAATGAAAACTTTGGAGTGGCCTAGTCAAAGTCCTGACCTGAATCCAATTGAGATGCTATGGCATGACCTTAAAAAGGCGGTTCATGCTAGAAAACCCTCAAATAAAGCTGAATTACAACAATTCTGCAAAGATGAGTGGGCCAAAATTCCTCCAGAGCGCTGTAAAAGACTCATTGCAAGTTATCGCAAACGCTTGATTGCAGTTATTGCTGCTAAGGGTGGCCAACCAGTTATTAGGTTCAGGGGGCAATTACTTTTTCACACAGGGCCATGTAGGTTTGGATTTTTTTTCTAACTAAATAATAAAAACCATCATTTAAAAACTGCATTTTGTGTTTACTTGTGTTATATTTGACTAATGGTTAAATGTGTTTGATGATCAGAAACATTTTGTGTGACAAACATGCAAAAGAATAAGAAATCAGGAAGGAGGCAAATAGTTTTTCACACCACATTAATCTCCTGTATGTTTTTCAGTTATTTTCCTTTTATGAAAGGACCCTGATCAAACCCAACTGTTAGCTATGAGAGATGATGGTCTTCCCTCTTCATCTTGAAAGGAGATTGATGTTCTCTGTGGGAAAGAGTGTGCTTTATTGTGCCTACCCAGATGGATGCCAATAAATGTAGGAATGGAAGAGATGAATTTTAACTTGGTTAATTATAAATTTTGCCTTCAGCAGTACCGCTAATTAATCAAATAATTCGGTAGGATCCCCCACTTCGTTTATCTTACCTTTCTTTGTTGTAGGAAGTGGCCTTTAGACTTGTATCATGGTAACTGAAGCACATTCATTTTAAGAAGCAGTATAATACAATTTCTGAATAAACACAAGAATTATATGATATATGTCAACATATATATGCAGTTAAGACAGGACACTGACAGACTAGACAGACAAACATGTAACACAGAGAGGCTAGCTGTGTACTTGCTATTTAGAGTTCTGATTTATCTTGGCATAGATAAATAGTTTTATGGTACCAAGTCTTTAAAAGTGATGTCAGATATTGTGTGGATTTGTTGCTTTGTTATTTCTCCAGGTTCAAGTGAAGGATTCTTCTTGTGTTGGAGTACACTCTTTCTCTTTGCTGCATGATCCTTTGTGGTGTACTATGATGTTGCTTTCTCAGTTTGCTTTCTGCAGTTAGGTCCTTTGCTTTGTCAAAGAGTTTTACATTTGATATTTCTGTCCTTAGAATAATTTTTGAAAGCTTGTAGATTATTCAGGTATTTCATCACAAATGCGAGATGAGTACTGATGTTACCCTTTGGATAGCAAAGGTTTCCGCCTTGCTACTCTCCCAAGAATCACATTTTAAACAATCTTCTTCTTATGGAATTATGAGCACTGACCTCAACTGAGGCTAATGTGGTTTGTAGTTTTTTGGATTATCTTGTTGAAAGTGTCATCACTGAACCCTTACGGTCATTTTGGCAATCCAGCCTTTCCTGTGAGACTGGGAAGATTCACCATGTTATGTTCTCCATTTGTATATAATCACTCTCATTGTGGTGTGGTAGAGCTCCGGAGCCTTATAAACTGATTTGCAACCCTTTCCTGATTAAGTTTCAAAACCCCTATTCCTCATCTATTCTTCTGTCATTTAACTTTGCTCAGCTGTTTCAGTGAGTAATTAAGGAGACAATCATATTTATAGCAATACAAGTGTTTAAGAACTTTGTTACTTAAATATATTTAGTTGCAATTTTTAAATGATTGTATATTTACGCTGGTTCCCTTTTATTTAATACTAACTGTACTACCCATCCAAGATGTATTAAAATCTAAGTAATCAACATAGTCTTACGTGTTAACATTTGCAGTGCACCGTGCAATGCATATTTCTCTAATATGTGCCATTTGGTATGAGATTTGCAAAAATATTGTTAATGTTTGTGATGTGCCATCTATTATAATGACAAATTTATCAAATTTTATTACTGAAAATATTTGTTATGTACCATCTTTTGCTATGACAGAGATGTAGTGCCCGGACAGACATCCTTTTGTTTTGGTGGGTTACATTTTTTCTAAAGATCTGAAGCCATTTATTGTGACAAATTTATAAAAATAGAGGATAGCAGGAATGATGCAAAAACTTCTTCATGGCACTGTTTGAAACAGTATGCTTGTGGAAGACGCTAAACAGGTTACAACAGTCTCTATACAGTATATGGGATATTCTTTTAAAGGTTTATGAGGATTTTAGGTTCCTTTTGGTGCAAATGAATCCTTTACAGCTGTTTCAGCTAGTATTTTAACAGAAGTTGCTTTCACTTGCTAGGTAGTTGTGTGCAGCTAGGGCTGCTGCTTTATTTACAGGTAGTTCCTATAAACGACTAACATAAAAATGTATCAAGCGTTAAATCTGTAGATCGCCCTTAATCAGCATGTGTGGTGGAACTCCCAATAGACAGGCAGGGTGAAATTCATTTATGAACAGATAAACAAGTAAATTTGAATTAAAAAAAAAAAACAAAAACATTACATTGTTTATCACAGGTCTTTGAAAATGTATTTATTATTTTTAATAACTGTTACTATAAAGTATGACTTTTGAGGGGGAATCGAGGCTTGAAAACTGTAATAGTTTCATCATTATTTCCAAATGTAAAATGTAGAAAACTGACTAAAAAGGAACAAAATGATTATTGAAACATTGATCATCTGTATATCATCTTTTATAATACTAGGAGGCTCCGCCCCCTGCTTGCTTTGCTCGCCCAACCCCGTGTTTGGTTTACTGGATGTACAATTTAAAGAGATTGTTATTTTCATGGGAATTGTTGCATATGCATTATTTTCACTTGTACTTTAAAAAATTTTGCAAAAACAATACTTGTCCTTTATTTCTGGCCCCGTGCGTAGTTACATCACTTTCTCGCCAGAGTTATAATGCTGCTCGCATTGTGAGGGGGGGAGGTGGGTTATGGGGTGGCTGAATGCACGCTAAGGATATGTGGTCGGTTCATCTGCTGTCTTTTTGCTGCTTGCGAGCTGCCTGTTCTGCTTGTCGCATGTCGTTGTTTTAAGAGCTAGGAGCACATGATACTTATCTGCCAAAAGCAATCCAACAACTGCTAGGTTAGATGTATGTGGACTTGTTTTAAATGATGGCTCACTGCCTTGTCTCGTATGACGTAAAAACAATAATTGTCCTTTATTTCCAGCCCCGGGCATGGTTAAATCTCTTTCTTGCAGGACGTATAACGCTGCTTGCGTTGTTAAGGGGGTGGATAGCTGCTGTCATGCTGCCCTTCGATCATTTTAAAGCCTGTACAGCCTCCGTCCTTTTTGCTCTCATATTGCTTGTGTTGTTAACTCTTCTCTGTGATCGTAAATATACACCTGAGCGAATTGTGTTTTCTTTTAAATTAAACTTGTCGTTGCTTTAACTGTTGCGGGACCACAGATTCTCATAGCATATGTTCCATTATTGTATAAATCTACTTTTTGTGCATTGAATGATGCAAATGTGAAAAGACTTTGTTTTCTGCTCTTTGCCTTTTATTTCTAACCTCACTTTGTCCTGCTATTTTTTCAGTTACTCCTGGTCCTGATGATTAATTTCCTTTTGTTTGCGCTAATGTGATCTTTTATTCGTTGACATTTCATTTATAACGTATTGTCCTTTATACGCTTTATATGCACTGAGACCCCTGTATCTGTGTGTGCAGCGTGCCTTTA
The DNA here is from genome assembly GCF_016835505.1 of Polypterus senegalus. Lineage (NCBI taxonomy): Eukaryota > Metazoa > Chordata > Cladistia > Polypteriformes > Polypteridae > Polypterus > Polypterus senegalus. Next base: position 111,303,415 of record NC_053161.1, read on the forward strand.
CACTACTAATTTTTTTTTTTTTGCCCATTCTCTTTCATCTCACGGTTCTTTTTATTTGTCATCTGTGATCTTAACGTGAAGATCACGTATTGTCTCCAAGTCATTCATTCCACACGATTTTTTTTATAAATAGAGAGACAAGTAATATGAGCCTCATACCTATTCACATGTCTACTGTTTAAATTTAGTAAAAAATTTACTGAGCATTAGAGAAAATGATCGAGTTTCAGTTTTTTGCTTTTTACTTTACTTTCATTCCCATCGCATTAAGTGGACCTCAGCTTTTTAGTAATGTTGGCTCATAAGTAAATTAGGTTTATATCTGTGGCATGTGAGAGAAAGTTCTTGACTAATAGGAACTGCTGAATATTGTAATTTGCTGATTTGGAAAATTGAAGGGATCAGATTGCCCTTGGGGAGCTATGTTTCAGTTGTTAGTCAACATGTTTCAATTTGTGATAAATATTACATTATCATATTGATAATAAATGTACCTTTCTTCATCTATATTCCAAGCTGGTTTCTTTTCCTTTGCATCTGATATATTTCTCTACAGAAGAATTATGTTTCCCTTGGCTTTTACTTCTAGCTTGTTAAAAACACTTTTGTTTAGATTCTCCTATGTTTATCCTTGTAGTATTCTTAAATTTGACAGCTGAGAAAGCTCCAGTCTTGTGAAGTATTCTGCTGTGAAGTGTACTCTGAGGTAGCAAGTACAGTATATCTGAAGTGAGCATATAGCCTACTTTGTAAAATGGTGAAACACAGACAGAAAAACATGTTTCAGTGGCCAGCACATGAAATATATCACCTTACTTGTTACAGTGACACAATAATACTAGAACTTTAGATTTACTATATTGGTATTAGATATGTGTTATAAATTAATTTAAACACTGCTACAATAGTGCATCATACTCAAGTACTGAAAATAGCAAAGGCAGTGAGGGGGAATGATGTTTAGTAGCTGTGTGTTATGTTTTAATGGGTATTCTTTTTTCCCTTTTCAAGTAGTTCAAATCAACTTACTGGGCTACAACTGATCAAATCAGAGATCCTTCTGCTTTACTTCAAATTAGTTGCATTTCTGTAAGAGGTGTGATGCAGGATCAATAATGTGTTGTTTTTTTAAATTGGCATGTTGTTAAGAGTGAATGAAATAGTAGTACTATGCATATGTTCATGTGAAAATCTTTATTTAAACTAAAATAAAATCAATGAAAAAACAGTTCCTCATCAAAAAATATATTTTCATATTGGTGTTTTCATAATTTATTGTTGTTTTCAGTAGCATTTGTTCAAAGTAACACATCTGTGAATTTTAAAAGTAATTAAAGCTTCACTTAACCATTCTAGGCTACAGTAATTGCATAGGTTTAAGGAGAAATACCAGTAATTTTATTGTTACTGTAGTACTACATGCATAACACAATGTTTATTTTTCTTCTTCCTCTTCTTCTTGAAAGAGGTTCAATTTTAAAATTAGCTCAGTGGAAAAAAAAATTGGTTATGAACACTATGATCCTTTCAGTGTGCTATATGCAGAGAAAAAAACAACCCTTTGATTAAATGCTAGACACAAAATAAGTTTTAGCAAGATAGCCCTGTATATAATACATGAAATGGAATTCTTCAGCTGGTAATTTCAATTCTTCAACAAACACTTTTAAATGTAGGCTTTTTTCTTTTTATAACATACATATGTGCATGCTTATTTTTTACCTTTTTATTGAAATAACAAACTGTATACCTATGTGAAGTAAATTTGTAATAAAGTCCTATTTAATGCCTTCACCTTTAACCAACGCACCCTAATGTAAGTAATTTAATTCAGGCCAGCTGTTTTTGCCATAGAGGTGACCATATGCCTTTGTAAAAGGATTACAGAAAATTTCCTCTTTGGTATTCATACTTACTTGTTAATTAAAACTGTAACAATAACTGTGTGTGCAGTGGAGAAGATGAGCTTTATTAGAAATTAAAATAATTAACTGGAAAAGGATTTCAAACTAATTTGCTGTAATAATTTTTATATTGCGTAAAGGTTTTAATTTTTTAAATTTTTGTTTAAATACTGTTAATATACACTTTGTATTATTCATAGTTTGACAATTGTTATAGATTTGTACAGTTCTACTTGGCAAATGTCTTTGAATTGCTAAATATTGAGGAATGGTATTATCTTGACATGCCTCTGGACGATTTAATTTTGTTTTGAAACCATTCACTTTTTTTCAGGATAAAGTACCTTATTTCAATCTTTGCCTTTTAGTGCCTGTAAGAATACAGTAGTTTTGTATTACTTATGGTGAGACACTGTGAGCATTTCCATTTGCCATTCTGATAAAGCATTATTTCTTCTGCTTTTTTGTACAGCATCTTTCTTAACCACTGAGCAATTTTAGTGAGTGAAATTCAGTTTGAATGTTGAAATAGATTTTAATTATTTTGCATGGTTACGTCTCTGGACACAATAATTTACTTTTATCTGGTAATGCTAAAAAGTGTGATCACCATTAGCTAAAATACATCACAGTAAAACAAAATATGGTATGCAGTATATAATGTGCCTATTTAATGTACAGTAATTATATTTTCGTTAAAATGTAAAATCTAGTAGGCCTTTCACTATTGCTCCACTAAGCTACACTATTCTACAATTATACAGATGATTTTTTTTTCTGTGCATGTTTTCTTACATTAATACACACATACTTACTGCGCAATTTATTAGGAACACCTGTACACTTGCTTGTACACGCAGCTATCGAATCAGCCAATCATGTGGCAGTAGCACGGTATATAAAATCAAGAGATACAGGTCAGGAGCTTCAGTTAATGTTCACATCAAACACCAGAATGGGGAAAAATGTAATCTCTGTGATTTTGACCATGGCGTGATCGTTGGTACAAGACTGGCTGGGTTGACTATTTTTATAACTGCTGGTCACCTGGAATTATCCCACACAAATGTCTCAGAATGGTGTGGAAAAACATCCACTGAATGATATTCTGCAGAGAATGGCCAGACTGGTTCTAGCTGACAGAAGGTCTATGGTAATTCAGATAACCACTCTGCTGTGAGCAGAAATACATCTCAGAATTTGAATCATGCTGTAACCTTGAGGAAGATGGGCTACAACAGCAGAAGACAAAGTCTGGTTTCACTCCTGTCATCCAAGAGGTTAAAGCTCCAGTAGGACCAGGCTGAGCAAAATTAGAAAAATGTGGCCTAGTTTGATGAATCTAAATTTTGGCTAACATACACAGATGGGAGAGTCTAAATTTGGTGCCAACAATATAAATTCATACACCCACCTTGCCTTGTGTCAACAATCCAGGCTGGTGTTGGTGATGTAATGGTGTGGCGAATTTTTTTCTTGTCACAGTTTGGGTCCGTTAACACCAATTAATCATTGTGTGAATGCCACAGCCTATTTGAGTAGTGTTTCTGATTATGTGCATGCTTTCAATTTACTCATATTCTAATAGCACAGAATAAAAGTCACCTCCAAATGGTTTCATGAACATGAAAATGAGTTCATTGTTCTTCAGAGGCCTTCCTAGTCACTGGATCTGAATTCAACAGGACACCTTGTGGATGTAGTAGAACAGGAAATTGCAACATGAACGTTCAGTTGACAAATCTATAGAAGTTGTGTGATGAGATCTTGCCAAAATGAACTTGAATTTCAAAGTAATGTTTCCACCATCTTGTGGAATCCAGGCCGTGAAGAATTGAGGCTGTATTGAGAGTAAAAGGAGGCCTTATACAGTATAATTTTACCATTCCAAGTAAATTACTCTGTAAGTGTATGTTCTGATAATCAACCTTTATTTTTCATATTATAGTTTAATTAAAAGCATTAGAACAACAACCACATACATTCCTTTAGCACCTTTTCATGCACAGAATGTTGGTCAATGTGCTTTACATGATGTCAAAGAAATACTTAACAAACAAGGGAAAAAAGTGGATAAAAAGCAATAACAAATAAATAACACATAAAAAATAAATAATACACACTTACATATATGATTGATAGAGATGCATTACTTTTGTTGAGTTGCCATTCGTCAGCTCAGCCATTTGCCACATTGTCATTATTGAACTCAAGTTACTGTATATTCTTTCCATGTTCTGGAGTGAACTCACATTCAAAACCCATTGCAGAGGTCTTTGATTTAAAGTTAGTTAACATTAAAATGTCTTTGCAATGCTTCAAACAATGGTGTAAAAGTTTAAAGAAGGAAAGTGGTTTCATATTTAAAGAAGAATGGCTGGAAGAACTGTTTGAAACTGATATGCCAAATACGTCTGGTATTTAATATTAATTTTGGTAAATATTTGTAATAATAATAATAATATAAGTATAACTCTAGAAGCTGTTTAATTATTTGCATCATCTGTAGACAAGTGAGCAATGATTTGTGATAAGCATTTTGTCAAACTTTTGGGTGAATGGAAACTGAACAATCTATAGTGTTACTTGTTTGAAAACATCACATGTCACCTGTCAATAAATTGCTCACACATTAAATGAGACTCCAGAAGATAGTGAAAATATAGTTGAACTGTCGGAAAGGAAAATTGCCACTCCTGATGAAGTAAAAATCTATATTCACAGCACATTTCTTGCCATAAAATCAAAGTTGTCAATCCAGTCAGTTCAGGTGATACATAGCCATGTTTCTAAGTATGTTAAAATTCTAGAAAAGTGGAGAAGCAAAAATTATCTGTTTGGATTTGTTGAATGCATAAGCAGCTAAAGTTGTTAAACGATAATCGGTTAATTATTGGTGGGGATCATTTTTCCAAACTCTGATCAGTGATGAAAGTAATACTCACATTTCTGAGGACAAAATATGAAATTTAAACAACCAGAGTAGTGTTTTTATCATCGTATACTTGCATTGAGTCTTAAGTCGCTGAAAAGCGATAGTGCAGTTATTAAGAAACAAATAGTACTGCTGGGACAACCTAAAGTTGGTAATGCTCAAATCTGATGGTGCTTCTGCTTTGGTAGAAAATAAGATGTTATAGAGCTGTTGTCCTGTGTTAGTCTATTCCACGGGGCTTGAGTAGCACAATGTGGCACAGAGAGATGATGTAGGAATTAATGGATTCTACAGTAAAACACATTGATCCTCTAATATAAATAATTAATCAAATTTTTAGCAAGTCTAAAAGAGAGATATTAAAAAACGAAAGTCTTGAACTGCCATAGATCTTTTCAGCAGTTTAATGGCTGAAATGTAAATGCAATATTTTGAACTTCATACATTGCAAGAGACTTTGCCTCATTCTGAATCACAGAATTATAGAAGGGCACCTCTACAATTATGCCACTGATACTGGACTGCTGTTACACATTCTATTTAACATTTCCAGCAAGTATTAGGTAGTGGCTTTACATTGAGTATTGAAACTTTGTCTTTAAAAACTTGTGAGCACTTTGCTGAGGCTACAAATAGTGTATACCTTTTGAATAGTCCCAAAAAATGTCATGGCTTTAGGGTAAGATTGTGCCACTTATCATATAGTCAAATTCAAATTTTGACATGGATGCACAAGGGTTTAGTCAAATAATGTGAGCTTGTGCTCCTTAATGCTTTCTTCTTATGTTTGCACAGTTGTCACTTCTGGGACTCCCTCAGTTACTAATGTTGGGATTAAGCCTACCCAGTACACTTAGAATAATATCTGACAGTCTGGATCCACTATGATTGGCAGCTAACCTAAACATAATAAAATATTCTTTTACACACTTGTCATCTTCACAAAGACACGCAGAGTGATGACATTTGTTCCTGATAATTAGTATAAAGGTTCAGTTTTGGCCATCATTTGAAAAGAGATCCAAAATACTGTATTACCATTGCTTGGTTCATACAGTTTAGAGTTTGTCTCATGACACAGCTACCAGCCAGTGAGCATTTTCCTTGCACATTTTTCTATGAATATGTTGTTTGATTGTTTTCTGGTGACCATAAAGTTCTTTTTCTTCCAATCACTTCTTTATAGCTGAGTTTTGCGCTTTGAAGCAGTTTTTGGAAACCTGAGTAACTCAGCTAAATATTTCTAGTCACTATTGCATTAAATAACCATTTTTCTAGTGATTGAACTAAAAAGTTTACAAGAAGCAAAAGTCTGCATTAAGGTTTTTTGGAGTAAGTTAACCCTTTTTTGAACAGTCTCTCAGTCAACCAGTTTTCTATAGTAAACATCCTCCAAAAACAGTCTCTACATACTGTTTTTAGGTAAATTATAGTGTCTATTGTAAGTCTTTTTGGGTCTGTTATTTTACTGTTCATGTGAGCCAGACAGGTGGCTGGATCCTGCTGTATAGTTCTCAAATTTGTGTGGTATTGTTGAATTACATTCACAAGAATTAAGATGATTGTATTGCTGTGTACTGGGGAGCAGAGGTGAGATTTACCTTTGTCTCAGTGCTGGCATACTTATCAATCACTATATGTGTCCATTTCTTCCTTGTTCCTGATTTTTGAAGTGAACCCTCCAAAGACCTTTTTTCTTTCTTTGCATCCACTGTGGTAGTTTCTAAAGGTATCCATATCTCTACTTGTGCTTTAATTTTTTCAGCAGTTAACTTTTTTTCAAGCTAATTTATGTATATCACATTCTGTAATAACATTAAGCATGCATCTGAAGACCTATAACATAATTATTGCATAATGGATGTGCATCCAGTTCGGAATACAGTAATTCCTCCTCGATCGCAGGGGTTGCGTTCCAGACCCCCCCGCGATAGGTGAAAATCTGAGAAGTAGAAACCATATGTTTGTATGGTTATTTTTATATATTTTAAGCCCTTATAAACTCTCCCACACTCTTTATAAATATTCCCCGCAGAGTTATACAGCATAATCCCTTTGTATTCTCTTAGATATTAGGTAAGATTCATTTAAATTATGTATATAAACACACTGTTTATATACAATTAAACCTAAATATTATTTTAAAGATATCGAGTGTCTCCGATATCACATATGTTACAGCCATTGTGAATTAATAAAGTATCTATCTATCTATCTATCTATCTATCTATCTATCTATCTATCTATCTATCTATCTATCTATCTATCTATCTATCTATCATTAAAATAGACAGGCCACCAGCAATAAATACGTAAAATGCAAGAAAAATAGTATACAGTAAATGTGTGTACAGTGATACTAAACGTATGTACATGTACTAAGTTCTGTAAGTAGAAAATTAATTATGGTTACTCACCAACAATGACACGAGGACTTGTCTGATAACAATGAGTTTAATTTTACTGCACAACAAAGGAGAGCGTTACAGCCCTTCTAAAGGAGCCACTTCAGGCGATTGTGTAGCACTGCTGTTGTTCTTCTTCTGGCAGTCTTCAATCCAAATCCCTAAAGCAGATTCCATCCAGACTACTGCCTTATTACATCCACTTACAACTCGTTTTGCACCCTGGTTAAAAGGACACTGTGGCCGTAGATCTTATATTCCTTTCCTACTTTTTAAATAAAAAGAATCATAGCCTCATTGATGCTGTAATGGCGTCCTACAGCGGTGTAGCTTTTCCCTTCCTTCAACAAATGCAAAAAGTTTACCTTTTCGGCAGTCGTTAACATCTTCCGCTGCCGCTTGGGCACGGCCCCTGAAGCAGTAGCAGGAGCAGATCGTTTTGGAGCCATAATGAAGGGCTTGACTATGCACAAAGATAAACACAAAAGAGCAGAAAAGTTAACTCTTTACACAGCGAAACACGTTGATGCTGAATGAGCGAGACGAGACTTCCTTGTTAACACTGCATTCAGCACACAGGAACTTAACTGCATGCTCTGATTGGTTAGCTTCTCAGTCATCCGCCAATAGTGCCCCTTGTAGGCAAACCAACTGAGGAAGCATGTACAGGAAGTAAAAAGACACATTGTCCGCAGAACCCGCGAAGCAGCGAAAAATCTGCGTGTTATATTTAGTTATGCTTACATATAAAATCCGCGATAGAGTGAAGCCGCGAACGTCGAAGCGTGATATAGCGAGGGATTACTGTAATGCATCTGCTCTTCCGCTAACTTCAGTTTTCATACACAAGTAAAAATAAGAGAATTTTGGGTGTTGCTTTAAAACAGCTATAAATTTCTGTTTGTATGGGAAGTGAGAGTGCAGATGAGGGCAATGGTAGAGATGGGGCCTTGTGTAACTACCCATTGTACCTCCATCACAACCACTACCACTGCCTTGAGATAGCCCAGGGTTTATTGACTGTGATTTTTATCTTTGATTTGTATTTCTTTGGCAGAAAAAGGAGTTGATTCTGATTATCTATTTCAAGGCTGTGTACCATCTGTACAAGTTGTAGATCAATGAAACATTCGAACACTAAGGTTTTATGCAAAGATTAAAACATAGAAAAATGTTTCCAGTCTTTAAGTAACACAATGTAACTGTCGATTTTCCTTCCTCCATTTTCTTGGTTGCCTAATCCATTTCATCTTTATAGAGCCCCTGAACTAGTTCTGACAGAAAAGGACTTAAGGCAGGGATGCCTCTGGAGCACTTACCAATACCAGACACATATCAGTCATTATTTGAATCAATTTTGTGTAGTACAAGGTTGAGGTGTTCAGTATCCTGAATTTGTGTCCAGCAGTATTTGGAAACTTTTCATTTAATTTCCAAATGGCAAATTTAAAGGGGCGGAATGGACTACATCCTCAGTCTGTTAGGGACTTTTATAGCTAGTTAAATTACAGTTCTGCTGTGTGTGTTGCACTATTGAGTTTTTTTTTTTTTTTTGGATGTTCTCTAATTTTCATAGTTTGGGCATTAGGTACTAATGGTTTATGAGTACATGTATGTAAAGTAAAAAGTTAGTAGTGTACTCTGTGTTATGTGTTTGATCAGTTTGAGTATAGTTTGCCCCATACCTGCATTCTAACTTAATTTTCCTAATTTTCTCATTTGTATTATGCAAATAGCTTGAAGGCCAGTAAACAAAAATAAAATTAATTTCTTAAAATAACAACCCCAGTGCTATACAGGATGCTCATTATAAAGCATCAAACATCTAACTACCTTCTATTAGAGCAAACCCTACATAACCAAAACAGAGAGTTGTGAACAGTGTTTATAACTGATTGGTACTTGCCTGAAAACAAATACACACAATCAGCACTTTGCTACCAGCTGCTCCACAGATGCAAGTAGCATAAATCATAAAATGAAAAAAAAAAACTCATGCTGTGTATCTGAAATACTCTGCCCAAAATTAAAATTAACCAGCTACACATGCATTGCCAAGGAAAAAAGAAAATCTAGCCTCCCAACAGCAGGATATTTGGACCTTTTTACTTATTATTACAGTGTGGTTATGCATCGTGTTTAGCATATGATCTTGCATATATTGCAAATGTTCAACTAACTGCAAATAATATTTATTAAATTGTAATTTAACATTTCTTTTTACAGTAATTAAGTGTAATTGCAGTGTCTACATCTATGTTTTCTTCTGTACATCCTTGCTAATCTCCTGCCATTTCCTTAATTTTGAACTATGGTTTGAAAGGGAAATTAACAATGCAACAATACAGTCTTTAAACAGCCACTTACACCACTGTTAGGGCCAGTAAGACACAGATGTCAACATCTTGACACACCTGTGATGCTTTTTCAATGCTGATGCTAGTCTTTCAACCTAGACCCCCATTTTTCATTTAATTTTATTTATTTGTATATGAAATAGTTACTTATATATGTATATATGAAACTCATTGTGCAGTACAATGTGTATTGAAATTAACATAAAATAATATGCAGCTGGTGATTTTTTTAAGTCCTTCAGATACTAACTAATAAATACATAAGTTGAAAGTATATGGGATGTTATTAGCCTTGTATCATACAAATAAAGCAGAGAAATGAACAAAAACAAAATTTTCTTTTAGATTTTGTGCTAGTGATGAAATGCTTACTTGTACTCTGAAATTGGCTTAGATCAGAGTTTGACAAAATGTATTCTAATAAGTTAGAAGTTAAAGGCAACTAAATTAAACTGTAAATAACATGAAATAAAGTGCATCTGTCCTATAGGAATAAAGGCAAGCACAGAACATGCCTGAAAAATGTGGATGGCATTTATTATTGATTAATTAATGTCCTATATGCAATTAAGTGAAAACAAAAACTTAATTTGAAATTCGCTTGAAGGCCTACATCTGCTGTGAACAAGCTGATTCACTTTAACTCCATATGCACTTTTTAAAAACTTGACGACCAGTCTTCTCCACTTATGTTTTTTCACACTTCTCTTTAACTAAACTATGCATTTACTTAATAAGATAGGGTTGGAAGAAAACCTGCTTGTTAAAATGTAGTTGAAGATAATAAACTGCATTATTCAGGTTTGCTGAAACGGATATTAGCTATTCCCACAACAGTTGGTGCCAGAACACCAAATAATGGGGATCATGAAGTTTTTTTTTTTTTTTTTTTCCTTATTTCGCCTTATACAGTTTCTTGTATTAGGAATTTGTTAGTTTTTGCATACCCCTTGGGGTCAGAGTCAGCCATTGTACAGTGCCCCTGGTCTTGCTCAACGGCCCAGCAGAGTAGGATCTCTTTTGGCAGTGATGGTGATTCGAACCGGCAACCTTCGGGATACCAGCACAGATCCTTAGCCTCAGAGCCACCACTCCGCTCTGTTAATGAAATGCCAATTATTTATACGAGTATTGATTGAGTATGAAGAACAAACAAAGGCCAAAACTATCTGTCTGGATGATTGCTTGATCTCTAAGCAATATAGTAATTGAATTATCAATGTACTTTTTCTGTTTTTTTTTTTTCTTTCCTTTAAAACAAATTGGATAGATAGAATAATCCTCATGATTAAATATACAAACAATACTGTAGTTTACTCAGATTTTTTTTGAGCACTGTTAGTCCATTTAGTTTTTTGCTGGATTGTAGTTGTTTTCTGTGTATTCATGTTTTCTTTATTCCTTTAGATATCTGTTATGACAGTTTCTGCAATGTGTCCTTTAAGATTCCATCAGCTTGTTTTGTTAAAATGAATCATGGATGAAATGTAATTAATTTTCCCACATTTATTGTTTCTAACTTCTGTCTAATTTCCTGTGATGTCTCTGTCTATCTGTTCTAACCCAGCCTTGCCTGGATGAAAAGGAGGAACTTTCGGTATGCCTTTCCTTTGTATTCTTTACAAATATTTTTTTTTTTCATATTTGTTCTTATTTAATTTTATCTCTTTTCTGTCTTCTTTATATGTGTAAAACATTTATTTCTGTTTGACGTCAATGACTGTTATTTTTTTCAGTTTGGTGTTGTTTATTGAAATGTGAAATACTTTAAAGTAACTTTATATACTATACTAAATTATAAAATTAAACTGTAATGGATAGTTACCATATCCAGTTCTGTTTCCTGCCTTGCACCTGCCAGAATAGGTTTCAGTCATTGTGTCTCTGAATTAAATTCTCCAGGTTTAAGAAAAAACTTAATAAATTTAATGAAGATATACAGTAAATAGCAACATAATTAGACAATTGACTTTTCAGGCAGTGGCAGCATCTTATGCCTCTGGAGGAGATTTGGCCAGAAACAGCCTTTAATCAAATCGGTATAAAAATCATAATGTAAAATATCTAACAGGCTACAGTCAGACAAATAAAAAGACAACTGTCAGTCTTCCACTGATGTCAGGTGAAAAGCAAAAATTGAAACAGTAGTTCACAAATAATATTAGACACTGGATGAATGGATAAACATCAAATGGTCGAAAAAAATCCTGGTTCCTGTTAATTCACAAGAATAACATGGATATGATGTTTTCAATTTCTCTGATAGGTTTTCAATTAAAGTTGGTATTCTTAAATGCCTAATACCATAAACAGAGCTAGGAAGAGGGTATAGGGCTCTCAAATCAAAAATTATAGTATGTTAAATAGACGCTTTTTAATACAGTAGACAAAAGATATTGTTTACCTGAAATAAATATGTAAACTTAGCCAGTAAAAGTGTCAAAAAAGTTAGTGAAATGTTTAAAATGTAAGCATTTTTCCTAGTTTAAGGAATGTATAGAAAGAGAGTTAGAGAAGAAAAAAAGCAACTTTTGACAAAATACCTTTATAGAAATCTGGTGAGTCATATCAATACTGTAGCAGTCTGACTGAAAAGGTATTAGAAAAGCAGTATTTAATTAAGAGCCTTGCTCAGAACACCACCTGGGGCCTCATGTATAAACGCTGTGTACGCACAGAAATGTTGCGTAAGAACTTTTCCACATTCAAATCGTGATGTATAAAACCTACACTTGGCATAAAGCCATGCACTTTTCCACGGTACCTCATACCTTGTCGTACGCAAGTTCTCCACTCGGTTTTGCAGACTGGCGGCACCCAGCGTCAAAGCAATGCTACTGTTCCTGGTGGTTACTCTTTATTTTCCTGACGCGGCTTTATAAATACACTGAAACTAACCGCATATTGTTTATTAGTGTAATGCATCTGATTGTAATTAACTTGTAACAATATAATGGTCCAGGGAATAGCCATAGTATTCCAAATACCATAACTGCTTTAGCATTGTTACTCTAACTGCACCTTATTCTTCTTTCAGCTGCTCCCGTTAGGAGTTGCCACAGCGGATCATCTTTTTCCATATTACTCTCACTGCACCACTCGGAGTATTTATATCACTGTATCTGAGTGGGGAATCACAGCAGCAGCTGATCGGAAAGAGAATTATCGGTATACAGCTTCAAGCACACGCTACCTCAGCCACTGCAAAATGTTTCAAAGCCTTTCCTGTACGGACCTCGCGGTTCAGAAACAGTTTCATCCCAAGAACTTTAAACGCACTCAATCAAGTGCTCCTTGTAGAACTGTTTGTACTTATAAGTACAATTACCTCACTGTAAACTTGCACTACAGTTATAATGTTACACAACCTGCGCCACTTTATAAAGCGCGTATTTACATATGATGACAATATCATTTTTAAGATGAAATGCAGCAAAATATGTTTATTATATTATACAGATAAAACTTTAACTTAATTTAAATAATCTATATTCTTCCCTGGAACTGGCGTGAAGGATAGAATAATTAAACATGTACTACAAAGATATTTCAATGTTCCTTAAACGTTTTGAAGAATCGGCGCTCAAAGCTTACAGATGGCTTAACGTCTATTACAGAGCTGATTGTGTGGCAATCGGTTACTTGGAGAAAGAAAAGCAAGGACTACAGGGGCGGCCACGCCAATATATATCTATACTAATAAAAGGCAAAGCCCTCACTGACTGACTGACTCACTCACTCACTCACTCACTCACTCATCACTAATTCTCCAACTTCCCGTGTAGGTAGAAGGCTGAAATTTGGCAGGCTTATTCCTTACAGCTTACTTACAAAAGTTAAGCACGTTTCATATCGAAATTCTATGCGTAACAGTAGATAACGGTCGATAACGTCCGCCATGTTGAACTTTCTTATTTATGGCCCCATCTTCACGAAATTTGGTAGGCGGCTTCCCTGCGCTAACCGAAACCGATGTATGTACTTATTTCAATGGTATGGCGCCACTGTCGGCCGCCATATTGAACTTTCCAACGTCTACTAATTCTCCAACTTCCCGTGTAGGTAGAAGGCTGACCCCATCTTCATGAAATTTGGTAGGTGGCTTCCCTGCGCTAACCAAAACCGATGTACGTACTTATTTCGGTGGTATGACGCCACTGTCGGCCGCCATATTGAATTTTCCAAACGTCACTAATTCTCCAACTTCCTGTGTAGGTAGAAGGCTGAAATTTCGCAGGCTCATTCCTTACAGCTTACTTACAAAAGTTAAGCAGGTTTAATTTAGAAATTCTACGCATAACGGTCAACAACGTCCGCCATGTTGAACTTTCTTATTCATGGCCCCATCTTCACCAAATTTGGTAGGCGGCTTCCCTGCGTTAACCAAAACCAATGTACATACTTATTTCGGTGGTATGACACCACTGTCAGCCGCCATATTGAACTTTCCAACATCACTAATTCTACAACTTCCCGTGTAGGTAGAAGGCTGAAATTTGGAAGGCTAATTCCTTACGTCTTACTTACAAATGTTAAGCAGGTTTAATTTCGAAATTCTACGCATAACAGTCAACAACGTCCGCCATGTTGAACTTTCTTATTTATGGCCCCATCTTCACGAAATTTGGTAGGTGGCTTCCCGCGCTAACTGAAACCAAAGTTATGTACTTATTTCAGTGGTATGACGCCACTGTCAGCCGCCATATTGAACTTTCCAACATCACTAATTCTCCAAATTCCCGTGTAGGTAGAAGGCTGAAATTTGGTACTTTTTTCGGTGGTATGATGCCACTGTCGGCCGCCATATTGAACTTTTCCACCGTCTTTCTTACTTATGGGCCCATCTTCAAGAAATTTGGTACGCGGGTTCCCAACACTAACTGAATCCTACTTACGTACATATGTATGTCCATAGCCTGCAGTTCAGTCACCGTGTGAGGCGGCGTTGGGTCCCCCATCCCAACGCCTCCCACGTTGTTGGCTGCTTCCCTTCCTTGCTTCGCCACGGGATTCACTTCTCCCTGCTGATAACTACAGCCTTTTTATTTAATCCACGGCTTCTCCGCTGTTTTATTGTTCCTTTATTAAGATTATAGTTATTGTGTAGGTATTTTAGACTTACTTTACATTGTTCAGGTACCCATTTCCTTTATCATTCCAACCGTACCCGCATTAACATGTCTATCGAGGTGATCATCATCGATCAAAGAACTGTCACTTACTGAGTGGTTTCCATGCCCGGAGATGGCACCTACCTTTTCCATTCTCTGTGTTACATATTGCACGGCTATATCAGGCTCACTCTTGATATCCGGAGAAACATTGTGTCTTATGTATTGAATGACTGGGACAGGTTCAAGGTGTGGACTGATGACGGTACAGGAGATAATTATATTACACAGGAACACTATAAGAGTGAAAGGCTTAAGCCCTTCACCTATGGTTCTGCATGTGAGTTGATGGCTGCTGCTGAATTGTTCGGTTGTTGCTTTCAAGTGGAAAAATATTTTACACCTTTGGACAACCGCCAATGCCTCTTAAACATCTTAGATTCACAGGTGACGATTTCAGTAGTGGACACTTTGATGTTTATGAATGTTTAAACTCTCAAAAGCTGTATGTGAAGTTATTGATGAAACTGGTTGTATACTTACAACGCTTGACAGATGCCAAATGTCACTTCAACACAAGTCCTACAAATACTGTTGTAATTGAAACAAACCTTGAAACTTAAACCGATTATGACAGCAGCAATCTAAGCTGTGAGATTTGAAACAAGATTACTGTTCACATGGCCAACTGTACATTAAATGCTCAAGAGTAAGCTCAGCGCACAGCTTGGTCATATTACAACCGGAGGGCCTCACAATGTGGTATACAAAGAGATCCTTAACAAATAATTATTGGTATATTTTCCCTCAGTTTAAAAAGGTTTAATTTTCTTCTTAATAAAACTTTTAGCAGTACTTGCTGCTAAGCACGGTATTTTTATATATATATATATATATATATATATATATATATATATATAGATATAATGTGTGTGTATATATATATATATATATATAGAGATATATATATATATATAGATATTAGATATATATATAGATATAGATATATATATACTGTATATATAATGTGCGTATGTATGTATGTGTGTGTATATATATATATATATATATATACAGTATATATATATATATACTGTAGATATAGATATAGATATATATATGACAGCAACACTCATAACAGTGACAAAACAATTACATTGACAATCATGTTACGTTATTTTCAAAATGTTGCCTTTAATTTTTGATTACTTCTTTAACACACTACTTCTCCGCTGCGAAGCGCAGGTATTTTGCTAGTTGAATATAAAACAGAAAGAGAAAATAACGCCACAGCTAAAAATGCAGCGGCAAATTTCGACAAAAGTTAAACACTTGTGTCATGAGCACGACAGACGGCTATGCAGTGTCCGCAACGGACGTGGCCATCCACCGTGCATAAGATACCATATTGACATTGGCGGGCGATGGGGCCACCGATTCTTTCTCTGCCCAGGGACGCCCAGGAGTACTGCTGCAATAAATAATTTCATCGAAGGTCGTGCACAATCACTGCGCCGTGAAACCCATGTTTAATAACGTGCTTTAACTCCTATCATCATGAAAATATTATGTATACATCTTAGTATTTCAGTTATTCAGAGAGCTATAATATCATGAATGTAATGGATTCTGAGTCCTGTCGGAGGAAGAGAGCCGGTTTAAGAAGCAAGATGTGATTAACACACACAGAGCACATAGAAGATCACATACAAAACAAAGCATTTAACGTGCTATACTTTAATTACGATGTGATTTGAGAAACTGGTTAATTAAACGATTTTAAGATGAAGTTTATGATTTTGTACTTTAATGACAAAATAAACTACGTGATTAAAGTGGAAATTTGGAGATTGAAGTTGACATTTCGTGCTTTTTCCCCCACTGTGTGCCTTTTTTTTCTCTGTACCCTAATGATCTTTCATATGACACTCAGACAGTGGGCCACAACTCGCCTTTTCACAGCGACTTTGATAAGTGATTTCTTTTTTATTTCCGGCACTGTGCGACTTTGTGAACCTGAGCTTTCAAGTTTCTCCAACACACTATATCACTCGATCAACTTCCTTTTGTTGATTATACCATGGTTTTATTTAAACAAAAAGTATGTTTTTCCTTTGCCTTCACTTTGTATTCGCTGAAATTCTTATATTTTCCCCCGTGCTTTTCCCATTGTCTTTTCACAGAAGCTTGAGCTTAAGGGCGATTTATATTGATTTGCATATTCAAAGAGGCGTAATTCTGGGAGGAGTTGGGGCGTTAAATGAAGCGCGTGCACGAGCGTTACTTTTCACGCTGACCGGGATTTATGTAGCGGAAGAACATGGAAGTTGGAGTACGCATAGATTCCTGCATCTGGATTTTTCTGTGCGTAAGCACATTTCGGCTTACGCCATGTTATAGTGCGAATTCTACGCACTGCGTTATACATGAGGCCCCTGGTCCCTACTGCTACCCGTGTGGTCTTCTTTTCAGAAATTTGGGAAAAAAAGGAACATTAATTAGGCTATCCATTTTAATTTAGTTTCCTTTATCGTACATTGTTTCTTTCAACCCTCTGTTTAAGGTCTTGTATAGTGTGATTTCTTTACATTTCCACTACTTGTTGGTCTAAACATAATTGGCAATTCTTACAGATACTCAAGTTTTCTAGATCAGTCGTTTTAGTTCCTTGAATTTTTTTTTTTTTTCTTTTTGTTTTTATGCATGCTCTTTTTTACTTCTGTTTCATGTTTGGTGTCAGTTATTTATCTGTCTTGTTCAAATACACAGGCATAGATGGGAGAGACCTGTTCAAAGTGAGTTAAAAAAAATGTGGTTTTATAGTGAGACATTTTCAATTTAGAATATTATAAAAGATAAATGGTTACCCAATCCAGGTTATTTTGTTGCAAAGTAATAGCAAACATGAAAAAACAACGTCACAATATTTTTGGCTCTGTACTGTCTATTTAGAGTTCTCAGTTGGCACAGATACATTTTCTAATTAAATAAAAGAGTTTTCAGTGCAAGGTATGCTCATCTGTGGACTAATATTTCCTGTCATTTAATTTTCAGTGACTGTCATTTAACTGCGACAAGTGCATTGTGTTTGAACCTTTTTTTCTTGTGATGTAGTATGGTTAGTTTGCCTAGGGACATTCTGGGACATCCTTTTAATTTGTTTGTAGCTGTCTTTCATCTAGCAAAGCATAGAAAAAAAAAGCTTTTTAAGCATGACTTTATAGTAAATAAACCAAAATAAATATATATTCATTATATATTATATATAATGAATATTACATATTCATTACTAGTGATGAGCAAACCCTATTGCATTCACTTCATGTTGACTTCAGCAAAAATGCAGAAATGTTTGGGAATTTTGGCAAACTTCGTGAAATGCATTGAAATCAATTGAGAAGAAGAAATTAAGCTAGTTGTGAGTGGAGTGTAAGGATGGAATGGTCTTTCAAGTGTCCGTGAACGCTAGGGAAGCATCTACCATCTATGCTGGACTGATTATTGTGGGTAAAACTGTGACATGAGTGTTGAGCCAGTAGTGCTAACCTCTGCACTTCCCTGAGATAAAATTATGTCCTGCATCATGCTTCATTGTCATGTCCTAGAGCTGGCTCAGTTATAGCGAGTACAAACTTTTATAAAGACAGAGGTCATAGAAATGCTGAATCATCGTGATCACACTCTCATATCTTACAGTAGTAAAAAAACAAGTGATTGATTATGTGATGCAATTGGCATAACCTGTCTGAGATGCTTGTCTCATGTTCTATGTTGTGCAGAAAAGCAGAGAAAAATAAAATATAGTAATTTTATACTAAAAGTGTCGTGGCTGATGCCTTTTAGCATTGTGTATAAAACTGTACTTAAATATCAGTGCAGTGTGTATATCGTGCTCCTGTTCTTTCTTTACCTTTCCTAAATTGCTTCACTTCAGATGCCCCTGTTGTTGAAATTTGTAAATTGTGTTTATAAAACATGATTGATATTTTTTTGTTTTTTTTTCACAAAATAATTACTGTCTCTCTCCTTCAGCATGCACTTGCCTGCATTTGCATATTTGTGATACTTGACAAATCCTCTCCTGCCACTGTTATTGACAGTACTGAAAATTGTTTCCCAGATGTGAATTGTTGTCTGCCTTCAGCAGATAACTATGAAATAATCAATAATTCACATTGGTTGACTATGCATGAAGAAGAAAAAACATCTGAAAACTGTCAGCACTCCAGTTTTTTTAGTTAGGTAAAAAACAACTATAAACTCACTTTGAAATGCCATTGCAGTGTTTATCACATACTGTGGAATATGAAGTACACAGCCAGCATGAATTTGGTGTGGGAAAAGTGGTACATACTGGATGGAGGAATCAGACTGTGAGTAAAGAGTGCAGTGGTGGATTTTGGTTAACTCACAGAATTTTTACAGACATGGCAAAACCAACAGTGAGAATAAATGGCATGTGTGTGTTTATATATATATATATATATATATATATATATATATATCTTCATGAAAATGAAAGGGCCGAAGCACATAGTGCTTAACCATAAATAAAGCACCTTTTAAGAGAACAACTATATAACATGAGTACATTTATATTGAAATGCTGGTAATGAATTACGTATTTAAACAATCACACGTATTGAATAGCATGCATGATTTGACACAAAGAAAAACAACTGATTGTACCTATATTTGCATACATTGTCATGTCTACTGTGTCCGCAAAAACATTTCAAGTGAACTGCATTCACTCATGGATTGCTCTGTCTATAATGTGTTTACATTTTCTCACGTAAAACTTGCATTAACTGTGCAATTCATATACTGACAGCTTTGCTGCTATAGCAGCCACTTGGCAGACTTTGTGCAGAACTGCATAATGTGTTATATTTTCAGGAAAAAATGTTCAGTGAACATGGTCACCAGAGACTCTAGCAAATTCACAGTGAAAAATGCGTTGGCAAATTAACATTAGTCATTACTAATCCTAATTTTTCCTGTGCCTTATTTTTAGAGAGTGTTTTTCAGAGTATGCAATGACATAATGATACAGAAGTGATACTTGTATTAATTTGATTAACAAATGTCAATAACTCAGTAGGAACTGCCAGGTTAGCTTTTTATTTGTAGTTTGTATTGTGCATAGTCAGCATCAGAGTCTTCAATTTTTTTCTAGTAGAAACACCACTTCATTGTTTTAGTTTCTTGAGCAAGCCAAAGATATTTGCTATTTTGGCAAGGTAAACCAATACAGCTTACTGGAAGTCCACTTTTTGTTTGCACCACACTAGCAATAGTATGCATTTCTGTGGACCTGGTACTTTTTGTCTCTTTCAGGAATAGTATGCTGTTCATTAAGGGAAGCACAGTACCACATAACTCACTCAATCACACTAGCTTCTACACAGTATTCTATTTTTTCAAAACTTTGCTACTGTCTTACATTGTTGTTAATTCCAGAACTCCATATTCCTTACCATTCTTGCTTGCCTTGTATCAACCTGTAAAACACCTGAGATTGTTAGATGCTGGTCTGTTCATTGTTTCAAGACATGTAAAGCAACACTGCAAGAATGGCCATTGAGGCTTAAGTCTTCGGTATTTTGGTTTGCTTTCTGTATGTTCTGCTCCATCACTGGTCTTATTCAAATCACATTTAAAATACATGCCTTCTGTTTTAGGCAGTTTATAAAGTTATACTATTAGCTCCATTCACATTCGCTTTTACATTGATATTTAATTAAACCTATGCAGACTGGCTAAATCTGAATT
Organism: Polypterus senegalus; assembly: GCF_016835505.1. Taxonomy (NCBI): domain Eukaryota; kingdom Metazoa; phylum Chordata; class Cladistia; order Polypteriformes; family Polypteridae; genus Polypterus; species Polypterus senegalus. The sequence continues at coordinate 111,323,902 of NC_053161.1, forward strand.
TTACGAAAACTAACCTAACAGTTTTATATTCACAAAATGCTAGTGATTGTGCCTGAGAAGTGCAATTAATAACTGGTCATTTTTGAAGTTTTGTTTTCTTTAGGTATTAGATGGAAACATAGTGATACAGTGGTTAACACTACTGTAGATAAGGTGATTCAAACTCAACTTTATGAGTTCAGTTTGTATTTTCTCCTTGTTTTCTTAGATTCTTATATGTATACTTTGGGTTTGTGTAAACATATCAGTGATGTGGTTGTTGAGGTAATAGGCAGCTGTAAGTTGGCCCTGTAAAGAGTAAGTGTGTGTGTGTGTGCTTGCATGTCCTCAGTGGTGGACTAACATATTTTTCAAGTTTGATTCCTGCCTTTTGTCCTTTATTGCTGGAATACCCCCTGTCTGCACATGCTATTAAATTGGACAATAAATGTACTGAAAATGAATGATTAGATTAGATGTAATTGTCAAATATAACTGTTGTACACAAGTGGAGGTGAATGAGCCAAAACTGAAAAGGAAAGCCATTTGCTGTTACAGTATGTATGATATGTAGTTTTTCAGTGTCTTCCTAGTATACAGTTTTGTGGAGAAGAGGCATTTGTATACTTGTAAAACTTTGAATTTGGAAATATAAACAGATTTTTTCCCCTTCTAGAGAACAATAACTTTAGGAGCTGGCGACCGTCAAGTGATCCAGACACCAGTAAATGATTCACTGCCTGTGAGTGGGTGTAGTGTAGCACTTCTGTTTAGACAATTAGGTAAGTCACTTTGTTTGTGTTTAATAGTTTTTTTTTTCCCAAAAAATAAAAAATAGTTTTATAATCAAGATGATGTTTACTTGCCACTAATTATACTTGACATTTTTTTTTTATTTTGTACTGTATTCATTAAGGAAATAAGGTTAAGATACAGGAAAAAAATGTAGTAATAACCTCAAAGTCTTTACACCTACAGACCTTAAAATCTCTAGAAATAAAATCATAATCTGTTAGGTTGTCTGCTTTCCAATTATGCAAAAATGGCTGAATCTATTTTTCACCAAATTTTACATATGGTTTGCTATTTGTTCAACTTAAAATACTGTATAGTTATATATGGTGTATTAGAGAGAAGTGTTCTAATGAGGGTTGGGGAAGTAGTTGGCAATTCCAAAATCAGTTTCAATGTGGGGTCTACAGTTTCCAGCAGGCATCAAGAGTGCACTGGGGATAATATGAGGACCACCATCGTCTTGGGCAAAGTTTTGGACTGGCTAAAGCAGAATATCATGTAAGACCGCGAGTACAGCATTTTTTTTTCTCAACTAATTTGGATATGAGAATGCCTTTTTATCTCATCATGGGTTGTTGTTAACCATGTTGAATTTCCAAAATACAGTTTTACCCATTTTATTTTCATCTCATATCTTTTCTGAGAAATACACCAGTCCAGGGTTGTACAGTGGCAAACCCCTAAAGGAGTAATCCCCTTTTCTCTCAACCCCACAAAATAGTTTTTAGAACTCCAAAACACCCATTTTAATCAATTTTGCAGTTGTGAAACTTTATGAGTAACGGAGTTTCGATGTTGTTTAAAACTGAGTGTTTTAAGGTTGGGTTAACAAGTCTTTTTATTTTTATAAGTAGTAATTACCAAACTCAGAGAGTACCCTTAGATTTTTTTAACCTTTTTCAGTTGGCCTAGTTGTTTTATTTCCAGTTGGATTGTGACAATATTTATACTAGGGATGTCAAAAGAGCTGATACTGAAAACAAAACAAACACAGGCTTTTGGTATTACCAATATTATCCCATTATGCAGTCAGTTCATAAATAGCTTCATGCATGCTTTGTGAGCATAATGAAGTGACTGATCAGATATGTGTTTTAATCCTTTCAACCTGTAATGTCATGGTGTTAGAGAGGAGACAAAATGATGGCATAATGAATTACTTTTACCAAGACCTATAAGGACCCTAAACGGAACAAACATTCTCAGGTTATGTCAAACTCATCCACATGTGTGCTTTTAGACATCTATCTATTTTTTAAACAGTTTATATAGTTAGCAGTCATGAGAAAACATCACAAGCATCCTGTACTGGCGAGGAAACATCCATCCATTTTTCAACCCACTACATCCTAACAAGGGTCACAGGGGTCTGCTGGAGCCAGTCCCAGCCAACAAAGGGCGCAAGGTAGGAACAAATCCCAGGCAGGGTGCCAGCCCACCACAGGACACATACACTCACACGCCAAGCACACACTAGGGACACTTTAGGATCGGCAATGCACCTAACCTGCATGTCTTTGGCCTGTGGAAGGAAACTGGAGCTTCCGGAGGAATCCCACGCAGACACGGGGAGAACATGCAAACTCCAATCAGGGAGGACCTGGGAAGCAAACCCAGGTCTCCTTACTGCGAGGCTGCAGCGTTACCACTGTGCCACCGTGCTGCCCGCAAGGAAACATGCACTGTGCATATATGTATGACTGTGTGCAATGGCAATTGGAACAGCTATAGCAAGTAAAATTCAAGGCGATGAAACAAACTGCTCCAATTCTTAATGCCAAAATAAGATTTGTTTAGCTCTTCAAAGCACTGCAATTATGCCAGTTAGTAGGAATGACAAAACGACACACTTCATTGCTAGATATGACTATGCAAATGTTAAATTTGTGTCATTCATTTGGGGTTTGAAGCCAAACTAATGTCCATTCATATACTCCCCAAAATGTGATATACATAGTGAAAGCACATATGTCATATATTTGAAAGGTATGTAGATTAGTGTAACACAGTCAACCAACTAAACTGTAGGTTCAGTTAATATTCTACTTCTGGATTAGTACAGAAATAAGCAATTATAAAGAGATCATTCATATAAGATACTTTAAAAACAGCTCATCAAAGAGTGTTTTACAGGAGTTTTGAAACAATGGATTAATGTAAAGCTGACAAGCTTGATTTCACACTGGAAAGTAAAGTTGGGACAAGTGTAAAAAACAAAATAATAAAAGGAGAAATAGATTTGGAAAATTAAAACTCTTGTGACATTTTGAAATTTGAATCAGTTTATCTGTTCTGTTAGCTAATGATGAAAGTATAAATCTTACAATATCAGGTGTTACAAAGTAACAGAGTGATTTTCTGGCAAGCCAAATTTTAAGAAGTATGCTGTTACAAAACGTTTTAAACAGTTTAAGTTGAAATATCCTAAATAGTTTTGGAATTCACTCATTTGATTGTGTCCATGGTAAGATAAATTAGGTTATCTATGTTGATATTATCCTTTATAAACCCTTTACTGAAATCCTTTCAAGATTATAAAATTTCTCCCAATTTTTGTTACACTGGGGGGGATCCACATGTCCATCACACATTAAATTTCTATCCCAGAATTGTATTTTGATGTTTATGAATGCCAATACTAATTAAATGAAATGAGAGTTGGGTAACCTGTTGATGCGTATACAAGTACTTCAAAGCTGCTGTCACTACTGTGGCAGTGTGGCATAGAGATTAAGGCTTCTAACATTTAGCTCTAAGGTTGTGGATTTAAATCCTGCTAGTGACACTGTATGACCACTTTGTGTTTCTGTGCTCCATTAAAAAAAAGATATGGAACCAGTTGTATCTCAGATGTTGTAAGTCACCTTGGATAAAGGCATCAGCCAAATAAGTGTTATTAGTATTTATGTATTTTATATTTTGTTACAAAAAAGGCACAATATTGTTCACTTTGATAATGAAGGTACCTTTAATAAAAAGTGGGGGAATGGAATTTCTGTTTTTGCAATGGTATTGAAAAGTATTGAGTATTGTGAAATTTAATTTCTTCGGTATTGGTATAAAATACTTAAATTTTGGTATTGTGACATCCCTAATCCACACTAACCACAAACAAATGTAAAAAAAAATAGTGAGATATGTACCATAACAGTATCTACAAATTTTAAGATTCGATAAAATGGAAGGTTGCATGGGCTCAGCTGCATAGCACTGTTGACCAGACATTAGAGAGAACATGAGTGTGTACTTTTTTGTTTTTGGAAACAAAGATTTCTTCACATTGCCAACACATCTCTGTAAGTTTTACTTTAAAAAATATAAAGAAGGCATCTTATAAAATATAAAAGTTTTCCTTTTATATTTTAAATGCTGGTCTAATGAGCTAAAAAGTGATGTAATTTTCTACAAAACATTTACGTTTAATTCCCCCTGTAGTAGCTTTAGCTTTGAAGTATCCTCTGGTCAAGTAGCATTTGAGTAATGTGTAATTATATCCATCCATCCATTATCCAAACCACTATATCCTAACCACAGGGTCACGAGGGTCTGCTGGAGCCAATCCCAGCCAACACAGGGCGCAAGGCAGGAAACAAACCCTGGGCAGGGCACACGCACACCCACCCACGCACTAGGGACAATTTTGAATCATCAATGCACCTAACCTGCATGTCTTTGGACTGTGGGAAGAACCCAGAGTACCCGGAAGAAACCCACGCAGACATGGGGAGAACATGCAAACTCCATGCAGGGAGGACCCGGGAAGCAAACCGTGTAATTTTATATACTTTTAAATTTCCTGGTATTTTTTACATTTAAAGACAAGATCCTAATGAATAATTATGTATTGTTAATCATTAGCTATATAATGTAATTGGTTTGGAATTGCAATGCATACTTTTGGCAGTGTACCTAAATACTGTAGCATTACATGAACATTTTTTTAAGTTTAACTCAATATATTTATCTAAAATTATATTTTCACCTTTTCTGCAAATGTGATTCCTGATATTGCAATTTTTAACAATGTTATGCAGACACTATCAATTTTATATACATAAATATTTGGTTAAAGACCTGTTTTCAATTCAAGTATAGTTAAATTGTGTGGAAGTGGGTCTAGACTGTGTTCTTATGCTTTATAAACCTAGGACATAGATGCTACAAAATGTAGTGGTGTGAAAGGATTTTGACTGGAAGCAGAAAAGTATGAACAGAACAGGAATTTTAAACGTAGTATGTGAGAAAAGAATTGTAATCTGCAGATAGGAAGATATTGCAGAAGTGGAAGAATTAAACTTTATTTGATTTATGTGAATTGAATAAGAAAGGAAAGAACTAGAGTTGGTCACAGAAGTTGGAGGCATAACTGTTTTGGCATCCAAAGTGAGGAAAAGAATGTATTAAAAAAAAGTGTTTGGCCAGTAATATTTAATATGAGCTGTTTTGCATTTTATTTTTGATACATTTTTCCAGCAGTTGTAGTTTTACTTGCCCAACACATATAGCATATTAGGTATTGTCATATATTCAATTTCCAATTAGCAATAATCGCATGTACCTTCCATGGCACAGATGATCTTTTGCTCATCAGAAGACATTACCTGACACCTCCATCTGTTTTTTGATAATGATAAAAAAAAAGTATAAATTAAAAATTTATAAAACTGAATTAACTGTGCTGCCGTCATTTGAGCCACATCCAGCTTGAATGATCATATTGTCCATTGTTTTTGATGTCATCCACTCTTCCTCTCACTGTAAGTAATGCTATAGCATTCGCAGTGTAAATGTTATGTATGCTTGCCGTATCGCTTTAAATATGACCTTTATTTTGCTTAATACAGTAAAACCTTACTATGGATTTCCTTATCCGCTTCTTTAAAAGTACAACCCATTTTGAGACAACTGCAGTCTACTCGTGCCTATTCCTGGCTATGCACAGTCAAAAAACAGTTTTGCAAGGCCTATCACACAGCAACAATAACAGATCTGTAATGTCCTTAGATTGTTGGTGACTTCACGTGTGCTGCACTGAATGGATCAACATTTGGTTACCCAGCACTGAGTGGTTTGGGTACGTTTTTGAACCCCACTCGGGCCAGGGCTTGCAATTGTTCCTCACAAATGAGGAATTCCCAGTAAGTGCTAGTCTTAAGTTCGCACTGAGTCCCTGCTGTTTGTTCACTACTGATTGGATGGCTTACTGAGGTATACGAATCAGCACTGTCATTGTCCTTCACAGGCTTTAGCAGAGCCCTAGGAGATGATCAAACTGACTGTATAGGAGATAAAAGTCAACAAGTTTTCCGAAGGTGAACCTGCGGAGGGATCATTATTGAAATCTGGTTAATGCATGCATGAACATCCATTTTAATTTTCAGTAGGCTCATGTTAAGTGGTAAGCATAGAGTGATGAAAATTATTAAAGAATGCATGTATTATTGAAATAGAAATTTTATCATTTTAAACCACTAAAGTGTTGAAGTCTTGTTTAGCTGTAAACTTATTTTTTGTATATCAAAGTTTCATTCTTTGAACAATGGCAATTTGGGTATTTATACCAGATGCATGTCTTGAAACAGTTTAATAACTTTACAGTAGTATGGAATAGTTATTAAAGAGCCTTTCACAGAGCACATTAACACAGGGTCTTTCAAAAAAGAAATAAAATACACAGTAACAAGTTAAAAAAGAATATCATAAAGGAGATTTTACACAAGTAAATAGCTCATGTGTGATTTTTATATTGATAAACCTTTTTTTTCCTTAGGGATTTTGAACGTGCTATACCTGTTTTGTGCTGCTCTCACAGAACAAAAAATTCTGTTTTTGTCAAGTAGTTATCAACGTCTTTCTGATGCGTGTAGAGGTATTCTTTCAATACTGTTCCCACTAAAATACAGGTATGTCTGTATGTTACATATGTATTTGTATATTTATGTTTATGTAATATGTATTTTATTTGTGTTTTTTCATTCTTTAATAACGTGTAAGTCATCAAATTTTGATATGTTTTAGTAAGAGATATTTTTTAAAAGTTTACTATTATACTTTTGTAATATTGTTTTATTCTTTACATTAATTGCCTTTAAAACCCATTTTTAAAGAAGACTGCTCCTTCTAAACCTAAAGCAGACTTGAAACCAATTACACTTATGAGTGAAATCTGATTAGGGAATCAAAATTAGAGAATAATTAATTAGGTCTTTCAAGTGTCTTTAGTATAGTATTACATGTATTCCTAATTTTTATTTAGTAGTCTTCAAAATATCTGTTTATTGTGAAATCCTCCATGATAATTAGGTAAAATAAACCCAAACAGAAGCCTTCCGATAATGTTCTTGGAAAAGATATTTAGGAGAATTAACTGTTTTATGCTATTTATTCAAAAATCTAATTACTATACTGAGCAATTCAAACGTGTGAAGTTCTGGTACTCTTATTAAGCCTTTGACATGTTTCCTCTTTTGTAGTTTCACATATGTTCCAATCCTACCAGGAAAACTTTTAGAAGTTCTCAGCTCTCCAACACCATTCATCATTGGAGTGAATTCTTTTTTCCGTTCAGAAACACAAGAACTGGTGATTTTTTTTTTTTTGCTTTTTGCAGCAGTCTTCCAGACAAGTCAGAGTTTAATATCCTCAGTTTTGTTAACCCTATTAAAGCTATTCTTTGGTACACACTGATCTTAGCACTGTTTTACCATTGTAAGAACTGTTTATTTGTTTTGTAAGAATCTCTAAATTGTTAATTTAAAGCTGATTAAAGTACTTTTAAGTGAAAAGAACTACACTATTTAGCAGATGTGAGTGTCACTTTATATAAAATTTAGTGTTCAGGTTCACATTCCATGTCTGGAAACACTGCTTGTGAGGTTTACAGCTAAGTCTAGATGTTTTTTTTCTGTCAATCAGCATGAAAAAAGTGTGTGTATGTTAGGTTAATTGGTAGCTGTAAATTGGCCAAGTGTGAATGAGTGTGTGTTTGCTACAAATAAACAGGTGCCCCATCTAGGTTTACTTTCTGTCTTGCACCCAGTTTTGCTATGATAGGCATTTGATCTCCACAACCTAAAAGTGTACAGGCACTATTACTGACTGATTCATCTTAATAAACCCACTTTATTTTGCTTGTTTGCTTTTAGTGATTTAAGTATTAAGTATTAGTATTGTTTATAATTTGTCTTATTTTTTGTTTTTCTTACCTAGTTGGATGTAATTATAGCAGATCTAGATGGAGGAACAGTGACAGTGCCGGAGTGTGTCCATGTGTCTCTGTTGCCTGAGCCACTCTTACATCAGACTAAGACTGTCTTGTCAATGGCAAGTAAAATAATACTAATTTTAAAGATAACCTCTGTGAAATTGGTAAAGTTTTAAGTTATGTCATTAGCAGTTGTCAATGTTACTTACTTTTGTTATAGTAAAAAAAAAAAACAAGCAGTAAATTCAGTAGAAGTAAATTGGAGATCCAAAAAAATAACACATCACAGATAATCTGTAATTAGAACTGAACAAAAGAAAGTATCTTACTTGTTACTAATCTTTTTTTGGGGTGAGTGGTTGAAAACTGAATTTTTCCAGAACAGTTTTACTAAATTATTTCAGTGATACAAGGTAGTACAGTGGTGTAATTGTTAGTGCTATTATCAAAAAGATCCAGCCTCCTTAGTATGAATCTCTTATCACCTTATTTTGAAAAGTAATGAAATACAGTAGTAATTGCTTTTTACTTTTATCACCTTCTTTTATAAAGTTATAACAGTAAAGAGTCTAATTGACTTGTCACAATGAAGGTAATTTCATAGAAACAATTTTCTGATCACATACACATACAAATATAAAGATAATATGAAACAACAATATGAAAATAATGCAATTCAAAAATATTTTTGCACCTATTCAAGCATATTTTGGAATTACTGTATATTTTTGGAATATTATATGCAATACTTTCTAGAATAGTCAGAAAATTGATTCCAGTTTGTCTAAAGTTTTGTTTGTAAATAAAATGAACTGATAGATAAACTTCAGTGTAAATAAATGTAAACTATGACATAATAAAGGCTAATTTGAGCAGCAGGTGGTACCAGTACTTATTTGCATTTTACTTCTCATTATTGCTGCTTCATTTTGTACAGGCTGAAGATGAAATTGCAAATGGTGTTATTTCAATTTATTTTTAATTTTTACAGGATTCTTGCGTGTAGACTTTGAAAATGTAATTGCAAAAAAAATAACATTTTCATTTTTTAATTTTTAATTTTCATTTCACTTTTTGAAGAAAATTACTCCCAAAGGTTCTAGTTAATATAGATGTGTGGAAGGAAGGAAGCAATTTGGGGAAAAAACATTGATTCCACAATAATTTTAAATAATAAATAAAATTAAGAAAGAGACAGCAAACTTTCTTATTTTGGGCCAAACCAGAAATTGAGTAAGCATAGAAATAGCAACAGACCTAAACAAAATATTTCACTTTTATTCTTAAGATTGAGAGATTTTATTTTGCATTAAGGGCAGACATTTCATTCCTACAACCCCTTGATCTTAAATAAGATGGCGTCTCATAAGTCATCAGATAACACACGTATACTACAGCTAGAAAGCACCTTTGAAAATAAAATGCTGAATGCCTTGTGACAGTGCACTTTCTTAAACAGACTATATAATGAATATTTATTGCCTTTTTTATATAGGCAACAGTGACAAAAACAAACCAATCATCACAACCTGCGTTTTCAGCAAATAATTTACATTCCACCAAATTATTTCCACACAAAATCCTCATTTCCCAAGTCAAGGGTCAACCTACCATGGAGTCTGTTGACACAGTGATATCCAATTAGATATACAGTTGGGTGTTGTGCAGAAAGATGGCTGTCATTCCTAAATGGCTCATACAATATTTTAGGTAAACCCCTTATATTTAAAGCTGAAAGTCTACATTTCAATCACATAATGATTGCTTTAGTGGTGAAGTACAGAGTCAAAATTATTTCTCTATCAAATTACTTATGGGCTTAGCTGTATGCTCACCTTACCTTTGACTGTTGGCTGTGTAACACAAACTTGTTCCACCATCTGAGAAAGCAATATTATGCCTCATTGAACTTATCTCCCCTTATGGCTGAGATATGAAATAAAACAACATTTAATGTAGATATTTTAATACAGTCATTGTTTTTCGCTGTGCTTACTGTGATGAAAATAGGTTAGGAGAGTGTTGAAACAATCCTAAAACAGGGATTGTTTAAGGAGTTGGAGACAGCCTCAATTGGGGATTTTGCTTCTGAGCTAGCATTCTGTAGCATCTCTGGATGCAAGATTGATTAATTGGTATTATTGAACCGGTATAGGTTTGTAAATTAGTGTCCCCTTCTTTTTACTGATTTCTCTTCCTGGATTGGTTCCCAGCATGCAGCCAGGCCAGTGCTGCAAAAATAAGCAGTGGCATCCCACAGCCTGCAACTGGATAAATGGATTACCAAATGGATGGTTGACATAATGGATTTTTTCCTTCTGTATCGTTTGTGTCTTTTCACATTTTAAGCTTATAGATCATTAGAATTATATATATGTTTTAGGTAATGGATCCTGAATTGCAGTATGCTGACCATGCCTTTCCACCCACTTCAATACAATCATCAGCCCTTAAAATTCAGGTAATATTTATTAATTTTCACTCACTATTTATATAGGAATTTGTTCAAATGTTTAATTCATGTATATTAACTAACATTTATGAAGAAAATGTGTTATTTAATAAAGAGAAAAATGCTAACCTGTAATGTTTTCTAATACATATAACAAAACATGTCCAAATTTAAGGCATAATAATATATAAAATAGACCAGTGTTAATATGTTTTTTAATTTTTGGAGTATGGCAGTGTGATGTAGTGATTAAGGCTTTGGAACTCATACCCTAAGATTGTGGGTTCAAATCCCACTACTGACACTGTGTGACATTGAAGAGGTCACTCACCTGCTTGTGCATCAATTAAAAAAACAGCAGAAATGTAACCAATTGTATCTCACAAATATTATTAATAGCCTTGGACAATGGCGTGAAACAAATAATAAGTAATAATGGTAATTTTTTTTTTCTTTTTTTTGTGTTTTGTAAAAATGTATATCTTACGCTAAATCTTTATGTAAATATTTATTGAATTGCTTTAGTAATTACTATAGTAAGAGGGTTAATATAAAGGTAGAGATCAATATACAGTATGTGTGTATGTGTATATATAAATGTAGATATAGTTATATACTGTATATAAAAATAGAAAAATAGTTTATCACAGTTTAACAAGTTAGTTAAAAATAGTGTCATTTGTTTGTTTAATAGTTTATCATTTAAGCTATTTAAAAATCATCTTTGTCAAACTCCTTACAAGTGACTGGTTTTCTGTTTTAGTTGCTTAAGTATATGTTGTTTATTAAACTGTTCTTTCTATTTCATTTATTCAAACGATTGTTGCAGGACAAAGAAATCCGTGCTGTTTTTCTCTGGCTCTTTGCACAGTTGTTTCAGGGATATCGTTGGTGTTTGCATATTATTCGCATCCATCCTGAACCTGTAATTAGATTTCATAAGGTAAGTTTTATCTATTTATATTTTTCATTTTTGCACATAATCTTTAAAGGTTTTATAAAGTTAAAAAATATTAACAATTTTGTATAGTAAAACATCATGCAAATTTAAATATCATTATTTAAAAAAAACAAAAAAAGAGTGCAATTCTTTGTGCCTGAAATAATTACTATTTTTAATTCATTAGTCCTTAAATGGAGAATGTTTTTTTTTAATTTACCTGAAAACATGCTTTTGATGCTTTCTGACTTTTTATATTATTATTATTATTATTGCATTATGTCCTTTAAGTCAGTCTCTAATTTAAAAACACAGTGTGTTTGTGCTTGTCTTAAAACATATGTGTGAAAAGACAGAAATTAAATGACACTTGTTTCAGCTGTCAGTATTTTACAAGATCAGAAACATTATATCACAAGAAAATTTCCTTTCTATCCATTTTTCATATTCTTACATTACAACACAATACCACAAAATATCTGAAATTCTATTTTACCTTCTAAATATGATGATTACCCACCTGGTTTCCTTTGTCTTTTTTCCAAAAGGTAGACTTCTGGCTTAATTTAGCTAAATAAGAATGAGAATCTAGCAAGTTACTTTTCTTGTAACTTTCAGTGTTAAAAGAACAGGTAACTACTAAAGGGATTTTTTATATAATACTTACATTATTTACCATTTAGTTTAGGACTAAGACCACAAGCAAGTAAGTAAGTTAAAAGTATATTCCATTGGTATCACAGCATTTCCCTATAATTACAACAGAAATGGTTAAAGCACTTTTTCTGTAGTTACAAAAATGGTAAAAATAAATCTTCCACAGGGTGATGTCAGTGTCAGAAAAATATTTGAAAGAACAAAGCTTTCAGTAACATATTCAAGTCATGTTTATTTAAACAAATAGTTTGGATTGTGGTAACAATTCCTCCAGTTACTATTTTTCCACCTAATGTCCCAATTTTTCACCATTTAAGTGTTTTCTTTAAAGATCCTTTTTCAGTTAATAAAAATCTTTCTAATTGCATTGGATATTTATCAGCTCTGATTCATCATCTATGGTAACATGTTCTATATCATCATTGGCCTACATGACTAGAATCTGATGTCATTGTTGTTGTTGTTGTGAATTTCCCCTTGGGATTAATAAAGTATCTAATCTATCTATCTAATCTATCTATACAATATTAAACCACCCTTGAAAATCAATGCTCAAAACAGAGGCACGGCAACATTATCAAAGTAACATAATAACAATTATATTAAATGTAACATTTTAATAAATAGTGCCTACATAGTATTTAATGCATTCTTGACAGTGTCTGGTGCTTATTCTGTATAGTATCCCTTTTATTGTTGTCCCATGTGTATTTTAAATAAATATGCATGTTTGTAACATTTTGACATAGGTACAACAGTTCAATCAACATAACACATCACAAGCAAATTACAAAAGAAAGCTGTTTCAAACAAAATTAACAATTTCTTACAAGATAGCAAAACTAACAAAGCCATACTTTGTCTTACTAGTAATATGATGTTTCTAAGTAACTGAACAAATGCTTCAATTATATTATGATTTAAAAAAAAATCATTTACTGAGCTTTTAACAACTATTGGCCAAATGTACAATGTGTGTACAGTTCCATGCAGAAATTTGGACATCCCTGGCCAAATTGCACATTTTCTAAATATTTAAAGTAACAATTTAAAAATGCAACTCCAACAGCAAACTAAAACAATGGCATTTTAATGTAAATGTTAATGTACAGTTAAGATTTATTTGATGAACAAAAAAATGTATTAAAAATAAATAGAGTAAATGTTGCATGGTTTGGGCACCCTTTCAGTTGTAATATGTCAGAACTTGTTAGGTCATTAGTCTGGTCTGGCTTAGCTGCTAATTTGTTACTTTGGTCAAGAATTGTCATTAGGAATTGTCAGCTGATGACAATTCCTTAGCCTAATATGCTTCAGAAGTTGTGCAACACTCAATAGCCATGGGCTTTTCTAAAGCAGCTGAAATTAAAGCAAACTGAAAATTATACTAGTTCATGCTTACAAAGCATTGAAAGGCTTAAAAAGATATAAAAGTGCTTCCAGCTAGAAATTCCCATGCCTGAAATGCCATTGAGAAATTACAGTTAAAGAAAGCCAGAGAGGTCAAGATAAGATGTGACAGACTGACAGACTGGACAGCTCATATACTGTGCAAAAGCAAACCTGCATATGACTGCAAGTAACTGAAATTATGATAAGTAAACACAGCTTTTCATGATTTCCTTTAGTATCAGTAATTGAATGAAAATGCCATTAGTATATAATTTAAAAAATAAAATCAGTGGATTTTGAAATATCGTGCTTAAATTTAAACATTGCCTATAAAGGAGCTGTCTTAGTAAAATACAATTATGATTATTCAAATTGGAAAAAATAAATAAATGTATCTCAGTAATTTTTTGAAAGCTTGTTTATTGGTTTTAAACTAGGCAGCATTTTTGGGGCAAGGATCAATGACTGAAGATGACTTTCTTAATAAAGTCTTGGATGGAATGGCATTTGCTGGATTTGTATCTGAAAGAGGACCCCCTTACAGAGCAACAGACCTTTTTGATGACGTAAGAAAAATTGTAATTTATTTTTAGTTAACCTAAATTAAATACATTTTGACAGTCTGTTTACACAGTGCAAAATAATCCTCACTGTTTCTCCACTTCTCCTGTAGCAAAAAAATCACATCATATTCTAGCTTTAGTTTAAAATTTCCACCAAAAAAAGTAAATGCATTGTTGTTTTACTGTAGAAATATTTCAGTGTTCCATATTTGTGCTTGTACTAATATTACAACTTAGCAATCATTTTACGTTAATAATATTTTTTTATTCAAGAACTATGAATTTAAATATTTTTCTATATAAGAAAAAAATGGTAATTTGTGCTTTTTCCCTTTTTTTTCTTCAAAGCTTATGGCAAATGATATGGAACGTATCAAAATGGAAGAAGGACATCCCTGTAAAATACTGAAGCACATCAAAGAGCTGGCGGAACATCTGTTTAAAAATGTATGTCATACTTCACAAGAGTAACATGATTAAATGCACATTTTTAACATAATGAACTGAAAGGTGTGAAAATGTATAACTTTTAAAAATAATGTGGGACAATATTTTTTTAAAGAGGTAATGTTAAAAGGCAGGAGGTTGTTTTGATAATTTTTCTTCATTTATTTTTGTATACAAAACATAACTAGGATCAAGACAAAAAGGTGGATGCAGACTTGATTTGAACTAGTGCCACCAACTTGCAGTTAGGCATATATCATCTGAGCTCTTCTGCAACTTTCATGGACTAACACAAGTCTTGCTTTCTGACTATTGTTGATTTTCTCACCTAAATTATTTATTTATTTTTGATGACTGAATTAACTTCTCGGTGAGACTTGATTTTTCTTATCCTTGAGGCCATAAAGACTGTTCTCTCTTAGTGAAAACTGTTTTTCCTTAGGTTGTTAGCAAGTAGTCAAGAATTTCTTGCCAGTCTGTCAGTAAGTCAATAAGGGACATGTAGCTTTAATGATATATCTATACTAATAAAAGGCAAAGCTCTCACTGACTGACACATCACTAATTCTCCAACTTCCCGTGTAGGTGGAAGGCTAAAATTTGGCAGGCTCATTCCTTACAGCTTACTTACAAAAGTTAGGCAGGCTTCATTTCGAAATTCAATGCATAACAGTCATAACTGGAACCTACTTACGTCCATATATACGGCATAGCCTGCAGCGCGGTCGCCGTGTGAGGCGGAGTTGCATCCCGCATCATCATGCCTCCCACGTAATTGAGTGCCTGCCCATATAAGGTAAATATTCACGGGTGAAGGACTGTGCTTATGCAAACGAAGATGAGATGGTCAGGGAGACACGCTGCTGCTAAATATTCGCGGGTGAAGGACTGTGCTTAGCATATTCATAAGTGCAGCTACTGCGGAAACCCTCTGACGCTGAACAAGCCTTTGTACACATATCAATACGAAAGCAAGGTGTAAAGCTTAAGTTTAAATTACGTTCATAGATACGCTGCCGCTAAATATTCGCAGGCAAATCCACAACTTAATACCGGGAATGCCTGTTAAACATCTTAGATTCACGAGTACCGATTTGGGTAGTGATCACTTCGATGAATGAAACCTGTTCAAAAAACACATTACGCAATTGAGAAGGCAGCAAAAGAATATGAAGCGAGTGACGTATACAAGCATATTCATAAGTGCAGCTACTGCGGAAACAAAGCACGGTGTAAACCTTAAGTTTAAATTAAGTTCATAGACAGGCTGCCACTGGCGTTTGTCATGCCTACGATGAATACGATATTCGCGAGATACAAGTTTAATGAGAAGACACAGGGTATAAACGAGGCTTTTGATCATTTTGTAACACAGTTAAAATTGCTGTAACGGAGTTAAAATTGCTGGTGAAGGACTGTGCTTATGCAAACGAATAGGAACGCAGGGTATAAACAAGACTTTTCATCACTTTGTAGCGGAGTTAAAATTGCTGGTGAAGGACTGTGCTTATGCAAACGAAGATGAGATGGTCAGGGATACAATAGTGTTTGGCACAAGAGAGAGAAACTTTTAAGTGCCGGGTCTGAGCTAACATTAAATAAAGCCGTGGACATCACAAGACCGCACAAGATAGCACAAGCACAGCTGAGAAGCTTCGAAGCATGTACTCCGAGCAGCTCACGTGAGCTGCCTTAGCAAGACTGGGAAAGGTAAACCCGTGCATGCAGTGTGTGATGTCTCAGATAAACAGGAGGACGAGCTGTTTATTGATGCAGTAAGAAAGGAACAACCCTCAGGTACCACGCCAAACATCAGGTAAAATTCCAATAATTCTCCTTTTTATTATAATAATTATGTGCACCAAGCACCCTCCACTCCACACTACTTATTAATAAACACAATAATCACAATAACAATAAACTCTCCACCACTCCCAAACGCGTTGCCCTCCAACCGCCTAGCTCAGCTCGTCGTCAGGGAGTTCCCAAAGTTCTTATATAGTCCCTGACCCGGAAGTGTTTCTCATCCTTCAGTCCATGATTCCTTATCACTTCCGGGTCAGATAATAAGTCCTTTTCTTTACCCCAGAAGTGCATCATTCTTTCCGTCCATGCGAGTCGTAGGGGCGTACGGCAAATAGCAGTCCCTGGTTCTCCCTGGAGCGACCCCTGGTGGTCCCGATGTTATCCTGCAGGGCTTTACAGGAAAACTCCATAGTCCATGATGCCCTGCTGGAATCTGAAGCATCTCCATGTTTTAGGGATGGCTCCCTCTGGCGGCCTGGGGGTATTGGCCAGAATAGAAAGCCGGCCATGGACCACACTGGTTTTGATTATGCTTGTTTTTAATCAGACAAAAACAAAACCAAATAATAAAGTGTGTTATGTAGTGTCGTAAGCTTCCACTAACATTAACGCGTTTGGATATAAAACGAGTTTAAGTGTACAGTTCTGTCTCATTGTGATACAAAAGCTAAACTCCATAGTAGCTCTTTAACCATACCATAATTACTAAAACTAAAACTGAAACTAATATACAGTATATATAAATATAAAATAGAAATGTCTGGTAAAATAAAAACTAAATTAAAATTAAACATACATGATGAAGGAAAACTAAAACTAAACTGAATTTCCAAGTAAAGTCAAAAAAATATATAGAAATAAAAACTAATATAAAAAGGCAAAAGAATAATAATCTTAGTATAGTGCACCAATACTGAAACAGTACCACAAAACCCAAAATTGAAAACCACATAGTACCAGCATTTCAAGATTTTCATCAGCTTCTCTCACTGACACTCAATGTAGTAGTTGGGGCAAAACATAGTTAAAATTGCAGGTGACTTCACAAAGCTACTTGCTTCAACATGATAAAGAATCTACTGCATCCCATCCCACACCTAAGATAAAAATAAAATTGATTTGACGCGATAAGGCTTCATGGGGTGCCCACCATTGCTTTATTGTGAGTGAGACTTCACTGGGAACCCCCCTTCCAACTGTCCTATTGCTTCTAAGCACACTTTATTTTATCAAGAGGGACGTGGTATATGCATTGTGCATTGCAACAGGGGGGCTGTTGTATAATTTTGGAGTTCTGAAAAGCGATAACAAAGTCAAAAGTTTAATACTGATCCAACACTAATCCACACTTAATATTTTAGCTTCTAAAGGAAGTTACCAAGCCATCACATTTAGTGTCTCTTTTTGCCAGTTCCACTGGAAATAATTGCTTATGATAAAACTTGTATGTCATAAAGCTGCATTTAGCTTAGAAGCATCCCCAGTAATCCCTCTGCCCAAAACGCATTATAATAGGTGACATGTATTTCCTTGCAGTCTTTGTGACCCAGGAATGTAATTTAAATTATTAGTCACTCACTTCTGCTTTCTGTACTTACCCATACTGTATGTATTAGTTTTTAGGGATATTGTGTGTCTGTGAAAGGATTAAAATAAATACCATGCAGAGGAATAAAGAAAAAATAGTTACATCAGCTAACTTTTCACAATGTCTTTTACAAGCTTCCCTTTAAGTTGTTCTGTATCTTCCACAGTAGACATGAGTAAAACGAACAGAATGTTTGTGTACTGAAAGGTAATGAAAGCATATGCAATAGTAGAATAATAGGAAAAGAACATAGAAAATGTAATTTAACTTGAATGAGTTAGTTATTTTTAAAAGCAGATATTAAGCTAACAAGTAAAACAAACAAAACTTTTCTTTGCTTTTGTAAATTATTTCTGTTTGTTTATTTATTTATTTTGTGGTGCAGGAGAACCCTTATCCATCTGTTGCCATGCATAAAATTCAGAAACCCACAGAGGGATCACATTTAAGGATACATCAAAAAATCTTCCCCTCATTAGATGAAGTTGCAGTACAGTTCCGCATTGATCATGCTGCATCTAGTCAAAAAAGTGCACCCCCAGTTGTCAAACCTGAGAAAAAGTGTCTGGTGCTGTCAGGCCCGCCCATTGGTAAGTGTATTATTAACTATTTGTCTGTATCATCTTGAGATTTACTTTCAGTTAAAAATGGCTTTTAAATGCTCTTTAAAAGTCAACCCATGCTAATACAATCTGCATAATGAATTCACAGATTTTTGTTGATATGCTTTGTTAATCCCTATGGAGAAGCTGACTTCTTGCATGACAGTTACTGATAAATATCCAACCTTTAATCTATCTGTGTTCATTACCTTCTTTGCTGTGGGTATTTAGGTTCCATTCTAGCAGCATTGCATATAAAATGTATGTTTAAATGATAGTCATTTCTGAAGTAAAAAAGATTTTATTTGCATTAATTCCTGCCAAGCAATTATTTTCATAAATTGCTTTTGTTTTTCCAGCTGCCATGGTTGACAGAAATGGGAGTGCTCTTGCTAATAGTGCTCGAAGATTAGAAGTGGTTAGGAACTGCATCACTTACATTTTTGAAAACAAGTTATTGGAAGCTAAAAAGGTAGGAAATATATTACAGTAGATCTTAATTTGACATTTGAAAAACTACTCTATATAGGTAACTTTCTGGTTTTGGTACTTTTACAACTACATTAAGGTTATGACTTGAACAAAAATTATTTTATTTATCTCCTAATTTTTGTACTCTTTCAAATTGATGTTGGTTATTAAATAGAATTATGAAAAACTATGCAATATTAGTGACTTGAAGGTTTATCGACCTTATGATTTTCCTTACATTGTGCTTCCCATAAAATAAAACTCTGAATTCTTTTAAGGAGACAAATTATTGATCTACACAATATCATAGTGTATTATATAAAATCTTCCATATTTTTGAATATATTGTGATGACCGTAGTAAACTAAGTAGCCTTCTAAGAGGATTGACATGGAGATGCCAACTTATCCTGCATCTGAAGCTGGAGAGTTGGAAGGACTATGTTGTAGTAGAGAATAGGTGGACCTGGCCCAGGTGTCCTTTAGAGACATAGTGTGCCATCCTTAATGGTGCGTGGTAGGACATTCAAGGCCAGAGAAATAGAGATAGATGGGTCATAGTCACAAGGTGCAAGACAAAGGGTCCAGGGGCATTAACCCTAGGTTGGAATTGTCAAGCCAGTTTTAGGTCCTTTCGGAGATGGACATTATAACTGAAGATTCTGAGGTTGTAGGCAAGCATGAGAAGCCCCAACAGATCACCTCAAGACCAGCCCTCAGAAAGAAAAAGGTTATAGTAGTTGTCTCAGTCATTAGGGGGATTGAAGCACAGGTGGTTCCAGAAATGGAGAGTCACACACAGTGTGTTGTTTTTCAGTTCACAAGTGGGAAACCTCCCAGGAAGAGTGGATAGGCTCCTGGTTAGAGTAGGGGGAGGATCCAGTTATCATTGTCCATGTTCGAACAAATGACATACACAAGGCCAGTCTCTCAGTTGTGCAATCCAAATTTAAAGAGTAAGGTGCCAGGCTGAAGAGCATAACTGACAATGCAGTCTTTTCCGGTGGTCTATATGTGCCTCATGCCAGTAAATGCAAGACTGAAGAGATCAGAAGGCTTAATGCATGGCTGAAATCTTGATGTAGGGTACAAGGATATAGGTTTATGGAGCACTGGGTCATCTTTTGGAGCAAATGGGACCTGTTCTGCTGAAGTGGGTTACATTGGAACAGGAGTTGTACCAATGTGTTGGGGAGGTGTATGGGTAGATTAGTCGAGGATTGTTTAAACTAGGAAATGGAGGGACAGGTAGTTTAGGACAGGAGAGGTTTAGAATTGTACATGAGGAGATGAATAGTCGTATAAATACAAACGTTCACAGTAAAGTAAATTCTAATCCAAAGTTTAAATGCAAAAATAAAATAAGTAACACACAGAGTTGTAGTTGTATGTAAATGAGCATAATTATGATATTGTAGCAATAACACAAACCCGGCTAAATAACAAAGTTTGAATAGACAGAACAGAAAAGGAGGTCGGTTTGCTGTTTCTTTAAAACAGAATTTAAATGCAAGTCTTTTTCAGTTGAAAAATGAGCCACATCTTAGTGAGGTTGTCTGGATTAATCTGGAAAGCATGAGGGAAAGAAGCCTTATTTTAGGAGTGTGCTGTCGCCTTCACTTTTACAATACACATTATTTTAAGAGTTTCAAAAAGGCAAGTTTATAAGAGAATACTATACTCACAGGCAACTTTAACTACCCCACTATTAACTGGGAGATCCCTTCAAACAGTGGAGTACAAGTGCAGCAGTTTATAGACGTAATCAGTGACTGTTTTTTAACACATTGTGTTACAGCACCAACATGGGGGGGGGAAGCCTGTCTAGATTTAGTATTTTGCACTAACCAGTATAGAATTGAGAATGTAGCAATTAAACCATTAGGGTCATGTGATTATAAATATTACACAATTCTCAGTGTTTTGAAAGAGAGCAGATGCAAGGACAAAAACTGTTATATTTAACTGCTGAAGAGAAGACATGTCATCCTCATTGAGTACTTTTACATATGCTTTAATAACCCAATTATTCACAGAAACCAGGTTTCAGAAATGCCATGTATACCCATATTCCAGCTAGAGAAACTTTCCCTTATTCCAGCCTGACAGATTTCTCTGTGAGTAACCAAGTTATGTTATATTGTAAACCCTTAACCAGGTTGCAGTTAAGGATTTCGTAGTTTCTGCATGTTTGTTGCACACTGTTAGCCTGTGCATGTGTCTTACTTCATGCACGTGTCCAGCACCCACAGGTAGAAAATGGAGGAAGTGGCCACAAAGATAAAGTTACTGAGGCTAAACTTCTGGGATATTGATTTGGTCAGTTAAGTAGCACAGGGAGTTGTTAATCAGTTTCAGCTGCTTTGCTGTTAATGAAATTAACAACAGGTGCACTAGAGGGGCTACAATGAGATGACCCCCAAAACAGGAATGGTTTAACAGGTGGAAGCCACTGACATTTTTCCCTCCTCATCTTTTCTGACTGTTTTTTTCACTAGTTTTGCATTTTGCTATGGTCAGTGTAACTACTGGTAGCATGAGGCGAAACCGGGACCCTACAGAGGTTGAACAGGAAATCCAACTTCTCCAGGATGGCACATTAATGTGTGTCATTGCCAGAAGGTTTGCAGTGTCTCCCAGCACTGTCTCAAGGGAATGGAGGAGATTCCAGGAGACAGGCAGTTAGTCTAGGAGAGCTGGACAGGACCATAGAAGGTCCTTAACCCATCAGCAGGACTGGTATCTGCCTCTTTGGACAAGGACAAACAGGATGAGCATTTCCAGAGCTCTACAAAATGACCTCCAGCAGGCAACTGGTGTGAATGTCTCTGACCAAACAATCAGAAACAGACTTCTTGAGGGTGGTCTGAGGGCCCAACGTCCTCTAGTGGGCCCTGTGCTCACAACCCAGCGCAGTGGAGCTCGATCGGCATTTACCATAGAATACCAGAATTGTCAGGTCCACCAATGGCACCCTGTGTTTTTCACAGATGAGAGCAGGTTCACCCTGATCACATGTGACAGACGTTGAAGGGTCTGCAGAAGCCATGGAGAATGTTATGCTGTCTGTAACATCATTCAGCATGACCAGTTTGGTGTTGGGTCAGTGATGGTCTGGGGAGGCATATCCATGGAGGGACGCACAGACTTCTACAAGCTAGACAAAGACACCTTGACTGCTATTAGGTATCAGGATGAAATCCTTGGACCCATTGTCAGACCCTACGCTGGTGCAGTAGGTCCTGGTTTCCTCCTAATGCACGACAATGCCCGGCCTCATGTGGCAAGAGTATGCAGGCAGTACCTGGAGGATGAAGGAATTGAAACAATTGAATGGCCTTCACGATCCCCTGACTTAAACCCAATAGAACATCTGTGGGACATTATGTTTCGGTCCATTAGGCGCCGCCAGGTTGCTCCTCAGACTGTACAACAGCTCAGGGATGCCCTCATACAGATCTGGGAGGAAATGCCACAAGACACCATCCGTCGTCTCATTAGGAGCATGCCCCGACGTTGTCAAGCATGCATACAAGCTCGTGGTGGCCACACAAGATACTGAAAAGCATTTTGAGTAGCAGAAATTAAGTTTTTGAAAAAATGGACTAGCCTGCCACATCTTCATTTCACTCTGATTTTAGGGTGTCTACACAATTGAGCCCTCTGTAGGCAGAAAACTTTTATTTCCATTAAAAGACTTGGCATCCTTTTGTTCCTAAGACATTGCCCTGTCGTTATTTGTATGAATATCCAACTTCATATTGAGATCTGATGTATCTAATGTGTTTCTTTAAAGTGTTCCTTTAATTTTTGTGAGCAGTGTATATATATATATATATATATATATATATATATATATATATATATATATATATATATATATATATATATATATATATATATATATATATATATATATATACATATATACAGTGGAACCTCGGTTTGCGAGCATAATTGTTCGAAACGTGCTCGCAATCCAAAACACTCAGATATCAAAGCGAATTTCCCCATAAGAAATAATGGAAATTCAGATGATTCGTTCCACAACCCAAAACTATTCATATAAAAAGGATTACAGTAATACAAAATATAAAGTAAAATACATAATACAAATTAACCTGCAATTTACCTTTAAAAAGAATCATGGCTGGTGTGAGTTTCTAAACTCATGTGGAATTCCACCCAACGGGACGACACGCTGAAGATTGTCCCAAAGCAATCGCAGTCTCCCAGCGCTGTAGCAGTTAAGCCGTATAAGCGCATCCAAAAAGATCAAGGAACATTATAAAGATCCTGCTGCAATAAATAACAGCGCTGTTGCTGTTTCAAACTGAATAAACTGGTGTTTATTCAGCTGGTGTTAAAGTACTGAGACTCAGCTTCGTGTTTTGGGGAGCAAGATGAGGACTCGCACTTCACAGCGCACACACACAGTCACAATGCTGTAGTAAACAAAGGCGCTGGGCGAGCGAGATAAGAAGAGAGAGAGAAGCGCTGGACGAGCAAGATAAGGAGAGAGAGAGAAAAAGACCACTGGGCGAGCGAGCGAGATAAGGAGAGAGGGCGAGCGAGCAAGATAAGGAGAAGAGAACGCACTGAGCGAGCGAGCGAGATAAGGAGAGAGAGAAAAAGACGCGATGAGCGAGGGAGCAAGATAAGGAGAGAGAGAGAGAACCACCATCAGCTCAGTTGTGATCACATGACGCTCAGCAGACAAAGTGTATCCATACTACTCGTATTGCAAGACATCGCTCGTTTATCAAGTCAAAATTTATTAAAAATATTTGCTCGTCTTGCAAAACACTCGTAAACCAAGTTACTCGTAAACCGAGGTTCCACTGTATATATATATAAATTAAGGCAACTAAACTAAATGTTTTTTAAGAACATTGGTGTAAATATACTATCATTAATGAAGTATGTGATGTTGCTTTCATTATTTTAGCTTCTGCCAGCTGTTTTAAGAGCTCTGAAGAGTCGTGTGGCCCGACAGTGCCTGACACAAGAACTTAACCTGCATGCTCAACAGAATCGGGCTGTTTTGGATGACCTGCAATTTGATTACATAGTCCGAATGATGAACTGTACTCTCCAGGTAATGCTTAAACTCTCCGTTAAGTTCTCTTGTATATTTGTGGAAACCTTTTTGTCCAGAACCTAGTTAACTGCACGCTTGTTTATTTGTGAATTACATAAGTAGTAAATAAAAAAGGCAACTGTAACACATCTGTCTTTTTTTTTAAATAATAACATGCCATGTAATTTTGGGTATGTTCATTGAAATGGACTTGAAGCAACAACAGCAAGCTTATTAGAGGCAAATTATATATCTATGGTGTTATACATAAAAAGCATATCTGCATTCTTTATAGTAAAGTACAACTCATTTTTCTGGGGCCTGATGATGCAATCATCTTGCCTGAAGAAGGGGCCTGGGCTGCCTCGAAACTTGCATTTTGTAATCTTTTTAGTTAGCCAGTAAAAGGTGTCATTTTGCTTGACTTGTCATGAAATGAAGAAAAACAAGTTTCCAATGCTGCTGCCAAATTAGGAGACTGTTTCTTTCCAATTTATGTTGTAGTTTCTACTTCGTAGCACACCATCAACTGTGAGATGTCATCGAGCAAAATCCGTCAAGCCTAAAAGTTCCCTTAATTTTTCAGTTGTTTAAACTGCCACTAGAATTTTCAGAATGACTTGGATGTCCTGATAACAGTCAAATTTTTAAATGCTTTGCATGCTAGCTGGAGTTAATAATTTTATATAAAAAAAGTTGTTGGAGCTAATGTAGCAACAAGAAACAGAAGTCTTAAAACTTATTTAAAATTGTCAATTTTCTGGCACATTGACATTTCAGAATTTCTCATATGTTAAATAATTATTTATCTAAAGGTTAATTATACTTCTTGAGTCTCCGGCATTATTGAAAGAATTTTGTGTGTTCTTATGTCAGTTACAGTACATGTATGATATCCTTTCATCCTTGTTGGAGTGGCTACTGAGAGCTTGTATCCCAATAATATGGATGCAGATTTACTTTTTTAACAGCTTTTGTGCATTGGTTATTGCTTTTGTTATTGGTTATTTTTTTTAATTTATAAGCATAAATAAAATAAATTTCACTTGTACCGACAATATCTTAAACTGCAAAATTAGTAATGACAATATTGATAAGGAGAAGATTGAAACAAATTGAGTGATAGTAAAATGTAGAATCTGAGAAAAGGATGAAGAGATTTCATAACCTCTGAACCTTAGAGTGACTGGTGACAAATTCTACACATGGGAGGAAACTTATACAATAATACTTGAAAATATGTGCATGCCAAAAAACAGAAAAATGTGTATGGTAAAAAAAAATCAAATGTATAAAACCTTGCATTTACACCTTTCTGTTCAATTTACCTTTATAATTCACAATTATCTTGTAAATGTGCATTCATATGCTAATGCTAATCAACCTAATACATATGTAATCATGGTGCTGCAGATGTTCCTTGGCTAGAAGAGCAGCCTCTCTCCTGACACGTTGAGGCCCTGTCCCCTGTATTTCAATGCATATGGTTACACTCTGCAACTCAACTTGTAAAATCATATGTACCATTATAGCACCTCTCTCCTGTTTTTGGTTTTTGGGAAAGGTGTAAGGTGCCAGCATCTAAGCGGGTAGCCATTATGACCTGACACATGTAATGGCATGATTAGTATAGAGCATATAAAAACTGAGGGTATAGCCAGTTACTTCAACTAGCCAGCAACCGCATATAGTACTGCCATGTCTGCCAGAGCTAGTTTGCCACAAAATAAATGAATCACAGGTTCACCCAGGCCATGAGTACATTAATGGAGTGTAACAGTTTACGGTTAACAAAAAAAAAGCTTCATTCCCTCTAGATGCCCTTTTTGCAATATGAGTGAAGTAAATTGATCCAGTTACATCAGGATACTGCTGCAGATTTCTTTTTTACTTTGGCTAAAATATGTTATGTTTTATGTATGTACACTCACACCATAGAAAGCTTGGCTGAGATATTCCCGACCTGAAGGCCAGTTCCCTGAAAAGTGACAACACGTAGGCCTTATAAACTAATGAAAAACCAAGGGGTTTTCACATTATTGTGCCTAAATTACATACCTAAAAATTAATGTCTGTTATTCTGCTTATGTAATAAAGGAGCTTCAAATGACCAACTCCATATTAAAATGTATATATTTGAATGCAACATCATTAAAGTCCCTGTTGGTGTAAAGGTCAGGTGTTCCAATACTTTTGTCCATATAGTGTAGTTTGTCCAGTACAGTTATTAACATTATTGCGGTGTTCAGTACCTTTGATTTTCATTTATTTCTTCTGGCAGTTAAATTAAATTTTCAAAGTCAAAGGCCACCTAGGCATGTTTGTCTCCTGCAGCCTGGCCACTCATATAACATGTTTCTAGTAAACAAAGTTCCATTAAATATACACAGTTCCACTGCATACTGTATGAGCCAACAAGCTGCAAGTGGAAGAAAATAACGGATACAAACATGGTCTATGTAATTTACATTCTAAAAATTTGTAAAGTTTGTATTTTGTCAATGGTCAGATAACTGCACTAACAAGTAATTCACACCAAAACTGACAGGTCTGTGCATCATAAGCCCTCACTCATCCATTTTGCTCAGTCTCCAATTTGTACTGAAAAGTTAGAAGCATGAATAAAATCAGCAGTTTTTGTAGTTTTCTTTTGTGTAAATTATTCAGTATTTATGTATCAGTTGTGGGGTAATCTGAATTAGTGTTCATTTTGTTTTCATTTTTTGTTTAGGTAAGGAATTGGATTTCCTGTACAACTGAGCTTACAATAGTTGTGAATGTCCAAGTTAGCATGTTCATTTTGAAATAACATTTTTAAATACTTTGCCTTGGTGACCTCTGAGTCTGTTAAAGTTATTTGTAAATTGGAAGAAGTCAAATAAATAACCCTATTACTTTTTGATTAGCATCTAGTAATAGGATAATGCAATGTCAGTTAATTAAATAAAACTGTATGATTATATAATAACAAATTGTAATATTGAGATTTTACTTTAGTGTTGATTGGGATTGAAAGTGAAAATAAAGTCTCTCTGGGTAGGTACAATGGCTTTGCTTCTACCAAAATATTATCTCCTTCCTTAGAGGTTTTCCCTGGTACCAGTCTTGTAAGGAACCTATCAATATTGCAGAGAAAGAAAGATTCAGAAAGCTGTTATGTACACTTTTTTTGCAAAATACAAGTTGTCTGGCCACAAATGCAGTACTTATAATACTTATGAATGTTATAAAATGAATGCCTTCACGCATTATACAGAATAAGTTACAGACTAGAAAAATCACATAATTGCAGATACTTAATTTGAAACCAATAAAAATGACATGTAACCAAACATACAGTTTATTTATATATAATCTACATATATTGAGATCTGCTTTTACTGTTGTAATGAATCAAGCGGTTTGTCTTTCTTTTATAAAAAAGTCAAATAGATACAGAGCAATGTTTGCTAAGATGATAGTATCTGGCAGACACGTACTTGTAAAACAGGTAAGATGTTAAATGGAGTGCATTGCAGATTATGCAAATTATTATAGGAGAGAGTAAATAACTAAAGAAAAGTTCTTTGAGCTTAATTTCTGCAGAAGTGATAATGTATTAAATATAGTATAACTCTGACATTCATATTTTTTATTGAGTGATCTTCTGTGCAAAAGTATTTAAACGATTATTTGAAAATATGTATAATGACAGGTAAATTTGCTTTTATTTAATCTAGATAGATTTCTTATTTACTTTTTTAGAACTGTTCAGCAATGGGAAAAAGGGAAATTGGATAATTAGTGATCACAAATTTGATGTTATACAGTACTGCACAGTAACTTCTTAACTAACATTGTAACTTCTTAACTAACAGTGTGTAAAAGGTAGTGTGTTTAAATAATATGAATTAAATAGTTGTGAAATTATTACTGAGGTAAAATTAATTTTGTTTACTTTTATAGGATTGTTCTCACATGGATGAGCATGGAATTGCAGCAGCACTTTTACCTCTTGTTACAGTCTTTTGTCGAGTAAGTATCAGTAGTACAGATATTATTTTTTAGTAGAGCCAAATGATTAACTTTAATTTCTTTATCAATTTCTGTTTCTAAGTGCCATGTTCAAACATTTTAAAGCTAATAGTTCCATAGTTAAATGTTTACTTGAAGTTTGCTTAATTTTAGAAACTTGGAGCAGGAATCACTCAATTTGCTTACAGCTGTGTTCAGGAGCACAGTGTATGGATGAACATGCAGTTCTGGGAGGCTATGTTTTACAGCGATGTTCAGAATCATATACGAGCACTTTACATTGAGGAGAATGAGAGTTGTGATCAGGTGAGAAAATCAAGTGTTAATTCATAAAGAGAATTTATTATGTTACACTCTTAATAACAAACATCACAGATTCTTTGGAAATTATTAAATTTGTCGTTCACATTTTATTATAAAAAGTCACCTGTAAGAATATAATTATGTCCACACAAGGGAATACATATATACTTTACGTCATTAAAAATAGCCTCTGTCTCTCTCTCTCTTTCTCTCTCTGTCAAGCAGGACAACGGGGAACAAATGCCTGGTGGTAAGAGTGCATTAGAAATCGCTGCAGTACAGCGTAGACTGTGGCCAACGCTGTGCAAAGAGAAACAACTTGAACTGGTTCAAAAGGAGGAGAGTACCGTATTCAGCCAGGCAATTCACTACGCAAATAGAATGAGTTATTTGTTACTTCCACTGGACACAAGTAAAAATCGTCTCTTAAACCGATCTGGACTCGGTGATGTGGAGAGTGTTAGCAACAGCTATGTCACAAACAGGTATTTTAAATTCTCAGTGTAATGTCATTTTTAGCAACAAAACAAATCTATTGAACAGTACCACAGTGTGTGTAGCCTTTGATTTTTATGACTGTCATAGTGAAAAACCCTCACTAAATAAATAATGTGGTGGTGAAAGGTAACAGAAATTTGATTACCAGATGTGAGAGAGAGAGGGATCTTCAGTGGTAGCCAATATCTAAAATGCAGCCTGGTCAAATTCTGCATGTTGAAACTTCACACTGCCTGCTGATAGTTCCATCAGCTTTTTTTCCTGCACTGGAAAGTAAGATATTTTCTGATACTGCATTCAGCAAAATAGGGTCCAAAACCCAAAGATTTATATTCCAGGTGGTCGTCTTGGAAATAAACTAAACATTTTTTTGAAATTGGAGTTAAATGCCTGGTGACAGTGTTTTAGAAGTTGACATGAGAAGACTTTTGCAAAGTTTCACCTAGGAGTGGAACATTTCTTTCTATCCCTCTTATGTTCCAATGGATAAGTTTTCTTGAAATCCTTGATTTTCTCTTAATCAAAATACTGTGCTGTTTCTCTCTTGCATTGGCATACTCACCTGATTTGTAATGATCAAATATATATGTTAAGTTGACACATTTTTTGCAGAAGTCAACATTAATTTAATACTGTTGACATCAGAAATGCAAATACTTCTTTTCTCAATTCAAATACTTGGTTAAGTACATGTCCTTTTAAAATTCGTTTCACTTGGAGGTTTTTTTTTTGTTTGTTTGTTTTTCTGTCTTCTCTGGCCATCGAACCTTATTCTTTGTTAATTAGTATTGCCTAATTTTATTTTTACATTTTTCTTTTTTCTTCATCATTAAAGCACTTTTTGTTACATCATTTGTATGAAAACGTGCTATATAAATGTTGTTGCTGATACAAGAGTTACAAAATTCATCAATTCCCTCACTTAGAAAAGCAGACAAATCTGAGTAGATTTTTTAATATAGTTATCATTTTACCCACTTAGAACTAAAATGTTATGCAGTTCTAGGCGCTTTTTCATGACCAGACTTTCACAATGTAAGAAGCGTTGTGTCCACTTTAACTTTGGTGCCCTCTCCTGGATTTGTTCAACAACACCACAGTGTATTCATACCATTAAACATGTCCATTCTGTGCAGACACTGAAGTTATTTTTCAGTGATATAACCATCAAGGCATTACATTAAAGAGCAAGTTTGGTATTTTTTAATGTCAAAGGTATTTATTCAAAAACATTGTATATATGTTTGAGAAAAATAGTACTTGAAATATATGATAGTATGATTATTTTCAGATCCCTTTTGTTGTCACAAATATGTGCCGGAAAAAGACGGAAGGCATGTTTTCTTATATTGAAACTTTTGCCACTTCAAAGAGAATGTAATCAGTATAGTTAGGCTTTTATTTTCTGGTTGAATTCTGGGCCCCACAGATTCCTACATAATACACCAGGACTGGCTATGTATTTTTCATAGTTAATAGAAAACACATAACTTTAGAACGCAATTTTACGTGGCAAATGCATATATGTCATGTTTGTGAACAAACAGCACTGACTTGAAAAATACCAAACTTCTCCTTTAACTCATCTGCTGTTCTTTGTAATCTTTGTTAAAATTACTGTTTTAGTCCAATCTTACAACACACAAACATACAAAACAAAGCAGCATTGCTAATGTTATTCAACTCATCCAAGTATATGGTATAATACAGACTTGATTGTACTTTCCCCAAAAGCTTGCTTTCAGTTTCATCACTCATGTCAATAATTCTACTACTCCGTGTGTTGTTTGATAATGGTATGGCCGATATTTTGGGTGCTTATGCTACTCCCAGTAACTCTTGACACATTTGTAAGTTATGCAAGATGATCTCCTCCGAAACTGTACATAAACTCCACTTGGACTGTAAATGTGTTCTTACAACAAGCCACACAAGGAAACGGGGAACTCAAATCTTAAAATAGCTTTTGATTGAGTTGATAATAATTACTTTCTGTTGAATTTGAAGTCCGTCGTGCTTCATGCTGATGTTTTTAGGCAGTACCTTTGCAGATTATCAGTTGAGATTCGCAGATTTAATACCAGTAGAATTTTAAATGTAAACCTGTAGAATTTTTCCCTAAGTCTTAGTGATTGTTTGATATAACAGTTTTTTTGTCAATACATGCACATCAGCCTGTGCTTGCAGCCTTTTCGACAGTATGTTCTCATATCATAGTGGCATTCAGGTCTTTCTCTAATACGATAACTGAAATCTTCAGCCAATCAGATATCAAGTGAGACCTTATATCTTATTCTGGAGTGAATCCTTCAAAAACAATTAAAATGAAAAGTTTCCCAAGGTTTTTTTTTATTATTATTTATTTTTTAGGTATTTTTTATTTTACAAGTATGTATGATTTTACAGGGCATTGTGTTGTAAAGTTTAAACACTGTACAAATCACTAAACATGTATACATTCATAAAGAACAGTGCCTGGCCTTTACTTTGAGACAAAGAATAACTGTTGAGTAAACTTAATGATGAGGCTGTGGTTAGTTATTTGGAAATAGTAATATAAAAAATTCTAAAACACAGTAAAACTTTACATAATAGCATAACAGATTATCAAATCTTATTCCATCACGTATAACAAGAAGAACGCCATTCAAAGTAAATTTTTATTCAGCTGCAATTTATGAACACAGCATACTTCCTTCACCAGGTGTAAATATTCTGAAAGAGGAATATCTGCCCTTTATTTAAATACATGGAACATGAATCAGTCATCAGTAGAAAAGAGCCAGAAATGAGAGAGAATTGAATCCAACCATGTATTTTTAATCCCTTTGTGACCACGAGGGTGCCCCAGTGAACCCAAAACACAGCAATATACCACACATTTTAAAATAAAGGATGGTTATTCTCACAAGGCACTTCTGTCTAGTAATCAGCCAAAATAACAAGACATAATCACAATAATAAACAATTCTTCCTTCTCCCTACCGCAGCTGAGTGTTGACCGCTGCCTCCCGACTCTGACTCTCTGATGTGATGCAGTAGACTCCTTTTTAAAGTAGGACCCAGGAATGCTTCCAGTGCTACACTATATCCTTGAGGAAGCACTTCTGGGCTATAGAAAAAGTAGGGACGTCCTCCCCCGACATCACCCTCTAACGATACCCTGGGACCCTCACAGGGCTGCACTTTTATTCTCCCAAGTCCCAAGCACCTCTGCGGGTATCCCAACTGGGTTACCATATGGAGACCACTGCCACCTATTTAATGTGGAATGGAACAATTACCGATCCTCTGCTTTTCTTAGTCCATCCAAATTTCTTAGTCCATCCATTAACACTAGAATTACCAAAGCCTACAAAAAAAACCTCGTAAAAATGGCCCACCTTAAATGCCTTTGCTTGAAAAATGTTTCTGTTTTAACAATACGAGGTGTGTCAGAAAAGTAATGAGACTGGTAACACTGCAAGCGATCTGGCAATGCTGCGCTGTTGTCCTTGATAGAGCACGTGTATCAGTACCCTCCCATAGCTCAGTGCGAGTTTCAACTCCTTCCGTTAACTTCGTGATTTTTGTGACTGCTATTAGCGAAGTTGTGTTTTTGATTGTGCGTCACGCAAAATGGAACAGCGGAATTTGGAGCAACGTTGTGCCATTAAATTTTGTGTTAAACTTGGAGAATCGGAAAGTGTGACGTTTGAAAAGTTAAAACAGGCCTATGGGGAACATTCTTTATCCCGAGCTCAAGTTTTTCGCTGGCACAAATCATTTTTGGAAAGCAGAAAACACGTTGAAGATGAACACCCTTCAGGGAGGCCTTCAACTTCGAAAACCAATGAAAACATCGAACGTGTGAACAATCTTGTGAGATCAGACTGTCATTTAACATTAAGAATGTTGAGTGAACAATTAAATTTGAACAGATTTACCGTTCATCAAATTTTGACTGAACATTTGCACATGCGAAAGGTCTGTGCCAAAATGGTGCCGAAAAACCTCACAATTGAGCAGAAGGACAATCGAAAAAACAAGTGTCTTGATCTTCTTGACAGAATCGCTAATGAGCAAGATTTCTTTAGTCGTGTGATCACAGGTGATGAATCATGGATTTTTGAATACGATCCTGAGACCAAGAGGCAAAGTCAGGAGTGGCACACTGCAAACTCTCCTCGACCAAAGAAAGCTCGAATGAGCAAATCAAAGATCAAATAAATGCTGATTTGTTTTTTTGACAAAAGGGGAATCGTCCACAAAGAATTTGTTCCTCCAGGACAAACTGTCAACCAAGTTTTT
The DNA here is from genome assembly GCF_016835505.1 of Polypterus senegalus. Classification (NCBI taxonomy): domain Eukaryota; kingdom Metazoa; phylum Chordata; class Cladistia; order Polypteriformes; family Polypteridae; genus Polypterus; species Polypterus senegalus. The sequence goes on from NC_053161.1 coordinate 111,356,982, forward strand.
TATAAAGACGTCCTTGAAAGGCTCAGAAAAAGGGTCATTCGCGTGAGACCAGACATTGCAGACAAATGGATGCTCCATCATGTCAACGCCCCATGTCACACTGCCCTCTCCATAACAGAATTTTTGACCTCAAAAGGCATTCCTGTGGTTCCCCAGCCCCTTATTCACCTGACCTCAGTCCGTGTGACTTTTTCCTTTTTCCTAAACTGAAAAATGTCCTCAAAGGACGTCATTTCAGGACTTTAGAAAACATCCAAGAGAGTGTAACGGACATGCTGAAGACCATACCGGTTGAAGACTTCCAGAAGACTTGCACTTTGGTAACTCTAGTGTTAAATCATATTGGCCGATTATTTAATTGAAAGATTAAACACAAATGATATTTATAACTAAAATATTTGTCATTTTTGTCTCTGATATGGATGAGAGTAAAACTAGAGCACCACAAGGAAGAGTCCTGTCTCTTTTTCTCTTTACGCTGTACACCTCAGACCATAAACATGGTCACGTCACTTGCAGAAATTCTCCGATGATTCTGTACTACTGGGGTGTAGTGAAAAGGGGAATTAGACAGAAGGAGTCTGGTGGAGAGCTTTTTTTCCAGTGCAAAAAGAATTGTTTGCAGCTTAAACCAACCATTTATTGATATAGGCCGCAACAAAGGGCCCAGTCACTTTTCCAGGAGTAAATGTGGAGGGCGTGCACTGCTACAGGTACTTGCGGGTCCACATCAATGGCAGACTGAACTGGTCTCGTAACTATATTAGAAGGGACTGAGCAGAGTGTTTTTGTTCATTAGAAGCTGCACTCCTTTAATGTAGGTAGTGATATCCTCTTTATATTCAAAATTTTTGTGGTAGGCACTGTGATTTTTCTACGCTATGGTGTGCTGCTGGACCAGTAACATCACTTCAAAGGAGTCACACCAAATCAGCAAGCTAATGAAGAAGGCAGGCTCAGTTACAAGATGCACTGTTTTCCCCCAGTGGTTGTGGCATAGGAAAGAATGAAACCAAAACTGAATGCCATTATGAACTGTGCTACACAATTTCTTTCTGACACTCTAACATTGAGTACTTTCAGCTAGTCAAGTCAAAAATTGTCTTACTTTTTATTCAACATTTATGTGTATTTGAGAATGATTTGTTGTTTGTCATAACATAATATAAAGCAATATTTATTTACTGATTTTTGTTAGGTTGAGTTTCTGTAAAAAAAACAAATTCCCGCTATGGACAAATAAAGTGATATCTGTTTTTGCTAGAATGAAAATATAAACAGAATGTTTGTTACATTTGCTTTATTTTTATGTAAACTGATGGTTGATTGTCTTGTAACAGTATTGCAGGTAGCATGGCAGAAAGCTATGACACAGAGAGTGGTTTTGAAGACGCAGAAGGCTCTGATGTTGCGAATACAGTTGTCCGTTTCATTAACAGATTTGTAGACAAAGTTTGCACTGAAAGTGGTGTGACAAATGAACACTTGAAGACGCTTCACACTAACATTCCAGGTTACGATTTTGAAAGTTACCTTTTTTAATTACAATTGTTACCTCTTTATGTAGCACCTTAACCAGTTCATTGTTGCAGATGCAACAGTATATGCTTAATTTCAAGTAGTTCTGACTAATTTACTTTTTGCCTTACAGATATTGTCCAGATGCACATTGAAACGTTGGAAGCTGTACACAGAGAAAGTAAGAGGCTGCCGCCAATACAAAAGGTAACCAATTCTTATTTTTACTTGGGGCTGGAAAAGGATATAAAGCCCAGTAACCAATACTACAAAATCAAGTGCTAAGGTAGCTGTGTTAAGAAGGATACAGTCAGTTTGCTTGCAGGTGAAACTAGATTTTTTTTATAAATCATCAGCTCAGGTTTCATTCAGTGTTTTATATATTATATGAATGACTTAACAGAAAATGTTCAAATTTATAATGGATTTTGAAATGAAACATTAAAACCTTTTCTCATTTTATCATGAAATAGTGGTATTTTTTTAATCCAAGTTTACTTTACATTCCTGTATATACAATCCTTCTTAAGAATAAATATATATATATATATATATATATATATATATATATATATATATATATATATATATATGGGCTGAGTGCAATGTGACCTGCACTGACCAGGAGTTAAAGGCAAAGGTCTTGGTGGACTGGAACCCAGACACACAAACTGACTGTTGGAATGTGAAATTTCACTTAGTGTGAGGAAGAAGCATGGGTTGGTGTGTTGGGCAGAGCTTTACTAAAAAGATATAGTTGGGCTAACGTACCCCCACTCGCTTGGTTCTGGATCCAAACCTTTCGACAGGGGCTGGACTTTCCTTTATTCTGGAATTGCAAAGGGTGAAAGATGTAGGGTGGGTGTGGGCTTCTTATTGATGACCTGCCTGGTCAATGCCATGTTGAAGTTTATGCTGGCGAATGAGAGGGCTGTGTGTGGCTAAAGGTCACAGAGAGAAGAAGTTTTTACTCCCGCATGTGCTTAAGCACCAAATTGCAGCTTGGAGTGCCTGGAAGGCATCCTGCAAAGGGTCGAAGCAGGGGACTCCACAGTTCTGCTGGGCAACTTCAACACTGAAGTGGGTATCAATGGCGTGATTGGGAGGAACTGTGACAGTCCAGGTTGGCTCAATGTCATTTGGCAACTCTGGAACCCAGAAGCTGTCTGTAACATGTCCAAGGATGAGCTGGTGCAACACTCTAAAACTGATGTCCCCTCCACTTATACCATACATCCAGTGACAGGTATAATTAGCCCATTAAACAGGCTTGGGTTCCCATTGCCAGTCCTTCAGCATCTTTGGGTCACAATTCCAAGCCACATTCATATCTACCCCCACCAATCCCTCGATATCCAAAAGAGACATAATGCAATGGGCCACTCTTCAGCTCCCTTCAAGCATCAGCCACATACTGTTCCATCAGGGCTTCTTTCCTGTCCACCTGCCTCCACATTGAACTGTACCAACTCTCCTGATCCAGCCTTTCTCTCTTGCATTAACCTCTGTTCTCTCGATCTCCTTATCTTTCTTTCTCCTTATCTTACATTCTTTTTCTCTGTTCTTCTCATTTTCTTCCCAAGTTCATCTTTTATATCTTACAAGAAAGCATGTTCAGCCTCAGCCACCCTATAAAACACAGGAACCACACCATTTTTTATCCATCCATCCATTATCCAACCCACTATTTATGTAAAAATTGCACATTGTCACGAACCCGCTATACCACAAAAACAGCTTGCCTGAACTAAACCTGAGCAGTGTTTTATTGTTGGATTTCTGTGCTAGGCGTGATTTGACTGATTTGACCTATTCGAACATAAGGTGTACTTGGTACCAGAACACCTTAGGCTAAAGATCTGTGATTGATTTTAACATTATCAGATTTGTTGTCATTTGTTCTGAACATGCGCGTTGAAGAGAGAGGCAGGATGGTCAACTGGTCAGATGGTGAAGGGGGTGCCTGGACAGACCTGGAAAGCTCAAGAGAGTAGTAAGGGTAGATGCGAATGTCTGAGGGATGCCCCACTCCAGAGGGCCAGCCTCCCACCTTTGAAATAACTTTTCCCACATCCTTTGGGGGGCAGAGGATATAGAGTGTAAATGGACCTTGTTGAAAAGCCTTCATTGTGGAAGTGGCTGCTTAGAGCTGTGGCTTGAAGGCCATAGGCGATTCTCAAGGTGGCAACATGAGAAGTACAGATAAACTAAAAGGTGGTCATTGAAGCAAAATCGTGGGTGTGCCGCAATAGAAATAAAACCCTGCAGCACTTCTCTATATTCCTTGTTTTGTACCCCAGTAAATACAAGATATCGTAAATATACTAATGACCCAATTGTGCTTCATTCTCTCAGAATATGGCACCTCTGCACGATAACCACCTTTTTCCTCCCTCTCAAACATATGCAGCTTTCAATGTCTGGAAAATGTTCAGGATTAAATCACTTAGAGATGTGTACATAGACAATGTCTTTGCATCCTATGAACAATTAAACTCCAAATTTAATCTTCCAGCAACACATTTCTTTCACTACCTTCAAATTAGAAACTTTGAAAAAACAAAACCTGCCCATCTTTCCTCCCTCCAACCTACTTCTACTCCGGAAAAAATATTGATCAGTCTTGAAGACTCAGTCAGCATCTCTGTAATATATAAAAACATCTTAAAGTCCCTCCCTTTCAAAGACCCCAGAGTACAGTGGGAAAAGGATCTCTCACTCAACCTTTTGGGAAAGGAGTGGATGGCAGCAATACACATAATTCACTTGAGCTCCATATGTGCAAAGCATACTATCATTCAACTTAAAATCATCTATCGGGCACATCTGTCTCGTTTAAAATTGTCCAAAATGTTTCCAGGGCAAGATCCAACCTGTGATCGTTGCAATCAAGTTCAAGCCTCATTGGGTCATATGTTTTGGGCATGCATCAAATTACCATAATTTTGGACCAAAATCTTTAAATGCCTTTCAGACAGCCATGGTGTCACAATCTCTCCTAATCCATTAACAGCTGTGTTTGGTGTACTTCCGGATGGTGTTGAAGTGGAGAAGGACAAACAAACTGTAATTGCCTTTTCTTCACTTTTATAGACTTATCTTGCTCAACTGGAAAGATCCTACCTCCCCTCTTTTTTGTCAGTGTGTAACTGATATTATGTACTACTTGAAATTTGAAAAAAATGCTCAGTTAGAGGATCTGTGCAAAACATTTTTTAAAACCTGGCAGGATCTAATTAATAACCTTTTAGAATAAGCATTTAAATTGAGGAAGCAGACTTTCTTGCCCTTTCTTATTCTATTTATTTACTTATTTTTTCTACTAAGTTTCACTCTGTTGGCCTATCTCTCTTTCTCGTGGGTGGGGGTTGACTGGACTTGAACCTAGCAGCTATCAATTAGGCTCAAAGAGATACTGGCACAGCATGAGGTGGCTCAGAAGGGAAAGGCAGGGCTTCACCCAGGCTGTTGACCTAGATGGAGGATGTAGTCTGTCAGTGGAAGGAAAACTTTGAAGAGGTCTTCACCCTGATGGATATGCCCTCTGTGATGGAGGCAGAGCCAGAAGCTAATGGGGGTTCAATGCCCATTTCTTTGAGGGAGATCACTGAGGTAATTAAGCAGCTCTATAGTGGCAAGGGTCTGGGGGAGGATCTATAAATGAGATATGGAAATGTCCAGTGTTCTTGATATTGCTTGTCTGTTATGGCCGACATGTCTTTTCAATCTTATGTGGTTGCCGTGAGCAGTGCCCTAGGAGTAACAGACTGTGGTAGTGGTCCCCATTTTTAAAAATTCAGACTGGAGTGTGCACTCCAACAGTTAGGGGATTACACTCCTCTGCCTCCCTTGGAAAGCATACACCAGTTGTACTGAAAAGGAGAAAACACCCAGTCATAGAACCTCAGATCCAGGAGGAGCAATTTGGAGTTTGTCCAGGCTGTGCAACAGTGGATAAACGCTTTACCCTTATATGGATCCTGTTTGGAGACATGGGAATGGTGGCTCTGAGGCTAGGGATCTGCACTGGCAATTGGAAGGGTGCCGGTTCGAATCCTGTAAATGCCAAAAGAGACTCTGCTCTGTTGGGCCCTTGAGCAAGGCCCTTAACTTGCAATTGCTGAGTGCTTTGAGTAGTGAGAAAAACGCTATATAAATGCAAAGAATTATTATTATGATTAATTATTATTACCCAATCAGTCTACATGTGCTTTTTGGACTTAGAGAAAGTGAATAACCATGTTTTACAAATGGATTTACGGGGAAGCTGCTGGGAGAGTGTGGGGTTGTGGGCCCCTAATAATAGTCGTTCTGCCCCTATATAATCGCAGTGGGAGTTTGGAGAAGCATCGGCACTGTCCTCAGAGGTTGTGGTACTAATCCATGGCTGTGTTTTGTTCTCTATTCTGTTTGTAATTTTCAAAGACAGGATGTCGAGGCACAGCCTGAGAGGGAAGAGGGTTCAGCGCAGTCACCTTAGAACTGTGTCACAGCATTTTGCAAACAATGTGTTTTTGTTGGCTTCATTGGGCTGTGAACTCCAGCACACGCTGGGATGGTTTTTAACTGAGTGTGAAGTGGCAGTGGTGTGGAACACCCCCTTCAAATATGAGACCATGGTCCTCGGTCGGAAAAATATGGACTGTTCTCTCCAATTGGGAGATGATTTAGTAGCTTAAGTAGAGGAGTTTAAGTATTTTGGGTTCTAGATCACGAATGAGAGGAAGAGGAAATAAAAGACTGACAGACAACTTAGGGTGGGAAGCACAGTTCTGTGGTCACTATACTGATCCATAGTGATGAAGAAAGATCTGAGCCAGAAGGCAAAGCTGTTGATTTCCTGTTCGATCTATGTCCCTTCACTCAACTAAGGTCATGAGCTTTGGATAATAAGTTAAAGGATGAGATTGTGGGTGCAAGCGACCAAATTGAGCTTTTTCTACAGGGTGACTGGGCTCTCCCTTAGAAATGGTGAGAAGCGCAGACATCTGGGAGAGGCTAGGAGTAGAGCTGCTGAACCTCTGCAACAAGAGGAGCCAATTGATGTGGTTCGGGCATCTGATATGGGCATGACCATCTGGGAGGAGACCCTGGGGAAAACCCAGGACTCGCTGGTAGTATTACATCTCCCAGATTGCCTCGGAAAGTTTTGGAATCCCACAGTATGAGTTGCAAATGTGGCTGGTGAAAAGAACATATGGGCCTCACTGCTAAGACTTTTATCCCTGCAAGCCAGTCCCTGATAAGTGGTGCTAAAATGAATGAATGAGTAAATGTATTATAAAATATGGTGAGTGCTTTTTGTTGGATTATATTTAACATTTAACTTTCACCTGCTTACAGCCAAAGCTTTTAAGGCCATCCTTATTGGTTGGTGAAGAGCTGGTGATGGAGGGTCTTAGGGTGAACCTGATGTCAGATGGTCGAGATGAAGCAACTGGTGGTGTAAGTGGAGGGCTAGCATTGCTTCCAGCTGAGGGTGCGATTTTCCTTACTACGTACAGGCTTATTTTCAAGGGAACTCCTACTGACCCACTGGGTATGTTTAAAGTAAAAAAAAATACTTCTTTCTTTTAAATTCTACTTATTTAGAATAGATTTCACTTTCATGGTATACTATAGTCAAGATGCTTTACATTGTCCATTTTTTTTAGTGGGAGAGCAAGTGGTTACACGTTCATTTCCAATTGCTTCTTTAACAAAAGAAAAAAAAATATCTTTTCCTGCACAAATGGAGCCGTATTTTGGTGAAGGACTGCAGCTACGATCTTGCACGTTTCAGGTAAAACAAATTTTGTACTTATATATATGTATATAGTTTTCTATGCATGTTATGTGCATGCAAATGATACTAGTAAGGATTTATTAACATAAAGAATAGCTGACTTTCATAGTTTTTGATGATTTGCTATAAAAGTGATTTCAGTATGTTTTATTGTTGTCTTGCCATTCTTGTCACCCAACTACTACAACAACAACAACAACAACATTTATTTATATAGCACATTTTCATACAAACAGTAGCTCAAAGTGCTTTACATATTAAAGAATAGAAAAATGAAAGACACAATTATAAAACAAAATAAATCAACATTAACATCGAATAAGAGTAAGGTTCAATGGCCAGGGGACAGAAAAACAAAAACTCCAGACGGCTGGAGAAAAATAAAATCTGTAGGGATTCCAGACCATGATACCGCCCAGTCCCCTCTGGGCATTCTACCTAACATAAATGAAACAGTCCTCTTTGGATTTAGGATTCTCACGGAAGGGCTTGATGATGATGATGGTCACGTAGACTTCTTCCTTTTAATCCATCCATCATTGTTGGAGCATCATGAAGCTTTGAGTAGGTGGAGGTGGCGCAGGCCACCACCACAAAGAAACCGGAAAAAGAAACAGAAAATAGAGTAGGGTCAGTACCGATTTTAGAGCCACCATGAATAGTTATTATGATGAATTGAACATACAGAGTATCAGGATTAAGTTAAATTAAGATTAAAATGAAGTTATAAAAAGGCCATGTTAAAGTAATGTGTTTTCAGCAGTGTTTTAAAGTGCTCTACTGTATCAGCCTGGCGAATTTCTATTGGCAGGCTATTCCAGATTTTAGGTGCATAACAGCAGAAGGCCGTCTCACCACTACTTTTAAGTTTTGTTCTTGGAATTCTAAGGAGACACTCATTTGAGGATCTGAGGTTACGATTTGGAATATAAGGTGTCAGACATTCCGATATATAAGATGGGGCGAGATTATTTAAGGCGTTATAAACCATAAGCAGAATTTTAAAGTCAATTCTGAATGACACAGGTAACCAGTGTAGGGACGCTAAGACTGGTGTGATGTGTTCTGATTTTCTTTTCCTAGTTAGGATTCTAGCAGCTGCATTCTGCACTAGTTGCAAACGATTTATATCTTTTTTGGGTAGTCCAGAGAGGAGTGCATTACAGTAATCTAATCGACTGAAAACAAACGCGTGAACTAATTTCTCAGCATCTTTCAGTGATATAAGAGGTCTAACTTTACTTATGTTTCTTAAGTGAAAAAATGCTGTCCTAATGATCTGATTAATATGTGATTTAAAATTCAGATTACAGTCAACAATCACCCCTAAGCTTTTTACCTCCGTCTTGACTTTTAATCCTAATGTATCCAGTTTATTTCTAATAGCCTCATTGTATCCATTATTGCTGATCACTAAAATTTCAGTTTTCTCTTTATTTAACTTGAGAAAATTGCTATTCATCCATTCTGAAATGGCTACTAAATAAAGCATTAAAATAGATGAACTATTTTAATAATGAGAAAACAGTTTTAATATTGTGTTTACTTGAAAAAGGGTTATGAATCTTTTACATTTACAGTAATACTTCAAATTTTTTTTATTAAATATATTGTTGGCAGACATGGCTACAAATTAACTCCTGTGAAATACACAAGGTTTCTGTAAACACATACATGAACAATACACAGGTACATTTGTGAAAGAGAGTACTCGATAATCTTTCCTGCTCTTGATTACTTTATAATACTTTCTTCCACTAAAGAGTAGTACAAGGAAGTTAGTCTGCAAATAATATATTAATAACAACAACAGCAGCATTTATTTATATAGCACATTTTCATACATAAAGTAGCTCAAAGTGCTTTACATAATGAAGAATCGAAAAAATAAAAGACACAGTAAGAAAATAAAATAAGTCAACATTAATTAACATAGAATAAGAGTAAGGTCCAATGGCCAGGGTGGACAGAAAAAACAAAAAAACAACTCCAGACGGCTGGAGAAAAAAAAAAACACAGCTGCAAGCATAGTAAAATATATAGCCAAGACTTTATGAATTTTCTTTGAGGTAATAAATACAGTTGTGCATGAAAGTTTGTGAACCCTTTAGAATTTTCTATATTTCTGCATAAATATGACCTAAAACATCATCAGATTTTCACTCAAGTCCTAAAAGTAGATAAAGAGAAACCAGTTAAACAAATTAGACAAAAATATTATACTTGGCTATTTATTTATTGAGGAAAATGATCGAATATTACATATTTGTGAGTGGCAAAAGTATGTGAACCTCTAGGATTAGCGGTTAGTTTGAAGGTGAAATTCGAGTCAGGTGTTTTCAATCAATGGGATGACAATCAGGTGTGAGTGGGCACCCTGTGTTATTTAAAGAACAGGGATCTATCAAAGTCTGCTCTTCACAACACATGTTTGTGGAAGTGTATCATGGCACGAACAAAGGAGATTTTTGAGGACCATCAGGCTGGAAAAGGTTACAAAACCATCTCTAAAGAGTTTGGACTCCACCAATCCACAGTCAGACAGATTGTGTACAAATGGAGGAAATTCAAGACCATTGTTACCCTCCCCAGGAGTGGTCAACCAACAAAGATCACTCCAAGAGCAAGGTGTGTAATAGTCGGAGAGGTCACAAAGAACCCCAGGGTAACTTCTAAGCAACTGAGGGCCTCTCTCACATTGGCTAATGTTCATGAGTCCACCATCAGGAGAACACTGAACAAAATGATGTGCATGGCAGTGTTGTAAGGAGAAAGCCACTGCTCTCCAGAAAAAACATTGCTGCTCATCTGCAGTTTGCTAAAGATCACATGGACAAACCAGAAGGCTATTGGAAGCATGTTTTGTGGATGGATGAGACCAAAATAGAACTTTTTGGTTTAAATGAAAGGCGTTATTTTTGGAGAAAGGAAAACGCTGCATTCCAGCATAAGAACCTTATCCCATCTGTGAAACATGGTGGTGGTAGTATGGTTTGGGCCTGTTTTGCTGCATTTGGGCCAGGACGGCTTGCCTTCATTGATGAACAATTAATTCTGAATTATATCAGAGAATTCTAAAGGAAAATGTCGGGACATCTGTCCATGAACTGAATCTCAAGAGAAGGTGGGTCATGCAACAAGACAACGACCCTAAGCACACAAGTCGTTCTACCAAAGAATGGTTAAAGAAGAATAAAGTTAATGTTTTGGAATGGCCAAGTCAAAGTCCTGACCTTAATCAAATCAAAATGTTGTGGAAGGACCTGAAGCGAGCAGTTAATGTGAGGAAACCCACCAACATCCCAGTGTTGATGAAGCTTTTCTGTACGGAGGAATGGGCTAAAATTCCTCCAAGCCAGTGTGCAGGAATGATCAAAAGTTACCGGAAATGGTTAGTTACAGTTACTAATGCAAAGGGGGGGTCACACAAGATACTGAAAGCAAATGTTCACATACTTTTGCCACTAATAAATATGTAATATTCCATTTTCCTTAATAAATAAATGACCAAGTATAATATTTTTATCTCATTTTTTTAACTGGTTTCTCTTTATCTACTTTTAGGACTTGAGTGAAAATCTGATGATGTTTTAGGTCATATTTATGCAGAAATATAGAAAATTCTAAAGGGTTCACAAACGTTCAAGCACAACTGTACAGTGGGGGGAAATAATTATTTGATAACCCTGCTGAATTTGTAAGTGTGCTCACTTGCAAAGAAGTGAACAGTCTCAAATTTTATGGTAGCTTCATTTTAATGGAGGGAAACAGAATATCAACCAAAAATCCAGAAAAAACACATTACATAAAAGTTACTAATTTATTTGCATGTCATTGAGTGAAATAAGTATTTGATCCCCTACAACCCAGCCAGAAATTAATTGATTTGCATGTCATTGAGTGAAATAAGAGATCAAATAATTATTTCCCCCACTGTAGTTGCAGGGACTACACCTTTTACATTTTTATTAGTGCTCCTAGCCAAGGATAAATATTATTTTTTACAAAATGTTTTAGTAATTTTTTTAAGAATGTGATAGTGAAGACCACTTGATACTGAATACATTTAGAGAACAAAAGTTATAAATGATGGAGAATTGGCATTCTCAGAGCTCAGTTATTGAATTCATTAAACCATTTGTTGATGGACCAAATGCTGCTTCAGTTTCTGAAGCCTTGTTACTTCTGACAAGTAAATAATTCTTCTGTTTTCCGTACATGTATAGATATTACTTTATAAACACTACACATTATTAATTTGTTTGTTTGCAGGTGCTTATTTGAATTTTAACTGTTGTTGTGTTCCATAAACCTTTTAATTAAAGATTTAACTCCACCAGTATTAAGACAAGTGCTCAGTCTAATTAGTCATTTACCGTGCCTGTGTTTAATTGCATTACATTATTTGGAGTTTACAAGCTTGTTTATTCATTTTCTAATATAATATTTAGGTTTGCATAATATGTCAGTTTTACTTTCTTAATGTGCTTGCAATTGCTTAAAATTGCAGCCTCAGCAGATTTCACTATTACATGGAAAATGCTTTACAAATTTATAGTTTTGAGCTCTCCATTGCTGAAAGGCTTCAAGGTTGAAACATGCTTCATGTGGAGCTGAAATTCTGCAGGTCTGGGTGAAGCTAAACACAAATCAAGAAGTATTTATAGATCATTCACTATAGCATTGAGCATAGGTGATGATGGCACAACTGAATGTAGAGGGCAGGATGTGAATTTAATGTGCTGGTGAAACAAATGTGGATTTTAAAGTATGAAATTTGCTTTTCCTCCTTTAGGATGTTGTCTACTAAAGCTTGGCATTTTGTTGAATACGTATATATAGACAGCACAGATGCATCATTTTGAGCACTCACTAACAGTATCACTTGGAATACATCAGTGCATTCATTTTTGAACAGATATGAACAGTATTGCTTAGTGTTTGAAGTTTGCATATTTATTTATTCTTTGCATCACCTTATAGAGTGAACTAATTTTCAATGCAGCTGTCATGTTATAGTCAGCAATGTTTATGGTCAATTAGAAGTCTTTCCATGTATGCCCTCGAAAGTAGCAAAGTTATTAGTTACATAGGAAAAATTAAGCACAATTGTATATTATATAATTCAGTTTATTTATAATACAGTTCTTCATTCTCTTAATTTCAGTTCCCAAAAAGATGCATATACTATAACGATTGTGATTGCATACTACTTCTAGTACTAGATCTGGTTGAATTCAACAAAACTATTTTCACTGGGAAGTACCTACTTTGTATTTGTTTTCACTATTTTAATAGTTAATGAAAATTGCTTTTGATGAAGAAGTTTCATCTGATCTGGTGGAATTATTCAGGAAGCACCTCCATAAACTGAGATACCCACAACAAGTTCAAGGAACTTTTGCTTTTACTGTGGGACAGTCTGCTAAAACGTTGGTTGAAACCAAAAGTAAGGAGAAAAACCAGTCATTAAAGTAAGTTACAATACAGTACCCTTTTTACTTTAATAAATGTTTTCTGAGCTAATTTGTTTTCATTGAAGCACTAAATATATTGTGTGGAGGTATGACTTTAAAATTATATTGATTATGTTGACTTACTGTTAGGAGCTTCAAATTTAGAATTGCAGGTTCACATATGTCATGATCATCATATTGTGCCTTCTGTGTTTAAACATGTTTCCAATTGTTAATTTTAAAGCAAAAATTTAAAATATCCATAAGTATCAACCGTTTTCCTTTTATTTCTGATTTGTAAAATGACATCCCATACACTGGAGGACCTACCCCAGTTGTCCCATCATGCCACCCAACCAGCAAGCCAACAGAATGTATGTTCTCCAGAATACATTAATGCAGTTTCTACTTGTGGCACATTTTAATATCATAGTTTAAGGATTGTCTACAACTAGTTTTAACTCTTACAATCCCTTTTATGTGTGAGTTGAGATATGTAATCTTGACATCTGATCAACTCAGATCTAGTTAGGAAATGTTTCTTTGTCTTTAAGTTTGCAATATTAAGGTTTTGTTTCTAATTTTATTCTTCACACCATGGACTATTTATTTTGCCATGAAAGGCATCTTCTAAAAATATTACATTTTTCCTATCATGAATATAATCCATTTTTCTTGCAGTAATCTTAAAATACTCCTAGAGGGATCATTGTTCATGATTTGCTTCCCTGAGTTTTCAGAAAGAGTATAAACATTTAGAAAATGGCATAAGATGTATGACATGTAATAATCATTATGTGCATTTCAACTATAGTACCAAACTCTACACTATATTAGGGAGAATCTTGTTATCCAAGTTAAGATGTACTGTAAATACAACACAGCATAGGGGTACACAGGACAGCACTAAAATTATGTCCAATGCTGAGATGCATTGTTTTGAATCATTCCCCTGGACCAAGTGACCAGTGGACAAGGCTACAACTGGCATTTATGCTTAAGTTTCAGCCGAGTGCTGTATGAAATCAGGAAAATATTTGCAACAGACCATATGATTAGAAAATCCACACATTGAATTTAAATTTACTCATTTCTTTGTTTGTTGGAAACATCAACTGCCCTTTGACAATAGTGATTCAGACTTGAGATACTTAATTTAAATGCTTTTCTGTACTAGAATGTTTAGAGATACTGTATATCTTGGCAAGTAAATGGCATCTGGTTTTCTTTTTCTGCACAGAACAGTAAATTATGGTCATCTTTTATAAAATGATTGAAGAGAGAGAGAGCAAAACATGATGTCAAAGTATATTGTTGTTTAAAAGATACTGATACACTTAACATCAGATTTTTAAAATTTATTTCAATTTACTGGCTTGAGTCAGTTCATTACATTTAAATAATTCTTTTCTTTAAAAATGAAAGTTGATTTGAAAATATCAACAATTGTCATAATATGAATGGGAGCATTTGAGTATAGTTCATTACATACACACACAGGTTAACTGTCTGAAATTACTTCTGCCTAATGCCTTATGAGATGAGCCCTTATTTTAGGCAGAATTGTCAACCAGTAATTAAGAACAGAATATTTCAGAGTCAAAATATGTACTGAATATATTTGAATATATTCAAAAGTCAATTTGAAATTTAGGAGCATAAATGCATGTAAATTGCCATAAGAGATACTTTCATGATCACATTAATGTTTTGCTGTCATTATACATTATGTTTTTATCGCGTTAACACATTAATTGATTGATTGATTGATTAATTGATTAATTAATTAATTAATGCAGACAGTTATTTTATTACTCAGGAAGGGCATCCGGTGTAAAATTTCCAGAGGAAGGAGGAAAAGGAAACCTGGAGGTGGAATGAGGAAGTACAGGAGAGTATACAGAGGAAGAGGATGGCAAAGAAGAAGTGAGATAGTCAGGGAACTGCAGAAAGTAGACAAGAGTACAAGGAGATAAGACACAAGGTGAAGCGAGAGATGGCAAAGGTTAAAGAAAAGGCATATGATGAGTTGTATGAGAGGTTGTACACTAAGGAAGGAGAAAAGATCTTTACAGACTGGCTAGACAGAGAGACTGAGCTGAGAAAGATGTGCAGCAAGTTAGGGTGATAAAGGATAAAGATGGAAATGTACTTACTAGCGAAGAGATGGAAAGAGTACTTTGAGAGGCTTTTGAATGAAGAGAACGAGAGAGAGAAGGTTGGATGATGTGGAGATAGTAAATCAGGAAGTGCAACTGATTAGCAAGGAGGAAATAAGGACACCAATGAAGAGAATGAAAAATGGAAAGGCCGTTGGTCCAGATGACATACCAGTGGAAGCATGGAGGTGTTTAGGAGAGATGGCAATGGAGTTTTTAAACCAGATTGTTTAATGGAATCTTGGAAAGTGAGAGGATGACTGAGGAGTTGAGAAGTGTACTGGTGACGATATTTAAGAATAAGGGGGGTGTGCCGAATTGTAGTAACTACAGGGGGATAAAATTGTCGAGCCACAGCATGAAGTTATGGGACAGAGTAGTGGAAGTTAGGTTAAGAAGTGAGGTGATGATTAGAGAGCAGCAGCATGGTTTCATGCTAAGAAAGAGCACAAAAGATGCAATATTTGCTCTGAGGATGTTGATGGAAAGTTTAGAGAAGGCCAGAAGGAGTTGCATTGCATCTTTGTGGACCTGGAGAAAGCATATGACAGGGTGCCTCTAGAGGAGCTGTGGTATTGTATGAGGATTTTGAGAGTGGCAGAGCAGTACGTAAGAGCTGTACAGGATATGTTTGAGGGAACTGTGAATGCAGTAAAGACTGTGGCAGGAGTGAGGGATACATTCAAGGTGGACATGGGATTACATCAGGGATCGGCTCTGAGCCCTTTCTTATTTGCAGTGATGATGGACAGGTTGACAGATGAGATTAGACAGGAGTCCCTGTGGACTATGATGTTTGCAGATGACATTGTGATCTGTAGGGAGCAGGTTGAGGAGACCCTGGAGAAGTGGAGATATGCTGTGGACAGGAGAGGAGTGAAGGTTAGTAGGAACAAGACAGAATACATCTGTGTAAATTGGGGGTTGATCAGTGGAATGGTAAGGATGTAAGGAGTAGAGTTGGCGAAGATGGATGAGTTTAAATACTTGGGATTAACAGTACAGAGCAATGGGGATTGTGAAAGAGAGTCCAGGCTGGGTGGAATAGGTGGAGAAGAGTATCAGGAGTAATTTGTGACAGACTAGTATCAGCAAGAGTGAAAGGGAAGGTCTACAGGGCGGTAGTGAAACCAGCTATGTTATATGGGTTGGAGACTGTGGCACTGACCAGAAAGATGCTAAGATTTGAACTGGATGTGACGAGGACGGACAGGATTAGAAATGACTACATTAGAGGGTCAGCTCAAGTTGGACAGTTGGGAGACAGAGAGAGGCGAGATTACGTTGGTTTGGACATGTGCAGAGGAGAGATGCTGAGTATATTAGGAGAAGGATGTTAAGGATAGAGCTGCCAGGAAAAAGGAAAAGATTTCAGTATGATTGTGAGATAGCCATTGTTTGTAGTGTTCCAGAATTCTTAATGTTCATATGTGCTTTCTAATATTATTCTCTTTTTTCCCTTCTGAAACTAAAATGAATCAAGTGGACCAACTTAACATGGACATACCATCAAAATCTTTCTGGCCAAATAAAATTAGTGGTTCCCATTAGTTTTCTTAAAAAAGTAAATTTAAATTGTTTCCTGACCATTTCCATTTTTATGATAGAAGCGCACAATCCTAAAATGCTTCCCCAGAAAATCTGATACTTGTTTTTAGTCTGTCAGTGATGAAAAATCTTGCATTACTAAATTCGATTGATTCATGTTTAATACTTCTACAAAGTCCTGCCATCTTTCAAAAAAGTGTATAATGTCAAAGAGCATTTATAATTAATATCTGTAGTGATACTATGTATGTGTTTTTTATTACAGTGTTTTTTTTAAAGTGTTTCAGAGTTAGAACATATGTTATAAACCTCTTTACAACTTGTGATTGAAGCATTTTTCTTTGTTTTCTTTAACTTCTTACTTTTGCGCTGCTAAAATAACTGCATTTCATTTTGCTGAAAAAATTTTTACAAACTGAAATGACATGTGCTTTTAGAAATTTTTTAGAGGCCAAGTGTGGTATAGCGGGACCGCGGCTCAGAAGTAGGTGACAGTTTTTAAGTAATAAGTAATTAATTTGCCGACTTATTCTCCGTTGTTGTGTGTGCTCAGGCAGCTGGGGGGGAGTTGGTGGAGTAATTGTGAGTGAGACATCCCTGCACGTTAGGGTGTGGTCTGTCTCAATTACTTCATTGGCTTCCTGTGGAGCATGATTGAGACGCTGCACCAATGGAGGCCTATAAGAATGAGCCGGTAAGACAAAGAGAAAAACGAGAAAGACTGGAGGATGACAAAAGGAAGAAGAAAGGCAGGAGTGAGAGTGAGCTGTTGATTAGAGAGAGAAGCAGGCGGAGAAGAATGAAGTCCCAGGGAGTAGCACATGGCCAGCGCTTAGGATGAGACTCAGGGATCACACTTGTTGAGTGACTTGAGAGCAGGAGTGTCCTCTTACCGGGTGGAGCCTACGATAGGCAGCAGTGGGAGGATGGCACGCTTTTGCCGGGTGGAGCCCTATAGCAGTGGTGAGTGTGGAGCCGAGCAGGGTCTGGTGGCTCCACATGGGAACGCGTCTGTTGGTTGACATCTCTGTGATCTGCGAGGCCCAAGTAAGATAAGCTAGAGAGGCTTCAGTTTTTAAAGGAAAGCACCGGGGGCTGAGAATTTTAAAGGAGACTCCTGTATAGTTTTAACCTTGTTTTTAATGCATTATTTCTTTGAATTTTAACCTCCACTATTAAAGACTTTTTATGGACTATTTATTTATTTATTATAAGTTGCACTTTACTTTGGAACACTGTTTGGATTTTGTTTTAGTAAAAGCAGAGTTCACTTTTGTACCTAGCCCTTGCAATGCATTGTGTGTTTTGTCCTTGTCTCCCAAGCTCTTACTGGTCTACTGACTATTGATGATGTGGGCTTCAAAAGGATCCCAAGATGAACTGGGAGCATGGCAATGACCCACACCCTCTAACTGAGATTGATTTCAGTTTAATAATATAAAATAAGCAATGTAGCCCCATCTTAATAATTGTAATTATTCAATTTCCACATTTTACTAATTTGTCTTGAGTTTGTATCAGTATGTTCAGTATGATATGAATCAAATATGTTATATGTGAGATCAAAATTTGATTTCTGGGAGATACTCAAGGGATAAATCAAATATGTACAGTCTGCTTAGGTTTAAAACTGTTCTGTGTTGACTTTGAAACATACTACTTTGAAGTAATTGCAATAAATCTGTCCACAGATGCATTCCAAAAATAATGAAAGATTCAGCAATTGTTTCATATCAGAATATTTTTCTCTTTATTACCTCTCTTTGTTTTCACACCTTTTTTTAAGCAGCAGGTTTTTGTAGTTATTTTAGGTATTGATCATTTTTCTTTTGTTAGAAGTTCTTTTCAGATTTGTTTGTTTAAAATTACTAGTTTATATCATTTCTGTGTTTGGTATTTATTTGAATGTATTTTTTAATGTTTTATCAAACCATCCTAGGTTTAATATTCAGTTTCTTCTCATTTTGGTAAATAATTAGAACAAAGGAATGAAGTTTGTTTGTTCTTGTGTGTTTCCTTTTTCTTTCTTTGTAAATATTTTAGGCTTTAGGGGCTTTGGGAACTTTGTTTGTAAATGTTACTTTGCATAATTTGCTTCACCCAGTTTTCTCTACAGTCAAGCAAGTGCTTGCAATATGCATTTGTTACGCCAGTTTTAATACTGGGATAATGTGCCAATAAGAATTTATTTATTTCTGCCTCAGTCCTTGGCAGATGAATGAATTCCTCCACGGTCTCAAGATTGGTTTAACCATGGGTCATATCAGCCATTCAACGACGTAAGACTATGGATACTCCTACTTTGTACTATACCTGTGCCTAACGTGTGAAATAAATTAGCCCTGGCGGATATGCAATGCTAAAAGCTGTAAAAACATCAGTATACTATTTGCAGAAGTTCCACTAAAAGTTTCTTATGCTGTGTTAACAAACATGGCAAAAAATAATGTTCATATACAGCAATTAGTTTTGATTTCAAATTTTAATGTATTCTAAGACAAATAAATCTGCATATCTGTTATTGATGTTATTGCATATAATCTTAGCTAGTGCTAGTAATACTTTCACACTTATGAGCAGCCTCATTTTAATATTTCCAAACATTTTCTCTGCATGACTTTCTTGCACTTCTAATTGGGTTTCCTATTTTTTTTTATTTACTATATGTAAGGCATGTAGTAATAACTGAGAATTAGTGCACTCTAAATTCATTGGACTTCTAATATTTTCATCAAATATCTTTTCCAACTTTTAGGATTTTCTCTGAATGGCTTAATCCTTCTCTTAAAAGCTTGTGATTCATAAATAGTGTTAGGTGCCTTTCTAACATAATGTGGTGTTAGTGGTCATAGAGTGCATTTTTGTTATAGTCTTGCAACACATGTTAATGAATTGTGCATTTGTTACCTTGTTATTAAATGTATTTTAAAACCGAATTAAAGAAATAGTTATTATGTGCAATATTATTGCTGTCATTTAACTTCAGCTGTTAAATATTTAGTCCCACAAAAATGCTGGCACGTTTCACTTTTGAGTTAAACTGTATTAATGAATATCTTACTATTTATTGTAATTTTCAGTTGAACTGTATTAATGATTATCTTATTATTTGTAAAGATCTCTTAAGCAGATGTTATGGATAAACTCCACATGATGAAAAAGCATTTCCCTTTATAGAGAAATTGAAATCATCAAGCTTCTAGAAGCTTAAGAAACTTCGTAGTCAAAAATGTAACAGTTGCTCTTTTATGCAAGTACTTTTAATATTTTTATTTTGCACACTTAGAATAAATTTAATTTTGGCCATTTGTAGCAGCCCATCATTTCCCATTTTTGTTGTACATTTATTACAGATATTGTTATGAGTATAGTAATGAGCAACTTCAACCTCAATCAAATGTAAGAACTGGGAAACATTTAGGAACTCCTAGAATTAATAATAGTCTCTCAGATTTCTTGTAAATGAACATTTAGGGTGTTTTTATTTGTAAAGTTGAGTTTAAAATCTAAAGTTTCTTATCAGCATCAATCTGAGCTGCCTTGAATAAGGCAATAGTAGGTATAGTTAGTCTATCAGTGCTTCCACAAAAATGTTGCTTCACTGAAAAATCACTGCAAAGATATCATTTCATCTTTTTTTTTCTTTTATTCAAATAAGCATGTTTATATGAAATTTAGAAGTCCTGTTTTCTTACAGTTCTACATCTGTGTTTGTGAAGGAAAAGGCTTTATAAATGTGGAGTTCATCCTGACCCATGTGAAGGCATCAACCTATGTCTTCAACAAACCATATAATCATTCTGTAATGTGTCTTCTTTTTCTTTATTCTGGTAAAGAACCCTTTCTAAGAACCTTATGAAGAATGCTAAAAAGACTATTGGACGTCAGTATGTGACAAGAAAAAAGTATACACCACCCACGTGGGAAACCAGAAGTGGAGCACAGTTTGCTACTGATGAAGATGACATTTCAAGTAGGATGAATGTTATGTTATATTTATTCTTTAAAAGCTTTTATTTTAGTTATACTAGTTAAGGTCTATATTGTGCCTTTTTAACAGAAAAGTCTTTAAGATTTACCCTTGGACATTTTGATGACATTTTCTGTGTCATTTTGACAGTTCACATTTCAGCTATGACAATTGTAAAGAAAAATTTTCCCCTTAATCCTCAGATTAGTGCCCATATATTTTACAGTAGAATACTTTAAAATTTAAATAGATAGGCAAATAGGAAAACAAAAAAAGATGCATTGTAATTAGATATTGTTTTTTTTTTAATGATTTTTCCATGTAGTATTTTTGTATCGTTTTCACAAATCTTAATTTGAGAACCCTGAAATGTCCTTTTAATGAAAATGTGCAATTGTATTGTTTTGTCTCAAAAATTCTGTCTTGCTTAGATTTATAATTATATCATTTTATTGCAAAATGCCCAATATTGCAAATATGTTGGCTGGTTTTAATGGGAAGTTTTAGAATGACAGTCGGTTTTCTGTTTTTACAATTTATTATTAAATAATTGTTAAGGTATATTTTATATGGAGTCAATTTCTTTGGAGAGGCTATGTTTGTCTTTTCTTTCCACATAGATGATTATTCTTAAACAGTCATAATATTTTATTAGGTTTAGCATATGTTGTTATAAGGCTGTTGGATGTAAAACTTTAAAGACGCAATGCTGAAGCTACTGTTTTTCCTCTTTCCTCATTTCTGTTTCATTGACAAATATTCACTAAATTTAGTCAACAATGAAGCTAATACAGGATTGCATCTATTTCTGATGTACAACACAGCTGTGGTTTTAACATTGTGCTCATTTTGTTTCTTTTATTTTTTTAACAGTTATTTCTTTACCAAAACCTCCAGCATAGAGTTGGTTGTTATATGTTTGTTTTTTGAGGTTTATAGTGTCATTGTTGTCATGTGTACAGAGTACAGTGAAATTCTTACTTGCATTTGCTAATCAACATGCAACATGTCGCCATGATCAATAGATACGTAGATAAATTGTGTCATATACAATATGTTATATAACTGACAGTTTTGTACAATGCAGCTGAGTATACCGTGGCTCCTTACAATCCTGTTTTGGAATCTGCAAATTTACTAATACAAATTAATTTTTAAACTGCCTTGTTTAGGTTCCCTGTACCCCTGAAAGAGTGAAAGAAAAGAAATTTTAAAAATAGGTTTATCGATGTATCTGTTTATAATTATGTAATTTAAGCCTAAATTTTTAGCTTATTCTTAATATTACCAATAATTCAAAAATTCATTAGATGGATCTATTTATATCGACTCTGAGTCTATATTAGGTACATGATAACTCTGTACTTTTGTTAAAAACTACTTGGACATTCAGCATCATTTTCTGTTTTTTAATTAGGTGGTTTGAAAACAGATTCATTTTTCTTGTACATAAGTATAAAAACTATTACAAGAAATTAATTGCTGTGCACCTAAAAAACTGATATATAATACTAGGACAGAATATAAAAATATTGGACAATTAATCTTTTTTAGTGATTATAGCTGCAGCCTGTTGTATCCAGGGCTTGCTCCAGTGTTGATCCCAAAAAAACTGTTTCTTTTTCTAATTTAAAATATCAACTGCTGTACTTGACAGAAGCTCACTAATTGTTTACACTCATACAAGGAACATCATTTTAAATTCTTTTTAGTTCAAGTACAAAATGAAAAGGTTTTTATAACTCATTAATACTAGAATTCCTGAACCCTACGAAAAAACTCTTACTCCTGGCCACCTTAAATCCCTTCGCACCTCTCCATCAGCGTCTTTTGTTTTGTAAATGCATTGATCAGCACAAGCAGCCTGCTGTTCCATCCCCTGCCTTGATGAAGCTCTGCTCAGGAAAAAAATTCTCCCAGCTCAAGCCAAGGCTCCTAATCTGCGTGTGAGATCTGAAGGTACAGGGTAAATAATACAGTACATCGTTATTTGGAATACATGCGTATTTACACCGTGGGATGCACAAACCATTGTATTTCTTTGTGCTGGTCCCAAGCCCGGATAAATGGGGAGGGTTACTTCAGGAAGGGCATCCGGTGTAAAGTTTTGCCAAATCAATATACGGAATGCAATACAAAACAAATTTCCTTACTGGATCGGTCGAGCCCCAGGTTAACAACAACCGCCACTAGTACTATTAGCCAACAGGGTGCTGGCGGAAATTGGGCTGCTGTTGGCCGAAGAAGGAGGAGAAGAAGAGGGGGAGACATGTCTGGAGGCAGAAGAAGAGGAGGATAGTAAAGAGAGTGGAACTGAGGGTAGGAACTTTGAATGTTGGCAGTATGACTGGTAAGGGGACAGAGTTAGCAGATGTGATGGAGAGAAGGAAGTTTGATATATTGTACGTGCAAGAAACTAAATGGAAGGGGAGTAAAGCCAGGTGGATCGGAGGTGGATTCAAATTGTTCTATCATGCTGTGGATGGGAGGAGAAATGGGGTTGGAGTTACTCTGAAGGAACAGTATGTCAAGAGTGTTTTGGAGATGAAAAGAGTATCAGACAGAGTAATGATTATGAAGCTGGAAATTGAAGGTGTGATGATAAATGTTGTTAGTGCCTATGCCCTGCAAGTTGGGTGTGTGATGGATGAGAAAGAAGATTTTTGTAGTGAGTTGGATGAAGTGATGAACAGGGTACCGAAGGGACAGAAAGTGGTGATTGGAGTGAATTTCAATGGGCATGTTGGTGAAGGGAACAGTGGAGATGAGGAGGTGATCGTTAGGTATGGTGTCAAGGAGAGGAATGAAGAAGGTCAGAGGATAGTGGATTTTGCCAAAAGGATGGACATGGCTGTGGTGAATACGTATTTTAAGATAAGGGAGCAACATAAGGTACGTACAAGAGTGGAGGAAGATGCACACAGGTGGATTACATCCTATGCAGAAGAGTCGATCTGAAGGAGATTGAAGACTGCAAAGTGGTGGCAGGGGAAAGTGTAGTTAAGCAGCATAGGATGGTGGTCTGTTGGATGATGTTGGAGATCAAGAAGAGGGCAGAGCCAAGGATCAAATGGTGGAAGTTGAAAAAGGAAGACTGCAAGGTTGAGTTTAGGGAGGAGGTGAGACAGGCACTGGGTGGCAATTTAGGAGTTACCAGACAGCTGTGCAACTACAGCAGATGTAGTAAGGTTGACAGCAAGAAGGGTGCTTAACATGACATCTGGACAGAGGAAGGAGGAAAAGGAAACCTAGTTGTGGAATGGGGGAAGTACAGGAGAGTATACAGAGGAAGAGGGTGGTGAAGAAGAAGTGGGATAGTCAGAGAGATGCAGAAAGTAGACAAGAGTACAAGGAGATAAGGCAAAGGTGAAGAGAGAGGTGGCAAAGGCTAAAGAAAAGGCGTATGATGAGTTGTATGAGAGGTTGGACACTAAGGAGGGAGAAAAGGACCTGTACTAATTGGCTAGACAGAGGGACCGAGCTGGGAAAGATGTGCAGCAGGTTAGGGTGATAAAGGATAAAGATGGAAACGTACTCACAAGCGAGGAGAGTGTGTTGAGCAGATGGAAAGAGTACTTTGAGAGGCTGATGAATAAAGAGAACAAGAGAGAGAAGAGGTTGGATGATGTGGAGATAGTGAATCAGGAAGTGCAACGGATTAGCAAGGAAGAGAGTAAGGACAGCTATGAAGAGGATGAAAAATGGAAAGGACGTTGGTCCAGATGACATACCAATGGAAGCATGGAGGTGTTTAGGAGAGATGGCAGTGGAGTTTTTTAACCAGATTGTTTAATGGAATCTTAGAAAGTGAATGGATGTCTGAGGAGTGGAGAAGAAGTGTACTGGTGCCGATATTTAAGAATAAGGGGGATGAGCATGACTGCAGTAACTACAGGGGAGTAAAATTAATGAGCCACAGCATGAAGTTATGGGAAAGAGTAGTGGAAGCTAGGTTAAGAAGTGAGGTGATGATTAGTGAGCAGCAGTATGGTTTCATGCCAAGAAAGAGCACCACAGATGCAATGTTTGCTCTGAGGATGTTGATGGAGAAGTTTAGAGAAAGCCAGAAGGAGTTGCATTGCGTCTTTGTGTACCTGGAGAAAGCATATGACAGGGTGCCTCGAGAGGAGTTGTGGTATTGTATGAGGATTGTGGTATTGCATGAGGATGTCAGGAGTGGCAGAGAAGTATGTAAGAGTTGTACAGGATATGTACAAGGGAAGTGTGGCAGTGGTGAGGTCTGCAGTAGGAATGGCTGATGCATTCAAGTTGGAAGTGGAATTACATCAGGGATCGGCTCTGAGCCCTTTCTTATTTGCAGTGGTGATGGACAGGTTGACAGACGAGATTAGACAGGAGTCCCTGTGGACTATGATGTTTGCTGATGACATTGTGATCTGTAGCGATAGTAGGGAGCAGGTTGAGGAGACCCTGGAGAGGTGGAGATATGCTCTAGAGAGGAGAGGAATGAAGGTCAGTAGGAACAAGACAGAATACATGTGTGTAAATGAGAGGGAGGTCAGTGGAATGGTGAGGATGCAGGGAGTAGAGTTGGCGAAGGTGGATGAGTTTAAATACTTGGGATCAACAGTACAGAGTAATGGGGATTGTGGAAGAGAGGTGAAAAAGTGTAATTTGTGACAGATGGGTATCAGCAAGAGTGAAAGGGAAGGTCTACAGGACGGTAGTGAGGCCAGCTATGTTATATGGGTTGGTGACGGTGGCACTGACCAGAAAGCAGGAGGCAGAGCTGGAGGTAGCAGAGTTAAAGATGCTAAGATTTGCACTGGGTGTGACAAGGACGAATAGGATTAGAAATGAGGGTCATCTCAAGTTGGACAGTTGGGAGACAAAGTCAGAGAGGCGAGATTGCGTTGGTTTGGACATGTGCAGAGGAGAAATGCTGGGTATATTGGGAGAAGGATGCTAAGGATAGAGCTGCCAGGGAAGAGGAAAAGAGGAAGGCCTAAGCGAAGGTTTATGGATGTGGTAAGAGAGGACATGCAGGTGATGGGTGTAACAGAACAAGATGCAGAGGACAGAAAGATATGGAAGAAGATGATTCGCTGTTGCAACCCCTAACGGGAGCAGCCGAAAGAAGATGAAGAATGTTATTTAACCACTAGATGGCAGCAGGATACTGTCCCAAGAGTTATTTGGGCTTAACCCTTTAAAGGAGATTTTACATATTACCCTGAATCTGGTTTGGTCTTAGCCCTAATGACCAAAACTGTGAGCCTCAGTCACACTTGGGTTAATGCCTAGGAGGTTAAATCAGATGACTGCCATGATGTTTCCTGACAGTTTGTGCACAGACACAAACAGCAAGGCTGCCTGTGTCTCTGTGTAGCGGCTTTGATAAACAAGAATACCAATACCAGGATTAACAAGAGACCCCACAAAATACAGTAGTAGCAATTAAATATCTATCTATCTATCTATCTAAATGTTCACAAAAAAAAGATGATTAAAAATGGTAAAAACAACAAGACAATATTAGCGATATAAAATTCTGACACCTGCAGTAAACCCTGAAGCTCCTGTTCCCCTGACAGTTGGCTGTCTGTTCTTCTCAAGCAGCTTCAGAGTTTCGAGACTTGAAGAGTCAACACACTTCTTGCTTCTTTTATCTGAGGCCCTGTGTTGTGTCTGCAGCTTCTTGGGGAGACACTACACACTTCCATCCAGGATATCCCACTCTGTTTTGTACCTGGACTTCTACCTAGAGATCTTCTGTAAAGCATTTTGAGCTGCATCCTGTGAATGAAAATGTGCCATAAAAATAAATGTTGTTATTGTTTTTATTTATATAGATAATATTTCCACATATTTATTATGTTTACATATTGCATATAATTGTATGTATGTGTTTATTTTTACAGTATCAATATCTATATATGTGTGTGTATTGCATACTATGTATACTGTTGTTGTGTGGGTGTCTTTAGTTGGTGTTGTGTGTCTCCTCACAACAGCTGACAAAAGCACAAACAACAATGTCATTGTGCTGGGCACACATTACAATAACAACAACAACATTTATTTATATAGCGCATTTTCATACAAATAATGTAGCTGAAAGTGCTTTACATGATGAAGAAAGAGAAAAAAAGACAAAGTAAGAATTAGAATAAGACAACACTAATTAACATAGAATAAGAGTAAGGTCCAATGACCAGGGAGGACAGAAAAAACAAAAAAAAACTCCAGACGGCTGGAGAGAAAAAATCAAATGTATGTTTTTATCATATTGTAGAAATAATAATAATAGCCGCTCACTACTCAAAATGCAGAGTGCCTGGTCTCGAACCTGGGACCTTTGGGTTATAAGGCAACAGTTCTTACCTTTGTACCATTCGAGAATATGTGTAAATTACCTGTCGATTGACATTTGAGCTTAAATTTTTAACTCTTTAATAGCCACATATAAATCGAATGCTTTTTTTTTTCCTTTGGTTATATTCTTGAATAAAACGGCACGTGTTTATTTGATAATCTTGACTAAAGTCTTCACACATTATACTTCATGTCATTACAGTAATCCCTCCTCGATCGCGGGGGTTGTATTCCAGAAACCCCCGCGATAGATGAAAATCCGCGAAGTAGAAACCATATGTTTGTATGGTTATTTGTATATATTTTAAGCCCTTAGAAACTCTCCCACACTGTTTATAAATATTCTCCGCACAGTTATACAGTAAACCCTCATTTATAGTGGTTAATCCGCTCCAGACAGATAAATGAATTTCCACGAAGTAGTATTCTTTATTTATAAATCTAATATTTTCGCAGTTAGAGCATAGAAAACCTTTTTATGACCTTCTAAATACGCTTTTTAACATTATTAGAGCCCTCTAGACATGAAATAACAAACGTTTAGTCAAAGGTTTAAACTGTGCTCCATGACAAGACAGAGATGACAGTTCTTTCTCACAATTAAAAGAATGCAAACATATCTTCCTCTTCAAAGGAGTGCCGTCAGGAGCAGAGAATGTCAGAGAGAGAGAGAAATGTAAACAATCAAAAATCAGTAGGTCTGTTGGGCATTTAAGTATACGAAGCACCCGCGATAAAGCGGCTGCAATGAAGGGATCAATGTGAAGGTAATCTTTCAGCATTTTTTACAAGAGCGTCCATATCTTCTAAGCAAACAGCCTCTGTGCAAACAGCCCCTCTGCTCACACCCCCTCCATCAGGAGCAGAGAATGTCAGAGAGAGAGAGAGTGAGACACAGAGAAAAGCAAACAATCAAAAATCAATACGGGCTGTTAGAGCTTTGAAGTGTGCGAAGTACCACGCGGGAAGCATATCGTATATCATTGAGGAGTTTTATTTAATACGTAATACGTGCTCTGATTGGGTAGCTTCTCAGCCATCTGCCAATAGAGTCCCTTGTATGAAATCAACTGGGTAACGTGCACTTCCTCAAGTACCATAATATTTTTTATTCAATTCACCTTTATTACCATAATAATTAGAAATGCAAATGATGGAAAAATTTGGAGAAGGCAGATCAAGTCCCAGTTGAGTCTTTTGGAGTAGAGTTTGGCCAATCAAGGTGGTTCGTTCTGAGCATAACTAAAAGCTACATTTATTTAAAAATAATATAGTGACCCGTGTATAGGAAAAATAAGTTAACCATTTAATTATTAGAGGGGCTCTTAAACTTTGTCCTAGTGGTTGGTTGTTTATGTTCCTGGTTCTGCTTATGCTTTTGATTAAGCTAATGAATTTAAATGCTTTCTTTCATGAAAAGTATGAACTAGTTTTAACTTAGTATAAATTGTATAGTAGTGTATTTAAAGTACTAATGTAGCTATTCATAAACTTTTGTCAACATTATATATCACCTCCTCAAATAACTGGAGATGTTCTTGTATGTTTTAGTAAGAATATTAGGTTTGAAAAGGAAATCATTAAAGATATCCTCAGTTAAATACCAGTATCGCTATAAAATTAATAGTGCTATAACAAAAAAAAAAATCACTTAGGTTGTTATATTGTGATTATTGACTAAGGAAAAATGTGATAAATAACTTCCATAAACTACAAGATTTTATGTAATATGTTTATCTTCATAAAAAGGCAAATAATACTAAAAGGTATGTTTCAAGTATGGTTCTAAGGTTTTTTGGTAAAAGAACAAGTATGGAAAAGTTAATCATAAACAGTGCCTTCAGAAAGTATTTCCCTTTTTACACATTTTATGTTGCAGCCTAAAACAGCATTTTATTAAAAATAAAAAAAACTGAAATATCCCATTGTCAAAAGCATTCAAACCCTTTGTTATGACTCTTAAAATCTGGCTCAGGTGCACCCTATTCTGTTGATCATCTTTGAGATGTTTCTACACCTTGTTTGGAGTCCTCCTGTCATTATTCAATTGATTAGATATGATTAGGAAAGGCACACAACTTTCTATGGAAGGTCCCACATTGGATAATGTGTATCAGAGCAAAAACCATGCAGTGAGGTTAAAGGAATTGACATGAAGCTTAGAGACAGGATTGTGTTGAGGCACAGATCAAGGCAAGGGTGCAAAAATGTCTGCAGCATTGAAAGTTGAGCACAGTGGACTCCATAATTCTTAAATGGTTAAAGTTTGGAACAGCCACAAGCCTTCCAGAAACTGGCTGCCCAGCCAAACTGAGCAAGCATATGAAAAGGGCCTTAGTAAGAGGTGAATAAGAACTCAATGATCACTCTGATTGTGCTCCAGAAAACCTGTATGGAGATGGGAGAATCTTCCAGGAGGACAAATACTACTGAAACACTCCACTTATCTGGGTTTTATGGCGTAGTGGCCAGATGACACATGAAAGCCTGCTTGAAGTTTGCAAAAAGGCACCTAAAAGGACTCTCAGATTATGATCAACAAGATTCTCTATTCTGATAAAACCAAGATTGAACTGTTTGGCATCAATTTAAGCATCATGTTTGGAGGAAACCAGGTGTCATTTATCACCTACACGGTGCCATTCAAACAGCGAAACATGATGGTGGCTGCGTCACGCTATGGGTTTGTTTATCAGCAGCAGGTACTGAGAAACTATTCAGGGAAAGCTGATTGGTGACATGTACAGAGATATTCTTAATGAAAAACCTGCTTCAGAGTGCGCTGTACCTTAGACTGGGCAGAAGGTTCACCTTCCAGTAAGACATTGACCATGAGCATAAAGCAAAGACAACACACAAGTAGCTTAGGGCCAACTCTCTAATTGACCTTGAGTTGCCCATCCAGAACCTGTACTTGAACCCAATTCGAAATGTCTGGACACACTTGAAAATAGCTGTCCACTGAGGGTGTCTATCCAGCTTGACTGAACTAGAGAGAACCTGCAGAGAAGAAACACAGGAAGTCCCCAAATCTAGGTGTGCAAAGCTTGTCGTGTCATACCCAAGACCACTCCAGGCTGTAATTGCTGTCAAAGCTGCTTCAATGAAATACTGTGCAAAGAGTCTGAATACTTAAATGTGATATTTCAGTTATTAGTTCGAGGCTGCAACATAAAACAATGTGTCCTCACAGGTGGCACAGTGGTAGTGCTGCTGCTTTGCAGTAAGGAGACTGTGGAAGAATGTGAGTTCGCCTCCCGGTTCCTCCCTGTTTGGATAGCGAGGTCTGAATACATTCTGAAGTCATTGCACTAATTAATTAGTAAAGTCACCAGAATCAGTTCAATTCCTAGCATCCTCTACTAAATTAATTATTATGTTATTGCAGAACTGGATACTGGGCAATATAGCACCCACTTTATTTTTTATTTTTTTTTTAAAGTGGTAAATGATTATTAAATAAACCTGGACTTGCAGGACCAATGTTATTAAATAATACATTCATTTTTTTAGTTTCAGAAGAGCCAGACCAGAGTTCCTTAACTTTGTCTTCAACCATCAAGTCTTCTGATCGCCAAACAATGAGCAATGTGGTTGAACGAGCCTGTTGTCGAGATTACCAACGCCTGGGATTAGGTACACTTAGTAACAGTCTAACTCGATCCAAAAATGAACCTTTTAGGATATCCACTGTAAATCGCATGTACACAGTATGCAGGAGGTAAGTCTATCAGAATTTCATTTTATTAAAAACAATACATTGCTGAAGCATTATTCACTTGACATTAACATTATCAAACTTTCTCCACAGTAGTTTTAGATAGAAACCTACCCAGAATAGGGCACCAGTCCATTACATGGACACGTTTAATTCTTAATATAATATTGTTCAACCCGTTTTGTCCAATAATGTGTCACGAGAGTACACAATGTTTTCCAAAAGCAACACATGTGAGGCATTAATGATCACAGGGACAT
This sequence comes from Polypterus senegalus, assembly GCF_016835505.1. Taxonomy (NCBI): domain Eukaryota; kingdom Metazoa; phylum Chordata; class Cladistia; order Polypteriformes; family Polypteridae; genus Polypterus; species Polypterus senegalus. The sequence continues at coordinate 111,387,732 of NC_053161.1, forward strand.
GCATAACTTCTGCTTTAGTTAGAGTATATACTGAATTGTGTACTTTTAATACCGAAATGTATTTTGAAACTGATTATGTAGGTACCTGCAAGATGTTAAATCAGCATCACTATGTCATTAGCCTGACTTGCAAATAATGGTTTTACTGTATATTTTTGTGTATTTAACATACATTACAAAATAAAAAAGTTCAATCAAAGAACATTTATCCTTTAATTTTAATACAGAAAGCATGACTATCATATAGATTTTAACAGTATTGAATAAATGTATTATTTTATCAAAATTTAATTTTTAAATACCCCCCTACCTGAAAAAACATGCCATACTGTATATTAAAATATTGTGTTTTCTATAGGAGTACTTTCTGCATTTATAATCCAGTTTTCCTACATTGGCAGTCCACTGGCCTCGGTTCAGTTTCAGTTTATTTTTGTATACACTGTGTGCACAATTATTAGGCAAGTGAGTATTTTGACCAAATCATCATTTTTAATGCGTATATTCCAACTCCAAGCTGTATTAACTTGAATGCTTATTGGATTTAAGCACGTCAGGTGATGTGTATTTGTGTAATGAGGGAGGGTGTGGCCTAAGGAGATCAACACCCTATATCAAGGTGTGCAGAATTATTAGGCAGCTAGTTTTCCTCAGGCAAAATGGGCCAAAAAAGAGATTTAACTGACTCTGAAAAGTCAAAAATTGTAAAAAGTCTCTCAGAGGGATGCAGCACTTTTGGAATTGCTAAGATATTGGTGTGTGATCACAGAACCATCAAACATTTTGTTGCAAATAGTCAACAGGGTCGCAAGAAACGTGTTGAGAACAAAAGACGCAAATTAGCTGCCAAAGATTTGAGAAGAATCAAACGTGAAGCTACCAGGAACCCATTATCCTCCAGTACTTTCATATTCCAGAGCTGCAACCTACCTGGAGTGCCCAGAAGTACAAGGTGTTCAGTGCTCAAAGACATGGCCAAGGTAAGGAGGGCTGAAACCCAACCACCACTGAACAAGAAACATAAGTTGAAACGTCAAAACTGGGCCAAGAAATATCTGAAGACAGATTTTTTCAAAGGTTTTATGGACCGATGAGATGAGAGTGACTCTTGATGGACCAGATGGATGGACCTGTGGATCAGTAATGGGCACAGAGCTCCACTCCAACGTGGAGGTGGGGTACTGGTATGAGCTGGTATTTTTAAAGATGAGCTAGTTGGACCTTTTGCATTGAAGATGAACTCAAAATCAACTCCCAAACCTACTGCCAGTTTTTCGAAGACACTTTCTTCAAACAGTGATACAGGAAAAAGACCATGATTTTTATGCAGGCCAATGCTCCATCACTTGCATCGAAGTTCTCCACTGCGTTGCCAGCCAGTAAAGGCCTTAAAGATGAAGGAATAATGACATGGCCCCCCTTCCTCATCTGACCTAAACCCTATCGAGAACTTGTGGGCAATTCTTAAACGCTAGATTTACGGGGGAGAAAAATAATACACCTCTCTGTAGAGTGTCTGGGAGGCTGTAGTCACTGCTCCACAAAAAGCTGATCATCAACAGATCAAGAAACTGACAGACTCCATGAATGGAAAGGCTTATGACTGTTATTGGAAAGAAGGGTGGCTATATTGGTCATTGATTGATTGATTTATTTTTTTTTGAAATGTCAGAGATGTTTATTTGTAAATTTTGAGGTGTTTGTTTATTATTCTCACTATAACAGATGAAAATAAACAAGTGAGATGGGAAAATTTTCATTTTTCCTTTAGTTGCATAATAAATCTGCACACTAATAGTTGCCTAATAATTGTGCGCACATATGTATTCCCCTGATGATGTTCACACTCACATTTCCGTTGTGAAACATTCAGGTTTATTAACATTTTGGATTGACTGATAGCACTGTGTTTGTTCCATATTAAAATTAATCCTCAAAAATACAACTTGCCTAATAATTCTGCACTCCCTGTAGAGCTTTACTGAGTGTAGGCTCAGAGTGCTGCAATATGTTCACATGTAAAATTCAATTATAACTTTTCAGTTTCAGGTATAATTACATTTTTCTATGTTTTGCCTATGGGGAGAACTTTTCTCAGGAACAGCCAAAGCAGAACAAGCATATGAAAAAATAAGATAATTACTCACTTTTGACCTAACCCAAATAGTCACTGCTATAAAATAAGCAGACCCACTGCACAACAATTTTTTTGAAAAGTCTTGCTTCCTGAAAAGTTTTTTCTGAGTCTTATAGGTACCTACTGGGTATGCACAAATATAGTTTTACTGCATCACGTAGGAATTCTGAGAAATAGACATTTATATGTTTACTGACAATAACTTATTTAGTCACGTTTATGTTTCGCATAAGCTATTAAATTCAACAGAATTAAAAGTGTTTTGCTCCCGATTTTCTTTTGTATACAATGTTTGGTGCCTCACATTGCAGTGTCCAACAGTAGTCAGCAAGCACTGAGGGATTCCATTTGCCCTGGTATCGGTTCTCCATCGTAGCAATTTCCTGGTGAAACCTTGCACCGTGTTCGTCACTGACAGCACTGAGATTTGCTGGGGAAGAAGTCCAAATGTGGGTGGAGCAAATGAATCTTGAGTGACATGTTGCACTTCATTGTCTTGTATGCTTTGAGAAGTTTGTATACCAGCTGAATGTAGTTTGAGGCTCTATAATTGCCCAGAAAATTGTCAACAACATCTTTGAAGGCTTTCCAGGCAATTTTTTCTGTCCCAACTAACAGATCTTCAAACTGCTTGTCACTCATAACATGTCTGATCTGGGGACCAACAAAAATGCCCTCTTTGATCTTGGCATCAGTTATTCTTGGGAACATCTGTCTTAAATAACGAAAACCTTCGCCTTCCTTGTTCAGTACTTTCACGAAATTCTTCATGAGTCCCAGTTTTATGTGAAGAGGAGGCAAAAATATCTTTGCCGGGTCAACAAGCGATTCATGTGCCACATTTTTCTGTCCTGGAACTAATTTTTTACGAAGTGGCGAGTTCGTGCAACTCTTTGGTACGGCTGTCCCATTCACAGATGAAACAACAATACTTTGTATAGCAGAGCTGCAGTCCTAGTAACAGAGTAACGACTTTAAGATCTCTACAGATATTCCAGTTGTACCTGCTATGCTGGACGTGCTTCAGCAATAATTCCATGTTCTCATACGTTTCTTTCATGTGTGCTGCATAGCCAACAGGTACTGAAGGGTAAATGTTGCCATTGTGTAGCAGAACAGCTTTCAGGCTTAACATTGACGAATCAATGAAGAGACGCCACTCTTCCGGGTTATGCTCACTACCCAAGGCCGAGAACAATCCTTCAGTGTCACAACAGAAACAGATTGTTGACTTGTGAAAATTTTTTTTTAAATTTTCAAAAATTAGTCAAACAGTAGTATCAGTCCGTCACATGGTCTTTCTGTTCTCGCCATATCATCGGAACAGCAAACCGCATCATCTTTCGAGTGCCTGTGAGCCAGGCTCTCAGACTGACAGCACAAGAGACACAGCAAATGTGAGGTTCCCATTCCTTGTCTTGATCACCAATTTTGCAGCTGAAATACAGATGATTAGCTTTCTTCACTAGAGCAGTCATCCAGCGTCTCTGAGGCGCATGTGTAGAGATATAGCACAGATATAGCAGAATGTGTCATGGCTGTTATGACATTGAAGAGATATATGGCCGACACTAAAATATCTATAGCATCAAACTTACTTACTGTTATATTGCTACAGATACTATACAGTACTTTACTATACTGATACTATATATACACACTGACTATCTAAATAAACCAAATGAGCAGGATCGGTGTATGCAAGCCACCTTTATAGCATGCTGAGACAGTGTCAAGCTCGTTCAGACCTGCCCAGGATGTCAACTTCCACAGAACAGCTTCCAAACTGGCCTGATTCCATGCCTGGACATGCACAGGCTGCACAAACCATTGTTGATAAGTCACTTACGGGAGCGAAAATGTTTGGATACAAATATATAAGGAAAAAATCATGACAAGACTGAAATGGTATGTAATGGGTAAATTTTGATGTGATGTTCATGATCAGTACCCAAAAATCTATAAGAAACACCCAACAGTGTTCAAGAAGCAAAAACTTTGTTGTGCAGTGACTGACTTTTGGTTTTGTTCTGTGTTATATTTGCCAAGATATCCACAGAAATTGCTAATCTATTATAGAAATTAGTACAAAAAATATAATTTTATTTATTTGGACTCCTTTCAAAATTAAACTTCCTGTAGACTGCAAAAATATATGAAGTTGTGTGCCTTATGTGAAGTTATTTGAAGTGTTTTTTTTACAATGTTTTGTTTTTGCTGCAGCTATCCTGGACTTCTCATTGTACCACAGAGCATTCAAGATCCTACTATCCAGAGAATTTCTAGATGCTATCGTCATAACAGATTCCCTGTTGTTTGTTGGAGAAACTCTCGAACTAAAGCTGTTTTGTTGAGGTCAGCTGGGCTTCATGGAAAGGGTGTTGCTGGGTTCTTCAAATCACCTAACGCACCAACAGCAGGTAATATTTAAAATTATGCTTCTTCTGAGCTTCAGTTACTATCAGAGCAAATAATATTTTGTATTCATCATACATAAATTTAGCATAGGTAGATCTGCAAGATCATTATGCTTTTTAAAAATGGTATAAAGTTTAAGCTTAAGAAATTGACAATTTTTATAACAATGACTGAAATGATGAGAAAAATAATTACTGAAACCCTCCACATTATATAAGTAAAATAAGTATTTAGTTGTTTTGATTTTGAGTAAGTCATAGTTGTAGTCGAAGATTCAAGGCACTATTAGTTTGAAATGCCAGTAAAACAGCTCTGTTTAAATTTTGCATAATTACCACTATAAACCCTAAAACCCTGTAACACCCTGTGTAAATTTATGGTACCTGTAAAAGTTAGCACTGAAGGAATAAAAGCAGACACACAAGCGTAGCTCAGTCATTTCTTCTTGGTGTCTTGTTGAGTAAACAGACACTGCAGTGTCTGTGGTGGATGTTACTTTTCTTTGCTCACGGACATTCACATCAACATGTCATTTGAATGATTTTTTTATTCAAGAATAAAGCTGAATAAAAAAAATCATTGAATAAATCGTTAAAATTCAGTTTTAATCAAGAATCCAAGAATACAACTGAATAATCACTCAAATGACATGTTGATGTGAATGTCCATTTACAAGGAAAAATAACATATTTTAGAAGTACCATAAATTTGCACAGGTTTTATACAGGATGTTACAGACTCGCATCAAATGTATATTTTATTACATGATAATAATAATAATAGCAGCTTGTTACTCAATGTGCCAAATGCAGAGACGACACAGGATTCAAACCTGTTACCTTTTGGTTGCTAAAATACACCTTATCCACTGCACCATCTGCGCAGATCTGTGACGGAGCAGTGTTACCACTGTGACAACTGGTTGAAGATGAAACTCGCAAACACACACATATGCGAACATCTTTTACATTATACCAACTGATAGTTGGGCTTCAACGACATGTCAATTGAGCAGTTTCTTTTTGTTCTATAGAATTTGTTTTATTCTTGGACAAAAGCATACTTGTTTTGTTACACCTTTTGTGAAAGTGTTTCTTGGATATTTGGCCTTCAGTCTTCACACATCCTACACTTCACATTATGTTGTTATTACTATAACATCTAAAATCTTTTTCTGTTTTAGCTGTGTGTTCAGCATTTCTTGCCTAACATTTCTTCTCTCATTCTATATTTACACAGATCGTTGTAGACACTAAACACACGTGAAATGTATACATTTCAAATCACAGTATTTCATTACCTATATAATTCCTTGCAAACGCATCGCCAGATAAACACTTCAAAAACGACTTCTGCTGTGAGGATTGCAGCAGAGTGATGATGCCTTCATCTGAGTGAATGGGGGGATTTGTAGCAGGCTGCATTCTGCTAATCTACACCTTTGTTAAACAAAAGCGGGCTATTAGTGCAATGATAGGGACCTACAAGCTTATGGCCGTATGTCAGGTAAATTTAAGGAGGGCAGGGACAATGAAAAAAATCGTAAGCTTCAGGGATTCTAGTGTTAAGGATAGCTTTATGTTTATTTAACTATTATAATGACTTTGTTTCCTGAAAATGTGCTGTCACCAAAAATTTAAGAACTTTATTAATTTAAACCTTTATTGCTTTTATTATATTTTTGTTGATGTCTCATAGGTCCTTCTCAGACTGACTCAACTAGTTTAGAACAAGAAAAATATCTTCAGGCCATCATAAAATCGATGCCTTCATATTCAGAGGCAACTGGGAGAAATACACTAAGTGGCTTCAGTTCTGCCCAAATGAGCAGTTCAGGTAAACATCTTAAAGTGTAAAACAATTGTAGGAACCCCAAAAGTAGTAAACAAGTTTGTTTTAAGTATGCTGTGTGTCAGAAATAGTACAATGTACTAAAATGTATTTTTTTTTTTTGTTGTTGTTTTATTATTTCTTTTTTTTATTATTGGGAAGATAAAATAATAATTGTGTTTCAGTATCCAATAAGAAAGCTCATTCAATATAGGTGTACTTATGCAAGCCAATCGATGTTGAGCTTGAAGTTGCATCATGATTTAGTCACGCGATGAGGCAGTGCGAGAGAGCATGGTGAGCATGTGCGCTGCCAGCGATATCTGCTGTCTTTACAAGGGAAAGAAAAAGAGTGCGTCATCTGTTTTGGAGACTAGTATATTCACTGTGATATCAGGCCCAAGTGAAGAGTGACGACGCTTGTTTATTTTTTTTTTCCGGTTGTATTTCAAGTGCAGTTATGTTTGTTTCTCTACGGTAGCGGTCGCGATATTAAGTCATCACTTAGTTACGCTGCGAGTGTGTGTGTGAGACGCGAAGGCCTAGAAGCTGGAGAAACATTTGTTCGCAAGGAGCAAGAACTGCTGATAAAGCCATTATCACCGCCGAAGTCTTCAGAAGGGCAGCAAAACAGGACAGAGCGTGCATTTCTTTTTTCGAAGTGGATTGGCTGGATTCATTTAGGATTTCAAGACGGCTTGTGAACGACGCTGAGTCTTCGTGTTGTTCGGTGAATACGATTGTTTCATTAACTCATCGGAGAAAGTAAGTGGATTCATTTTTCATGCAGGATTGACATTGGAATTCATTTTCTGTTTAATGTGCACCCACGAATGGGCCCCAACGTTAATGATCGATCCAACTTTTGAACTATTTGACTGACTCACGTACTTTTGAACTAGTTGACTGTGGTCCTGATGATGACGACACCTGGTACCAGGAGGCACACAAAAATAAGAATTGCGTAGTGAAGCCCTTTGAAGTGAAAAACAAGTCAGCATGACCCTCTGGCCATATTCCCAGTACTTTTCCTTCTTGAAGCTGGTTTTGCTGAGCGACCAACGCCCATCTGCTCTCTTGATCCCCCTCTCTTTAGAAAAATCCTTCCATTACATTCGCCCTCGCTCAGCACAAACCCAGCTCTTGCCCTTCTTGTTCTGATTGCAATTTTTCGTAAAGCACAAAATACATAACAGTTAAATATAGTCATTAAAGCAATAATAATAAAACAATTGTCCATAATAAATGCTTTTTCTTCGCTTGGAGAAATATTTTTCCAGTGAAATTACAATTTTTCTTCAACCCAGGTACTTTGCACGTAGAGGGTCACCTCCTGGGGAGCGTTACTAGCACTTCACCCAAGGAGTTTCTTCTGATTTGGTATTTCATCATCCACATTGTCATTAAGAAAAGAATAAAATCTTTAACTGAAGGTGTCCATGGTTCAAGAAATTGGGTGCACACCTGTTTGACAGCAACTCTAGTAATAACTAATTAGGAAACTAGTAACAAGCAACAACGTACTATTAAGAGAGTAATTTCTGCTTCACTAACATGAACCCCCATGATACCCAGGTTCAAATAAAGTTAATACTAATTAATATTATTGGTGATGATACAGATGGCATAAATATTTATCTTAAATAACTCAAAAGTTCTCAGTTTTAGGTTGCCACCGCTGTGCACAATGATAATCGGAGATAAAGTCCTTACACACCTCACCATGCTCACATCTTAATACACTCATTCATAAAATTGCCCAAATATACACCCAGCTGTGGTCTCAACCTTGAGCCACCTTTATCACATTAATGCAACCATCTTGTGGACAGTAGGTGTCAATCCTCCCTTCGGAAGATGTCAGCACTACTTCCAAAATGCAAATCACTGGGTCATTTTTGAGGTCACATTTATTTCAATTTCAATTTCAAGGGTTGTACCCAAGCTTCTTATTAAGGATTCATATCTTCAGAGATCTTCAAACTTCATTTGGGCTTTTAATTCACGACCTCACACTCACCACTGTATGTATAAGACACTCCATCTCCTATGAGCCAAATTATTACTTCATTTCACTGATTTCCATAACACATATACTCATCAAGCCATGATGTTAATCATTTGACCTGTATCACCATCAACATGCTAGCCTAAACTGTTTTATCCTCTTCTAAAAGCTATAGATGTCCTGACCTATAGTATGTGTCCCTTATCCCCAAAATACTAGTCATGTGTGTCATCCCATATGCTTACTATTATTCTTTTCAATTAATTAAATGTACCTAAATGTAAAGTTCTACATTATTTGCTATAACACTACAATCAATAACCTAGAATATCTAAACTGGACTGACCCTGACTAGTAATAGTGCATTGTCCCTTCAATGACAATCACTTAACAATCTCTAATAGATCCCTTATGTTAGATTAGATTCAATTCTGATTAACTTTACAAATAACCAAATCATTGGTCCTTAAAGGTGACTTATTATCTCATACAAAATATCAGAAGGCATATCAAAACATTTATCTAAAAATACAAATTATATAGTATTCCCATTAATGCAAACATTCATTAAATACATATTATTTAGGAATCCCTATATTCTGCTTTGTCTACAAATAATTAGCTTTCCCTTCTATATCTTTCACAGTTCAAATACTTTTAACCCAAAAGATGTTGCCATTTGTCAAACAAGTGGACAGTCAAAGCAGGCTCCAGCAAGAACATTGAGCCCTGCAGAGTAAAAGTGTGACAGATTTTCTTCTCTAATAAGGACCAAAGCAGGTGTTGGGGTCCAACATCCCAAGCAAAAAGGACCCAAGTAGGCAGATGTCATCTATGATTCGGAATCCACGATGATCTTTTGGGCTCAAACATCACCAGCATAGCTGAGCTCTTGGCAGCAGGTATCCATGATGTCTGGAACTGGAATCAAGTCGTTGTCCAGTAGTCAGCTGATCGATGGCCTGATTCATGACTTGATTCCCTCTTTGGTATGGCTGGGTTCTCCTTGGAGTCAGATAATTAGTTTATCTGCAGACCTTTATCACAGCCCAATCTCTGGTTCAACTTCAAATGCTGTCATCTACGATGCACTAGGAAAAAAAACAGCTTTCACCTGCAGATGTAAAGACTTAAAATGCTCATTTAAATAGTCAGCATATTAATTCTTCATTGGTAGCTACTTATGGATCCAAAAAACAATATGTCATAAGATGTCAGATCTGTTTCGTTGGGGGTACCCCTATTAAAAATATTGCTAGCAGTGAAACAAATGGTCAGTTCAATCCAGTCTGTGCTTGTCTGAGTCAATTTGTCTTTAAACAGTCAGAGTAAAAATTTAGATTGATAAGCACAAAGTTCAAGTCCTCCTTTATAGCTGTTTCCAGTTTGGCTGCGGTTGCAATTTCCACTCAATTAAAAAACATGTCCCAAGTCATTAAAATAAAGTCAATCAATGTATTACAAAAGGAAAAGTACTCAATAATAAATCATTACAAAAATTGGTCCCAATAATATTGACATAATATTCAAATTATCTGCATTTGTTCCAAGATTTAAACTGGTTTCAAAATGTAAAATTTAAACAAAATTAAACATAACATATCAAGCAGAGTCAAGAAAGAAATCCACAATCTAGACGGGTAAATTCTTAATCTTTTCCTTGGTGACATTAAATAACAAAAGAGTTAGGCTCCACACTTCTTCCCCCATGTATCTAATCACAAACCATTGTTCAGTTATGCAAAGTCCTAAAAACATTTTTCTTTTTACACAAGGTGTTCATTTTTAAAGTTTCTATGCATGTATAAAAGTGAGCCTTCCATTAGTTTTGTTGTGATCCCAGTATTCCACTGTATTTCACACAAACATGTCAATATTACACACAAAGGAAATGAGGAAAGAAATCAATATATCAAAATGCCCTATAATGCAAAATGTGTCTTTATTTACTATAAAGCCCTCTAAGAAATTTGCACATTTCTACCCATATTTAGAATGAAGAACCCACTTGTTTATCAGGTAAACTAAGAAAATACTTCAAATCTACTTCAATTATATACACTGATTTTCTTTTCCCCATAACCTTCTGTCAAAGACAGTTGATCTTGCACATTCTTTCATTGTTATCTTCCAGATGTTTTATTACACGTTTTCAGAATGTTGACTCCAAAGAGTACAGTCTGTTTTCCTCTTAGTTAACCCTCCTTATTCCCTTTCTTTCACTTACAGTTTGGCATTGGCTGGTTTTATACTGCCACATGCCATTCTTCATACCATTGTCGCATTTGACCATCACCAAACAAATGCACACCATATTGTCACTTACACTTACCTTCATTACCACATACAAGTAACCCTCACATTATAGCAGCTTTCCTTGTGCTCTGCCTCTCCAATATACAGTAAATTTTGTTTTCTAAGCAGCACTAATCAACATAGGCTTTGAAAGGAGTATTACCAATAACCTGCTTCATTTTGGTAAAAGAATGTCTCCTTCAATCGAAATTTACTCATTTTAATTAAAATCCTCCCTTTTATCAGAGTCTGGCCAGTACTCAAATAAAAGGGGTGCTCATATAATATGCTTAATCTGGAGACCTTTTACACCACCTGTTCAAATCTTTTTTAATTTAGAATTAAGAGCTCTTTTAATTTCAACATTTACATTCACAATAATACCAATTATTTAATTCTTGCAAACAACACATATTTTTACACATTCTTTTAAGCACACTGAAACCTATTTAACATACACACACATAGGGATCCCTCTAATACACTATATAACATACAAAAAACACCCAAAACCATTGTTTTAACACATTCAACTTTACCTCAGTTTTGTTACTTATTATCACTTATTACTAAAAGTGATTGCATTCTTCATTTTATCAAATGTTACTCATACTCACATTTATTTTAACCCATATTTACTCAGAGCTCTGGCGTTTATATGCACACGGCAGCTTCAGCAAATCATAGTTGAACTACATTACCCAGAAGTCTCCATGTTTTTGCTTTCTTACTCCCAAACACACGTACGCACCCACAGAACAAACAACAGGCACGCTCACACATTTTTAGCACAAACATATTTACACACACACAGAGAACAATTAATGCTCAGGCATACACATAGTATACAGGCACACACATTGAATAAGTTCAGCACAGACATATTCATATACACAAACATTAGCGGCGCCAGGTACCTTTGATGTTAAATACAGTGCACTTTTTCTTTTCGCATTATATTCTTCTCAACGCTTGTTATTCTTTTTGGTGCTATCCTCCTACATTTTTCTGAAGGCTGCTTTACTTATCAGACTATAATATAAAACAGCCTCTCATGACGTTAACGGATGTTAACTCTAACACGATTCTACTCAGCTCGAAACGGCGCTGGTTTCTAGATCAAGGAGACTCCATTGGCGAAATGACTCGGTGACAACGAGGAATTGCTTCCGTGGCGATCCATTCCTGCCAATTAGGGCAAATCCAACTATCAAGAAATCACGCGTTCGATACTACAGCAAGACGGCACTCTCGTCAAAAGACTAAACTGTCATTGAGAATATTAACTCAAAACAAACAACATGTAAGCTTCAACATAAATCACAAATAAACTCGAATCATGGCATAAGTGCTAACTACTGCGCCACCACACACTATAACACTGAGCGATCGTTGCTTATTCTATATGGCATTCTCTTTATACATTGCTACGAGTACTGCTAGCTGCTCGCAAATTTTTAGCCAGGTATTTATCTTGGCTATGCATAAGGCTGCCTTTTCCGTCATCCCTCGCCCGCTGTACCGCGGCAATAATACAGCTACCTGGGATTCGGCCATCGAGGCCCGCCCTAACGCACCCACCAAGTCCATTTGCATTTTCTTAAGCGCGGCTAGTACATTCACTGGTGTTGGGGGCCTAAACTTTGCCAATATTGTGCTAATCCCCCCCCACATCTCAATTCTCTGGCGCAGTCTTCCCACACCGTTTCCTCCCAACCGGGAAGAGGTAAAGGAGCTGCCTCAGGGTCTTTATTCTTCTTCTTAAACATCTCTGATTTCTTTTTGCCTCACTCAATAGTTCAATATTTTACCAGATTCCCCAAAATCCTGCAAGTGACGCCAAAATGTTTTGTTACGGGAAAATGGTTCAAGGGATATGAACATAAGTAGGCAAAGAATCAGAGAGAAGAGGTCCAATACTTCTGTTTTATTTACTTAATCAACTATAATAATCAAACACATATAATGCAGACATACAAAACAAAACAAAACAATACTTACAGACATACAAAAAGACATAGAGCCATCATCCCAGACCAGTAGACTGAGGGGGCCCGCTTGTCAGTCTTGTCAAAGGACCAGCCCATTTTGCCTTTCATTTACGGGCGGTGCGCTGTCCCACGGTTGAGCCTCCAAAGAAACTGAGGGCGTTGAAGTGAAAAACAAGTCAGCATGACCCTCTGGCCATATTCCCAGTACTTTTCCTTCTTGAAGCTGGTTTTTGCGCTGAGCGACCAACGCCCATCTGCTCTCTTGATCCCCCCCTCTCTTTAGAAAAATCCTTCCATTACACTCATGCATGCTTTGAATGGATCCGAATATCTATCCGTCTAGTGTCTATATGGTACCTATATACTGTTGTGGTGTGAACTGCACGTTTTCTCGAGTCTTAAACTCACCTGGGATGGATGATGTGTTTTTTTTTGGTTTCTTGTATTAGATAGTTCTGAGGGGAAATGAAGTCCTTGAAAAGTGTTCTAACTGGTTTGCTATTATTGTGATTCAACTAAGGTATTCCAAAACAGAAACATAGACAAGTTAAAAAGATCAGAGAAGAGGTTTATGTCTTTTATTTGACCACAAACTATTACATTATTGTCCTACAATAAATCGTTATTCTTTTTCCTTTTTTTTTTTTTTACAAATTTGTATTCTGGTATTTCATTGAGCCAAGAGAGTTATTTAAATCTAAGAAGAAATCAAGTTACTGCTAAAGTTTAAAACCGAAAGTAAAGAAGTTACCGGCCTAACTCACCATTCAACTGCCGGGGATCCAGGATTTTTGTTGAGTATACAATTAAATTAACCCCTAGGGTTAAGAAAAGAGTTACACAATGAAATTATTATTAAAAATATTATCATAAAAAAGTACAAGTTCCTGATTGACTGAATTTTTTAACTTTCATCATTAGATCTATTATTTATAGTAGCGGTATTCTACATTTTTGTTTCAAAGTTTTTATAAAGGTAAATGATCACTAAGTGTCATTCTATGATGCTGCTGTCTACGAAGGAAAATTAAAGTGAGGTATTTGGGTAGATTAGAGACATCTCATATCTTTCTGGTAGTCAATGTAATAAAACTATAATATATATACATTTTTTTGTATTTGTCGTTGTGTCTCCGTTCTTTTCAGAACAGTAATAAATACTTATTGAAAAATTTCCTTAATAGGCTTACATCTTCTTAATCTTGTGGTAGAAGATTTTGTAGAAATACTTTCAAAATCATGTTTTTTGGCTGTCTATTAGACAGGACTGCCTTTGAGTAGTTGTAACATATGTCCTGGTTCTCTTGAGTTGCAAATTTTGAAATGAGAAGTATGTTACTGTATTGCACATATTGCTTACTAGGTTGTGTGCATGATGTGCCCATTGTATAAACCAAGTGTGCCCTTGTTGTCCTACACATGATTCTTCCTGCAAGATTGAAGGATGGAAATTGTATTTGTCTGAAAAATTGTGCTTATGCACAATCTCTTATTATTGCTTGTTAAGTTTTCTTGCTTTTTAAAAATCCTCCACAAATCTGTTTTGAGTGTTTAGTGTTTTAAAACATGCTGCAGCCATGGGTTGAGATATTTTTTGTATGAGTTTTCATAGTACTAGGGGCAGCCTCGACTGATTTGCTGTTAATTAAAACTTGAACTGATGTGGAAAATATACTTTCTGTAAATAGCATCTTTTTCTTAAAAACATCTTCCCACATCTGTAAGTGAAGAAAACCTTTTATGAACCTTTCAGTTATCAAATGTGTGCTTTTCATAGATTAGGTTCATTTTAGAATTTATGCCAATACTGCAAATAAAATGTACCAAAACCCTCAAGTAATACTGCATAGTTTTGAGTTATTTTAAAGGATAACAGATTTTGAATTGGTTCCATTTCATGTCATAGTATACAGGTGCCGGTCATAAAATTAGAATATCATGACAAAGTTGATTTATTTCAGTAATTCCATTCAAAAAGTGAAACTTGTATATTAGATTCATTCATTACACACAGACTGATGTATTTCAAATGTTTATTTCTTTTAATTTTGATGATTATAACTAACAACTAATGAAAGTCCCAAATTCAGTATCTCGGAAAATTAGAATATTGTGAAAAGGTTCAATATTGAAGATACCTGGTGCCACACTCTAATCAGCTAATTAACTCAAAACACCTTCAAAAGCCTTTAAATGGTCTCTTGGTCTAGTTCTGTACGCTACACAATCATGGGGAAGACTGCTGACTTGACAGTTGTCCAAAAGACGACCATTGACACCTTGCACAAGGACGGCAAGACACAAAAGGTCATTGCTAAAGAGGCTGGCTGTTCACTGAGCTCTGTGTCCAAGCACATTAATAGAGAAGCGAAGGGAAGGACAAGATGTGGTAGAAAAAGTGTACAAGCAATAGGGATAACCGCACCCTGGAGAGGATTGTGAAACAGAACCCATTCAAAACTGTGGGGGAGATTCACAAAGAGTGGACTGCAGCTGAAGTCAGTGCTTTAAGAACCACCACGCACAGACGTATGCAAGACATGGGTTTCCATCTGTCGCATTCCTTGTGTCAAGCCACTCTTGAACAAGAGACAGCGTCAGAAGCGTCTCGCCTGGGCTAAAGACAAAACCGCTGCTGAGTGGTCCAAAGTTATGTTCTCTGATGAAAGTAAATTTTGCATTTACTTTGGAAATCAAGGTCCCAGAGTCTGGAGGAAGAGAGGAGAGGCACAGAATCCACATTGCTTGAGGTCCAGTGTAAAGTTTCCACAGTCAGTGATGGTTTGGGGTGCCATGTCATCTGCTGGTGTTAGTCCATTGTGTTTTCTGAGGTCCAAGGTCAACACAGCCATCTACCAGGACGTTTTAGAGCACTTCATGCTTCCTGCTGCTGACGAACTTTATGGAGATGCAGATTTCATTTTCCAACAGGACCTGGCACCTGCACAAAGTGCCAAAGCTACTAGTACCTGGTTTAAGGACCTTGGTATCCCTGTTCTTGATTGGCCAGCAAACTTGCCTGACCTTAACCCCATAGAAAATGCATGGGGTATTGTAAAGAGGAAGATGCAAAATGCCAGACCCAACAATTCAGAAGAGCTGAAGGCCACTATCAGAGCAACATGGGCTCTCATAACACCTGAGCAGTGCCACAGACTGATGGACTCCATGCCACGCCGCATTGCTGCAGTAATCCAGGCCAGAGGAGCCCCAAATAAATATTGAGTGCTGTACATGCTCATACTTTTCATGTTCATACCTTTCAGTTGGCCAACATTTCTAAAAATCCTTTTTTTGCATTGGTCTTAATTGATATTCTAATTTTCCGAGATACTGAATTTGGGATTTCATTAGTTGTCAGTTATAATCATCAAAATTAAAAGAAATAAACCTTTGAAATACATCAGTCTGTGTGTAATGAATGAATCTAATATACAAGTTTCACTTTTTGAATGGAATTACTGAAATAAATCAACTTTGTCATGATATTCTAATTTTATGACCGGCACCTGTATATGGTGTATGTTGGAGGTCAAGTTGAGCTGATATCCAGGAATTTATTTTTACATCTTCATTTTCTAGGTATGCAGTTTTTTTTTTTTTTTTTTTTTTTTTTTGAGACAGTTGGGATTGCAGCCATGTGTGACTGACTGCAAATAGACCAGTTACTTCAGTAGGGCACAGTAAATTGTGAGGAAAATGTGAATAGAAACTACATTAAAAATTGGATCACAGTGGTGATGATACAACACCGCATCAACAAATATCAAAAATCAGAACATGTCTAGGATGTTTAGTCTTCAAGGCAGCAGAATTTTAATGCATTGCTGTGGTAATCGTACTTATTATTATTTTAAAAATGCCGCAACACACAAAAAGGCTTTTGTTATTATCACTATCGTTCCATTATGCAGTTACTTCAGAAATAACTTTATGCGTGCTTAGTGAGCACATTGATGTGACTGATCAGATATAGGTTTTAATTGTTTAACTTTTTAGTGTTAGGAAACCGGTGATGGCGCAATGAATTATTTTTTAAAAAAAATGTGCCTTTTACGGTATTTAGAAAGGAACAGAGGCTTTGCATTTATTGTTTGATTGTGTCAAACACGTCCACAAATGTGCATTTAAGTATCTTTCAATTTTCTAACCAGTTTATACAATTCACAGTCACAAGGGAAACATCGCATGCACCATGCACTGTTATGCGTAGAGGACTGTATACACTGTCAGTGCTAAAAACAGCTATAGTTAATAAAAACAGAAACAAGTTTCAACAGACTAGCATGGCTTGCCTTCATTGGCAATGAATGAGCTTCTCCTTTTGTTATTACTAAAATAAAATTTAGCATTGTGAACTTGCCAGTTAGCAGGGTGAGCAAAGCTGAATACATCATTGCTAAGTACGTTTGTGCTGAATTTGTATCTTTAGTTTTGTTTTTGAAGCCAAACTAACATTCATTAGTATAATCCCTAAAATATGAAAAACATAGTTAAAGCAGATATCTGATATTTTAAAGGTATGTTTTTGAGTGTAATGTGCCAACCAGTTACACTGCAGGTCCAGTTAATAATCTAATTTTGAACTAAGATACTTTTAAAAAAAAATCTCAACAAAGGGTGTTTTACAAGAGTTCTGAAACAATGAATGACAAGATTGATTTCACACAGGAAATCTAACACAGTTATTCTCTGACAAACCAAATTTTAAAAGCATGATGTTATAAAAACGGCTTTAAGGAATTTTTTAGATTAAAATGTCCTGATCGAATTTGGAATTCACTAATTTAGCGGTACAGATATAATGATGTATAAACTATTCTTATTAGTATTAATATTCATATTTTTCAGTTACTAAGAGAAAATTTCAGAGAATAAATTTTGGAATTTGCAAATGGTAAGATAAATCAGGTAGTTCATGATTATCACACCCTTTTTAAACCTTATGCTGAATAGCTGGGTAACTACTTAATGGGTATAGCATTATTTTAAAGCTGTTTTTAGTAGTGTTGTATAGTGGCTAAGGCTTTGAACCTCAAACACTATGGCTGTTCATTTAAATCCTGCTACTCAAATTGTGTGACCATGATCATATCTCTTTATCTATCTGTGCTTCAACTGAAAAAAAAAACAATGCTGCAAGTCATTTTGGATAAAGGTATTAACCAAATAAGAAAATATATTAGTATTTACATATTGTGGCTAGAAGAGGACATAACTGAGCCCCAAACCCCAGACACAACCTCACAAAGACAATCCTGGGTAAAAATCAAGTGCTTTTTTGCATAGCATAGCTTTAACAAAATTCTTTTGCTCAGTACAGCATATCACAATTCTTCTTTTCGTTTCCTTTTTTATTCCACACCTCTCATCAAAGTTTGCTCTGACTCCCTGGCAAAGCAGAGGGCTCCAATTCAATCCTGACCAGGGAGTACTTTCTGTGCTAAGTCTACTGTCTCCAGGAAGCACTTTCCATCAGGCTGAACCGAACCCCACTTAGTCTCAAAGCACTCAATTCCCAACAAGTTCCCCTGGCAGCCCAATGGGAACACAATTTCCCATCTTCCTTCTGGGCATCCAAAACAGGGTTTACGAGACGGGGTACTTCTACCCAGTGTATGGTGGAATTTATCTGCCCCTAGGAGTAGTTTAGCACTGTCCCAAATTTCTGGCTTCCTGTCAGGCTGCTTTCCCCTTCCAGGAGATCCATCCACACATAATGGGACACAAGAACCAGTACACCCACTGCTGTAGTGTCTCTTTATGCCCACTTTCTTACCAAGCAGGGGAACATCGCACCTCCCTAAATGACCATTACAGCCATGCAAAGAAATATGGTCTGTTTTATATTCTATTACAGAAAAATGCACTATGTTCTTCACTTAGAAAATGGAGGTGGTATTAAATACATTTTGAATATCATTATTTTTCACTGGCAGTTGTATCAGATATTAATATTCTAGTATCACAACACCCTTAGTCACTAATACAATGATTTGCGAATAACAGTATACAGGTTTTAGCAAGTGTGGCTGTTGTTTACTATGATTAAAGATACTCTTAGAAGAATACATCCAAAAATCATTTCTTTGTATAAATAGTAAGTTTATTATATATACTTGTTTTTTTGAGATCTGGTTGTATTTCACTAATAGGTCTATTTGTAGTAAATCCCATTCTTTAAATTTTACAGTATGAATTAATGTGCGTCCGTGTAGCTGTGGATCTCTACTTTATTTGATGTGTGTATTATAATCTTATTTCTAGCACCAGTAAATTTTGAGATGTGGATGTGTCTGAAGCGAAAGGAGACAGTATGTGCTGCCAAATGACCACTTAGTAACTAAGCAACACACACCCAGGTCTGATTAGCTTGTGGTGGACCTGACCTGCCTTGGCTGAGGGCATCTTGAGGTAAAATGCCAAAAACCCCTATGAGGTCAGACTGACTATATACTGTACTGGTGAAAACATTTAAGTTTCTAAAGTTATTTGCTGTTGCATGCTTGTCTGATTGCCATGCTGTGTCTGAATTTAAAGAGAGAGAAGTGAGAAAGAAGCTGTACTTTCATCACTTCGAGAGAATTTGAGTAGCAGGGCATTATTAAGCATTTATTTTTAATGATACTATGGTAAGGCCGTACTTCCCTACGTCTAAGTACATATACACCTACCTTTGCAAGCTAGTGTCTTTTACAGTTATTATGAAGGGATTTATTTACCTGTTTTAATTGTGCCATGTGCTTGAATGCCTATCCACCTTCTAGTGTCTGTAGCTATATGTTGAGAAATCCATATTTTTGCATCAATGGAAGCTTTACATTCCTCTGTACTTATTGTCATTAGAGATAGTTCATATGCAGCCTTTTCTTAATCTGATCATTTGTAGCGGGGTAGACAGTGTGAGGAATAGATTCCAAGATGTATTAAGAATCAGAGACATTGTGTATTGGACTGAGGTTTGGGCTCTTGAGCCTGCTGTTATAAAATGAAGCCATAGAGGTAAAATACCAAAATAAATTTTGCTTAAATAAATTTCAGGGAGGAATGAACAAAGAGAGTAAACAAAGTACAGTCACATCAATGAAAAAACAGTAACACTGCTGTCTCGCTGGGCCTGTATACATGGGTGGTTTTTTTATCTAACCATTGGTGACAGCCCACTTATCCAAACTTGTACTACACAAAGCACTCCCTGTATGACCTCCATCTCTTTCTAAATACTTCCTCCCTTCAGTCTGTATGCTTTCCAACCTCATGATCCAAGCTCACATGGTCTTTGACCAGAAGTGGTTTTTAGTTCCATCTTTGGAAAAATATTGAGGTTGAACTTCTGGTCCAGCTGTCCTTAGGAACCCCTGAGGGTGTCTTTATATGTCTCTTTTTAGTGGCACTAGGTGTCCCAATTTAAATTTAAAGAGCTAGGCAACCCACAGAGGCCTTTCAGTTATAATACAAAGTATTAGCCCCCTACTTCTCACTACTAGGGTGAACGTTATAACTCTTGTAAACTTTATTTCTAGGTTGTATTTGTATATATCAATCAGTGTTTGTTTCAGGTGTATCATAATAAAATAAAAATAAAAAATCAGCTGCATTTAAGTGACTACAGATTGTGCTTGCTGTTGCTATCTAGCCATTAATTTGGTATGAAAAGCACTGACCAGAGGGCTTGAAATTCATTTTTGAATTTGGAAGGACAGAAATGCCCCCCCCAACCTCTCTCTCCCCTTAAATAAGGGGGAATTTTTGGTCTTTATGGGGGGAATGAGGGGGTGGTCAAAGCCCACAGTTTAAAACTGCATTTTGAGGCATTCCTTAAATGTTATAACTTATTCTTCCTGGTGTTTACTGTAGCTTTTAAAATTTTGAAATGATAAAGTTATCATCCAGTCTTTCAAATAATTGTCATTTTCACTTTAAGTAAATAAATGTTCCATTTTTGCTGTAGAGATTTTCACTCTTATTTATCCAAAAAGCCAGATGTACCATGGAAAATTTTCATCAGTAGACTAATGCAAAACAATTTACAGAATATAAATATAAAATATACTAAGAAAAGTATACATTTTTATATCCATACCATACTCTTTTTCATGTCAGCGTATAATTTTCTGTAGGTTTAAGATTGCTGTTAACTTAAGAAATGTAGGTATTTATCGTATATACTCGCATATCAGTCGGGTCTTGAAACCCGAAAAAATCTATTATGAAGTCAGACCCAGACTTATACGGCCATTCAAAAATATGACACTTAAATTTTTTTTTCTTGCTTCCTCCAATGTCACACCAGTTTCTCAGGCACATTGAATTTTGTTGCAACAGCGCAGTTACCAATTTCTTTCTCCACTTCAATGAGTTTTAATTTAAAAACAACTTCATATTTTTGTATGAGGGTGTGAGATACAAAAACACAAATCAGTGCAAACGTTGCTTTATAATAGTTTGGGTATTACGTGTGGTCACGTAAGCGCAATGCATTAAAAAAAGGCTGTGTGCTCCGTGATTACTCTCTCGGGTGGGCGTTAGCATATCATAATCTCTTGGACCAATAGCGGGAGTTTTCCACATTTGAATTATACGACTGACATTATAAAATACTGAAAATTACACAGTACAATCAAGACCTGACTTATATGCAGGAGTACTTAAACGCGAGTATATACGATAGTTGAAATACCGTTAACAAATTTGTAGCTTAGGTGGCACCATTGTGCACAGTGATTTGCACTGCCACTTAACTGATCTGGTGTGCTTGATTAAAATCAGCACCGGATTGTCTGTGCAGAGTCTGCATGTTCTCAATGTGTGTCTGTGGTGTTGGCCCTTTTCCTGCACTGTGTCCAGTTCTGCCAAGATGGGCTATTGCTCCCTGCCCCTCTGAATTGGAGTAAGTGGGTTTGAGAATGGCTAAGACTATTATTAGTTTGCCAGTAAATATGACATATTTTTTTGACATTACCCTGATCTTTTAAAACAGGGGCTGGCAACATCAGTCCTGGAGGACCACAGTGTCTGCAGGTTTTCATTCCAATCCAATTGCTTAATTAGAGACCAATGATTGCCAGACCTTATTTAATTTTATGGCATGTTAGTCTGCAATGTAATGTTCTTATATTGTAGATTTTTTTTCCTTTTCAAGGAAATCATCCAAATACTTTCAAGTATAAAATGAATCATTTTCTGTCTGTCACATTTTTCTCTCAACTGTTTTATTAAACCAAATAGTGCATGATGAATTTACACAGGTGTGAATGGAAACAAGTTAGATGGAGAACTGCTGAATCCTTTGTAATTTGCATCTTATTGCTAGTAAGGAGCCATTAAAGTACTGAATGCAGCTGTTTAAGGCTGAAATAAGCAATTAAGGCTAGGGAAGCTTAACAAGCAAGACCACTAAAATGAAGCGGAAAATTGTCACTTGAGCAATAAACAATAATTAGCAATAGTAATATAATAACCATGTAATAGTAATAATAGTAATATAATTAGCTAATTTATATTTAGTATAAATAGTAATATAATTATAATTATTAATTAATGTAATATAATTAGTAATATAATTAATAGTTAATAGAAATAATTGACTACTGATTAAGAAACTGGGTTAGAACAAAAACCTGCAGCCAACACTGCAGCCAACTTCACTTAACCCTGTTTTTAAAGATCATAAGAAAAAATAAAGGTGAATTGTGTTATAACATGGAAAGGAATCCTACAAAGTCCTTACTGTTCCACTGAAATCTTCTTTTCAGAGGTAGATGGATGCCTTAGCTGTGAGTATATCTACTGCCGAATTTCTTGAAAGTTATTCTTAAACAGGGTTGTTGGAACAAACTTTTTGGTAAGGGATGCTGCCAACTACAAAGACTATACAGTGTCAATACATGATCCATATAGGCCTAAATGAACTACATATAATATATGCAATGTGTTTCCATGTCTAGCCTTACTGCAGCAACGTCCACCATTTAATGTTTTTATTTAGAAATTGAATAAATTAAAAATGCAAATACACCAGACTTTTTTTTCCAGTTTGTAGAATCTTTTTTCAAACCTCTAGTAGACTTGTTGTTCAGAAGAATGGACATAGTGCCATTTCAGTGTTTGCCCAATGTTGGTATCGTGATTGCAGGTAACAATTCAAATATCTGAGACATAAACTCAAACGCTTTTCAGTCATGATCTGCTGGCATTTCAAATGATAATTTTGTTGAGCAGTACATCTCAACCTTCAATTCTGAAGTATATAGACTGAGTATAAAGAAATCCAGCAGCTCGTTATAACATCAGAGCTTATGAACAGCCTGAATTTTCCTTTCATTGTGTGTCAGTTGGTGGGTGCTGGTGCAAGTAAACGCAATAATCTGTTACTGACTGCCCACCAAAAAGACAGTACACACACAAATTAATAGAAATTTATATGTGAAAGTATAACTGTATTCCATAGGTCCATGTACCAGTCAAGAGCGACTGTAACAGATAAGCTAACATCATATGCACATGAGCTTAACAAAATTTACACAATAAAAATGTTAATTCATAAGTTAGAAATTAGACACGATTATAAAATAGTAAGTTGAAAAAGATGTTTTAAAATTAAAAAAAATTTAAAAAGACAACAACCAAGTAAGGTTGCTTACCAAATAGATATGTGTGGGAAATTCACACATTAAGAATGAGAATTTGCTTGAATGACATAATTTGTGCAGGATATGCATACTCCCACTCCAAATTTCAAACCATGACTTACTATACAGTACTATTAAAAAGTTGAGACTGATTGTGCTTACGTGAATACCCATACTAGGGTTAAGGTGAATAACCCTGTAAATTGTCATTTACATGGGCAAGTAATCTTCTGGAGTTCTCCTTTGTCAAAACACTACAGTATAATTAAACCATGCAAAAAAAAAAGAGTTAAACGTCATCATCAACCACAGTGAATTCCAAAAATAAGCATGACGCCTGTGATCAATTTCTTGTGTATTATATGCACACAGCATATTCTATTCTGCTTGGCTGTGTGACTGAGTCCTGTAAAGGATCCAATACCTGTCCTTCTTGCCTTACACCCAGTTCTATTGGAATAATAATAATGCAGGTATTTGTACTTCAATAGAATAAATATTTGGTTAGGTTACTCATTATTTTAAAAAGTAATCCGTCTACTTAATTTGCATTACTTTTAACATGATTCTGCTCTTGATTGTGTTGGTGAGTTTAGCACTGTATGGTCACCTTTTCAACATAAATTTAGCAATTTCTGAAATATTGAGACAGATTATTTCAGCCATGAGAAAGAATAATGCAATAGCCCGAACATTTACCTTTGGAAATGCATCTTGTGGACTCTTCTACCTGTGACTGCTAAAATCGTATGCAAAGCTAATACACATGC
This sequence comes from Polypterus senegalus, assembly GCF_016835505.1. Classification (NCBI taxonomy): domain Eukaryota; kingdom Metazoa; phylum Chordata; class Cladistia; order Polypteriformes; family Polypteridae; genus Polypterus; species Polypterus senegalus. The sequence continues at coordinate 111,411,812 of NC_053161.1, forward strand.
AGGCTGACAGAGTCCAATGGACACGTGCAAACTACAGAATCCTTAACAGTAACCTGGTTTAGGATTTACTTGGTCATATAATCGGGTTACTTGAGGAGAAATGTACTTCTGTTAAAGAGGTTTCTCAGAGGCCAATAACCTGATTTTTGTAACCAGGGTTTTACATGGCATTTTAGAAATCAGGTTTCTGTGAATAACTGGGTTGTAGAAGTACATGTAAATCCACTGATTCAATAATCCCAAGCACTATGCTGATATTTACTGATTTATTGTCTGTGTACCATATTACCAAATTGGTTACTTAAGAATTGTTTGATTTCTTACCCTCTTGACAGTTAACAGGATATTTAGAAAACATTCTAATGCAAGGTTTAGACCAAATCAAATGTATGTACATTCTGGTGCTTTATTTACTGAGGCCTGCTATTTCATAATTTGAATAATGCAATCTTTTCAGTACTTTTAATACAAAGAATGTAATGGAAAAAAGTTTAAAATGTTAACTGTGTAGAAAATAAAAATGTTCATAAGGAGAAATAAAAATTTGCATGAGCATTTTCAATAACCAAAACTTATTTCAGTATTTGGCAACCCTAGTTATTATGACTAAGCTAAAAATAACTTGTTGCAGTTAATTCATTTGTTAGTTTAAGTTTGTTATTTTGTAATGTTAATTTAATGAGCTACATATTACCTAATTTATAAAAAGTAGGCTATGTGTGTTTAATTAAATATTATATCAAATGGTTATTTGTTTTTTGTGCATGATACATTAAATATGAATTTTCTGTTTGTTTTTGTTGGACCTATTTGATTTGGATATTGCACGATTTATGAAATGGCACATTTTAGACTACCAAAGAATGGAGTTCTGATGAAACAGGTGATGGGCACTTACAGTGCATCCAGAAATTATTTGTAGCGCATCACTTTTTCCACATTTTGTTATGTTATAGCCTTATTCCAAAATGGATTAAATTCATTTTTTCCTTAGAATTCTACACACAACACCCCATAATGACAACGTGAAAAAAGTTTGCTTGAGGTTTTTGCAGAGTTTTGACTAGACCGTTTTCTGTTGAGTATTTTAGTTGTGTGTAGAATTCTGAGGAAAAAAATGAATTTAATCCATTTTGGAATAAGACTGTAACATAACAAAATGTGGAATGAGTGATGCGCTGTGAATACTTTCCGGATGCACTGTAAGAGCTTCCAGGTTTGTTTAGTAAGGGAATTAGACTTATTGCTCTCCATGTCTAAAACATACAGTGGGTACTTTTATTAAGGTATATATGCACTCTGACAAAACACAGTTATACCCAGAAATGGTATTTGGATGAAAATTTGCTCTGAAAAATTACCCTGTTTGAAGATACTTTGAGTTTATTTATACGAGTTTAGGTTATGGTTACTTTAGGATATGTAAACTGCCAAGATGTATGTTTATCATCCATATGAACTATTACCTAAGTCTGATAAGGTTGTTCTTTTTGTTAGGTCTGGTTGTCATCTTGAAATAGTGTAGCATGTTGGCCATAAACATATGATAGTGAAAAAATGCTGACTATGCAAGCCATGGTACTGGAGCTCTGTTCGCGACATTTGCTATGTTATCTGCCACCAACCCCTTGCAGTTCTTGGCTTTGTCTGCTGTGTCTATTATGTATGTAGGTCATTGCATACAGATGGATGTCAAAGTGTACACAGACATTAGCATTCCGACTAGCCAGTTCATTTATTTGTATTTTGTCACAGTTTGGAATGTTTAGTTCCATTTGTTTATCAAATATTTTGTATCTATTTTGTCAAATAGTTTGTGTCTAATTTTGTATTGGCCGCTGTTCTTTTAAACAAAAATTTTTTTCAAAATTGATTGCAAGTTATAATTCATAAAAATACAAACAATATACAGTACTAGTTCTCTTCTCTCATCCCAGTGTCATTTGGTCACAGTTCAACAATGGATAGATGGTCATTGGCTCCATTTATGTTAATCAGTTTCAGACTGCTTTGTGTCTTTATGTAATCGTTATGTAATCAGTAAAGTATGTATTTGCAAACTTTTAACCTTTTCCAGGTTTTCCACTTTGTAAAATCTTTTACTTTTTAATCTGTAAGTTCTGTCAATTTAATTAGTTGAATCAGTGGATATTTAATTTTTTTTAAATATATTTCATCCTTATTCAAAGTATGGCAAATCATTACCATCAGGCCTAGTATGAGTGAGTGTGCATTTTTTGCTTGTTGTAATGAATTGTCTTCCTGACCTTGAGCTTTGTACAGGTATAGGCTACAGCTGGCCACAAATCCTGCAATTTGAGGTTTGAAATTTATATTGATACATTTATTACAGTGTTATTCCCATTAACTAAAACAAATATGGCATACTATTTGCAGCTGCTCTATCTTAGGTCCTGTGTTACATCCCAAAATTTTTAAATGATACATCTGTACAAATAATAAATAGGTTTTCTTGTTTAGGGGGTGTCGGTGTGTGCATAAATGGATCCTGTAATTGACTGACGTCCAATTTACAGTTGTTTTCTGTCATGCATCAAGGACTTGTAGGATAGGTTCTGTTCCTCTGCTACCCTGAACTGCATTAAGCTGCTTTGACAGTATCATTTTTTAAAATTGAAAAATATATCTTCTTAAAAATACATTCTTCTTCCGTAAATTAGAACATTACAACATAAGAATTCTAATATGAACAAGCCCCACACCACCTGTCTACCCTAGCCACCTAATTCCTCCAAAATAGCTCAGTTTTGAATGCCCCTGAAGTCCTAGTGTCTACAAAAACACTTATTAATTTATTTCATATTTCAGTTGTTCTTTATGAAGAAAAACTTCCTAACACCTTGGTGTGAAATTTATCCTTAAATTGATATTAACTGTGCCCCAGTGTTCATGTAGAACACATTTTAAAGTAACAGTCAAGATCCATCTTTACTAATTCTTCACATACTTTTAAACACTTCAGTCCCCTGATGTGCTACAAGAAACAGAAAAAGCAGTCTACTTTAAAGATTTTGCTCAAAGTCTGTTGGCTTCTATTACTTTACAATGATAATAATTTTTATTTAGATTAAGTTTTTCAGTTTTGAGTTATCACGTCCACAAACGTGATTCCTTACACAAGTGTAGACACAAAGTCATTGCTTTAAATGTGGTCAAAAAAGGTCGAGGGAGTACTAATATGTGCAGATCTGTTGGACTGAAACTTTGACCCAGTTAAAATACTTTCCCTAAGTATATCAGCAGTATGTTTGTTCCAACTTTTCTTTTCACACCCCATTTCTTTCTGATCAATAATAATATTATATTTAATTAATCCGTGCCAGCATACCTGATATTTTGTGTAAATTACACACGTGAAAATAATGACAGCTTCATCTGCAGGAAAGATCTAGGGAAAGGAGAGGATGGATTTTGTATGTTGTGCATATTGTTGTGGGAAAAACATGTTACTGCAAACAATGCTGTTTTTATATACCTACTATAGATTCTTCAGTTTCTGCACACTTTATTGTGTTGTAGACTTAATTTTAAATGAATAATTTAGCCAATCTACACTTAATTGTCTATAATGACAATATGAAAATATGTTTTAAAAAAAGTTTATAAAAAAGCTAAAATAACAAATTTACCAATTTAAAATTAAGTCTATAACACAATAACATGTGCAGAATGTGAAGAGACCTTAATACTTTCTGAATTTACTGTATGTAATACATGTATGTAGAATGTGTAATTTTTTAAAAATTCGCTGTAGTCTTCCACAGTTGTACACATAGGGTCCACAGAATGTTATTCATCTCAATGGGGGCCTGTAGGCTATTTGTGGTGTGTGACTGAAGATAGTGGATGTGTGTACAAGGTTTAAATCACAAAGCCCAAAAAAGTTAGATGAAATAGCAACACCACATAGAAATAAATGTTACTGGGCAGTCATGTTAAGAGTCTGGTCAAGATCCAGTGAAAAGCAAAATATATGTTGAATGCCTTAAACTTTCACCCATCAACAATCTCAATTCAGTTCATGTATGGTTCAGCAGCTAAAGAGCAAAATGAAGAAAAACACTGCAAAATCATGGTCTTTTCTTTTGACTATAGTAATAACTGTTTTTACTATGAGTTTATTTGTTACAATAAGTGAATACAGGTAAAAAAAAACTTATTGTAAATCAGGTTACGTAAAATAAAAAGAAAAAATTCATATACATGCTGTGTGTGTACATTTTGGATTTTTGCGGTTATTAATTTCATATTGTTTTAAGCTTCACTAGTATTTAGGTGAAGTCAAACATGCTATTAAACTAAAGTCAGACTAATTCTTCTAGACTGAATTTTGGGAATGTATTTCCTTGTTTTTAGATTTCCTTAGCAACAAATCCAATATTCAGCTTTACTTTCTAGTAAATGTTGTTTTTTTTTTTTCCTTTTTTCAGCTTCTTTAGAATTTGATTTGATTCTTGTTTTTTGTGGTGCTATTATTCTGAGACATAGCAGAATAATATTTTTTTTCAACTTGGTAATGAGGGAATTGTTTCTGTCCTGTTCAGTCTCAGTGATAGGTCACAGAGCTAGGGTCATCTCTCTCTCGCAACCTAGAGCAACGGTGAAAGCAAGAAAATCTCCGAGAGGTACAGTAGATAATACCATTAGCTTTAGCTTGCTCTTACTGAATCTTCTAACAGTGGAGGAAACCCTCTCTTAAAATGCTTTATCTAAATCATTGTCTGTTACTTACAAAACTAATTCTTTATATCAGTATAGATTTGTTCACCAAATATAATCTTCTGATTTCTATACTTATTTTCCTAAAAATTGCATTTAACACTTCTTCTGATTTCTTAAATCTGTAAATAACTTACAGATTAAATTTAAAATGCAATTCCAAATTCATTGTTTGTCCGTGTCATTGTTCTTTGTGTCTTGTTAATTTTGCTTAGCCAAAATAACAATTTTTGCAAACAAATCATAAATTTAAGATCCTGTGATTTTTCTAAATTTCAGCTAATCGTAATATAACCATATATAATTTATTCACAATATAAATAATTTCATTATGTGTTGTTTGTCTGTTCTTTTATTATTATTATTATTAATTCTATATATATACTATCTATATATATATATATATATATATACAGTATATATATATATATATATATATATATATATCTTCTTACACACTGACTATGGCATACAGTGCATCCAGAAAGTATTCACAGTGCATCACTTTTTCCACATTTTGTTATGTTACAGCCTTATTCCAAAATGGATTAAATTCATTTTTTTCCTCAGAATTCTACACACAACACCCCATAATGACAACGTGAAAAAGCTTACTTGAGGCTTTTGCAAATTTACTGAAAATAAAAAAACTGAGAAAGCATATTTACATAAGTATTCACAGCCTTTGCCATGAAGCTCAAAATTGAGCTCAGGTGCATCCTGTTTCCCCTGATCATCCTTGTGATGTTTCTGCAGCTTAATTGGAGTCCACCTGTGGTAAATTCAGTTGATTGGACATGATTTGGAAAGGCACACACCTCTCTATATAAGGTCCCACAGTTGACAGTTCATGTCAGAGCACAAACCAAGCATGAAGTCAAAGGAATTGTCTGTAGACCTCCGAGACAGGATTGTCTCGAGGCACAAATCTGGGGAAGGTTACAGAAAAATTTCTGCTGCTTTGAAGGACCCAATGAGCACAGTGGCCTCCATAATCTGCTAGTAGAAGAAGTTCGAAACCATCAGGACTCTTCCTAGAGCTGGCCTGCCATCTAAACTGAGCGATCGGGGTAGAAGGGCCTTAGTCAGGGAGGTGACCAAGAACCCGATGGTCACTCTTTCAGAGCTACAGAGGTCCTCTGTGGAGAGAGGAGAACCTTCCAGAAGGACAACCATCTCTGCAGCAATCCACCAATCAGGCCTGTATGGTAGAGTGGCCAGACAGAAGCCACTCTTTAGTAAAAGGCACATGGCAGCCCGCCTGGAGTTTGCCAAAAGGCATCTGAAGGACTCTCAGACCATGAGAAACAAAATTCTCTGGTCTGATGAGACAAAGATTGAACTCTTTGGTGTGAATGCCAGGCATCACGTTTGGAGGAAACCAGGCACCACTCATCACCAGGCCAATACCATTCCTACAGTGAATTCCTACAGTATCATCATGCTGTGGGGATGTTTTTCAGCGGCAGGAACAGGGAGACTAGTCAGGATAAAGGGAAAGATGACTGCAGCAATGTACAGAGACATCCTGGATGAAAACCTGCTCCAGAGCGCTCTTGACCTCAGACTAGGGCGACGGTTCATCTTTCAGCAGGGCAACGACCCTAAGCACACAGCCAAGATATCAAAAGAATGGCTTCAGGACAACTCTGTGAATGTCCTTGAGTGGGCCAGCCAGAGCCCAGACTTGAATCGGGTTGAACATCTCTGGAGAGATCTTAAAATGGCACCGACGCTTCCCATCCAACCTGATGGAGCTTGAGAGGTACTGCAAAGAGGAATGGGCGAAACTGGCCAAGGATAGGTGTGCCAAGCTTGTGTCATCGTATTCAAAAAGACTTGAGGCTGTAATTGCTGCCAATGGTGCATTGACAAAGTATTTAGCAGAGGCTGTGAATACTTATGTACATGTGATTTCTCAATTTTTTTATTTTTAATAAATTTGCAAAACCTCAAGTAAACTTTTTTTCACGTTGTCATTATGGGGTGTTGTGTGTAGAATTCTGAGGAAAAAATGAATTTAAACCATTTTGGAGTAAGGCTGTAACATAACAAAATGTGGAAAAAGTGATGCGCTGTGAATACTTTCCGGATGTTTTCCTTACAACAGCATGATCACAGATGCAGCTGCTGACTGCATTGACTAGATCTGGACTTTCTACAAATAAACTGTAAAATGTGCATTTTAGTAGAAAACAAAGTTGCATATTACATTTACTTACACCCAATTAAGCTATAGCACCTGATAAAATAACCATTAAATGGTGGAAATGTTCTTGATATTTCTTGGAAGTTTTTAGTAACATTTTTATTGTATATATTTAAGTTAGTAGATTATCTATCTATCTATCTATCTATCTATCTATCTAAAAACACAATTGAAGAAGGTCAGTGATCAAAATAAGAGAACAAGTTGTGCTAGTTAACCAATGGCACTAATCTGATAGTGTCTTGAAATACCAGGCAACACCACCTATTTGTCAACATTGATATGCATTTTGCAAGATGGTGAGCTGCTTTAGGGTAACTGAAATGCTGTGATGTTGGATTGTTCAGATGAAGGCTGATGGGATGTTCCTTTCAGCCATTGGAAGAGAAGCTGGTCATTCCCAGAGCATAATTTCTCAAATATGGAAGCTGTACAAAAAAAACAAAGTCATTGAAGTCCCAGTAAAAGGCCGGTCTCCCTCATAAGCTGCAAGATCCGGAGATTCTCAGTGTGGTTTGTTTCAACATTGCTTACCAATTCAGTGCTGAACAGGGCAAGAGTTTGTCTTGACAGTGTCTCGTAGTCTAAGAGAATTGGAACTTAAGGCCCACTCTGCTGTGACCAAGCCTCTTATCAGCAAAAAGAATTAAAACGCTAGACTAGCCTTTCCTGAGGACCATGTTATGTGGACTACGGAGAACTGGTCCAAAGTTTATTTCAGTAACAAAAGCAAGTTTAATTCAGTTGGCTCAAATGAGAAACATTATGTTCAGTGTTGAATTGGGGAAAGACATCATGTTGCAGAGGATGTTCTCTGCAGCAGGAGTTGTGCTTCTCATACAGCTACATGGCAAGGTGAATGCTAATGTGTATCAGAACCTTCTTCAACAGTATGTGCTTCCATCACTGCAAACATCATCCAGTCAGCTAGCCATTTTTTTATATGCCAATGTCCCTTGCAACACTGAAAAACAATTGAAGCGATTCTTAGAAGCTGAAAATATTAAAGAAATGAAATGGCCAACCCAGAGTCCTGATCTGAACCTGATTGAGAATCCCTGCAAGATAATTAGTGACAAAGTTATGGCAAAGAACCATTGCTACAGCTAACGAAATGTGATATGAGCTGGAAGACAAGTGGAACAAAATCAAGCCAGAGCAGTGCAAAACCTTAGTCAGGTCATGCAGATGCTGATGTGCCAGAGTCATTTAAAGCAAGGGCTTCTACACTACCTACTAAGTTTTCAAAGCTGTTAAAAAGCATTGACTACTATAGTTTTTGCTGAATGACTTTTTCCTTTGGTTATTTTTTTTAACATTCTAGAAGTACAGTAAACCATATCTACAGCCATTCTGACTTTCAGTAACAGTCACCAATATTTGAAAGAAGCAATTTTTCATAAATTGTTCTCTAATTTTGATTGCTAGTGTAAATGTAATAAATGCTTCAGTTACACTTTGTTTATAGGAATTTTTAAAGGTCCCAATAATTATGGTATATATTGTTTTGTTAAAAATAATTATTTCTTCATGTGGGATTATATTATCGTAGAATGAATCTTTTTGAATTAAAGGTTGGATTTCACTCATTGTTTTCTGTACGAGATTAAGATAAATCATCAAAAGGTGATTTTTTTTTTTTTTGGACAACCCTTTTTACTCCTCTTTATCATGGGTGCCAGTGATTGTGGAGGGAACTGTATATTTTATGGGACATTGGACAGTTGACCATCACTGTCATATAAGTGCCTTCCCTCATATTTCTTGTGCTTTTTTTCTATTCTTTCATCTATATTCTTAGTATATTTCTAGGTTTAGTTTTAAAAATGAGTTTTTAAATAAACAAAATAGCATATGTAGTTATCATTTTTAATTACTGTATCTCTGTTAAAAACTGCATGTGTCAGGTGTTTCTCCTTTTTATTATTACATTGTATTGTAGAAGTAATGATATTAAAAAGAAATTGTGGATTTCTTTTTACCCTCCATACACATGTCCTACTGGGGGATTGTGGCATTACACTGAGTTTGACCAATCAAGTCACCCTGTTCCTAACAGCAATCTCTAGGTACCTGTGGAAAATGATCAGGTTCTCCCTGGCCAGCCAAGAGAGAGAATGAGTCAAATCTGGCATATTCTGGGTCTGATTTTTAGGTAATTTCTCACCGAGTAGTCAAAAAACACAGGAGATCATTTTCACTACATGCCCAAAACACTTCAAGTTTCATATTCTCCAAACCTTGGGTTTACCTTAGCAAACTGTCCTTTCTGTGTAAAGACACATCTTTTTAGTTATTTTCTCACATTAAATTAACTTGAATGATCACCAAGTAGGTGAACAAATGTCTTGCTTCTTAAATACTGGATTCATAATTACACAAATCAGCAATCCTGGAACCTGGTAAATACTTTCAGCTGCATTACAAAACATGTGTGTTCATAAATCATCTTAGTTTTTATACAGTGTATGTATGTAGAATTTGGACACTTCCCAAACCCTTCAAAAAGTCATCCCAATGTTCAACAGATAAAATAGAATTTGCATTGTCCTTTCTTGATATGTAATTGACTTATGTAAGAGTGTCTGTCTCAGTCTGGCAGTCAAGAAAGTCCTAATCCAAGCAGTTTTTTTTCCAGTTCTGACTTCCCTTAGGAGGGCATATTCACCAGGTTTAGTAGTCCTTTAAGGTGATCTTTCCACCTCTTGATGAAATTCTCAATTTAGGTCACCTTTACCTCAGCAGTTATTATTGCATAGTTTCCAAGCTGCCATTAAAGCATCCTACTCACTGCCTTCTGTGTTGCTCCAAGTACAGCTGCTGCTGCCTTCTTAGCCTATCAGTTGCTCAGCCAGTTCTATCCTCTTTGAAAGCTTTACAGAGATCAATTTACTGTTTTAACGGCCTGTAAATGTGTATTAGTGATTTCCTCTCCACAAGAAGGAGCTCAGCAATTGTCTATTGTTTAAAAGACTAACCATGAAACCCCATCTTGAGGGTCAGCTCTGCAAATGTAAGGAAATTAATTGTTTTCTCACATTGCAGTCACAGGCTGGATATTTCAAATTAACCATAGAATTAGTTGCAAATGTTCCTATACATTTTAACAGACGTAATGTATAAAGAAGTACTGGAACATTTTGGGAAACTTATCATAGTATCGTATGGTTTTCATTTAGGAATGACCACTATCGTATCACCATTTTCTAACTAACTAACTAACTAAGTGCCTCTTGTAAAAGGAGTCTGTTAATGTGTTTTATTGTGCATTACAGGAAAATGGGGAAGTATTCGTGTTAACAATCGGATGAGCAGCTATAACCCAGACATTGGAACTAGATTGGCAGCAAAGGATATACCACCTCCCCAGGCCAATGGAGGACCCTCTGAAACACATTTTTTGAGGCAACAAAGAGCATACCTGTACATCATCGGTGATAAGTCACAATTGAAGGTACAGTAACCAAAATAGGAGCGTTCAGACCTGAAATCTTTACTCCTCCATTGAGTTAATTTTTTTGCATTACTTGATCCAGAATATGTTCAAAGATGCTTTGGCACAATATATTCTTCTTTGTTTTTTTATTACTGAAACTACTTATTTTTTTGGGTTCTCCTTTTGTGCAATAGTTGTACACAAATGATTGTGCATCACTTATGGTCAATGTTTTATTGAATCTTTAATTAAAAAGTAAATAACATTTTCTGATTAATTAAAATGTAAAATAATGAATACATAATTATTAAGCAACTGCTGGATTTTAAATATTGAATTCAATAAAACAGAAAATAGGATCTTATTGTTAAAGTGCTGAATGCTATGTGCTGCTGTTGTTATTTATTTTATTTTATTCCCTCTCCAAATTGTAACTTAGCTCATTGGTGAGATACCTGATATTTCAGATAACATGAATATGACGGAACAAAATGACATTGTTTTGCTAAAGCTGTGTGAATCGTTTTGTCCTGTTTTCCTAGGTGCAAGTTGACTGTAAAATTTCAGAAATGGGAAAGGAGAAGTGTAGTAGTAGTAGTAGTAGTAGTATCATATATGCAAAAGCAGCTCTGCTGTTATAAAATAAACTTTATATAAATATCTTGCTGTAAATGTGAACAGCACAATTCATTAGTGGAATATTTTTCCTATTAAAAAGGAGTAATACCAACGACAGTATTTTTTATGTGAGTGATTTCTACCTATTTTTATAAAAAACTTATGTTGTTCAAAGGCTAGACAAAAATATTGAAAATATTGAAATTCAACGCAGAGTTAGAAATAGTCTGATACTTCATAAACCTGAATACATTCGTAAAGGAGACAAAACCACTAAATGATTCAAAGTGGATGATTAAATTGAGGTAATTTTTAGAGAATAGGTAGTTCAAGTATAATTTCCACATTATTATATACAAGGACTATCACCGATCATTTAAATGGGTATATATTCCAGAAAAGGCATTATGTTTCAATAGGAAATGTTGAACAGAAAGCAGAAGAAGAAAAAAAAACTATGGCATAATAGGTTTTGGGAGGCACAGAATGTGCTGATGCCTCTCAAATATACCATCACATGTTTTGCAGCAGTGGTTCAAGTATGCCGTTAATAATATAATGAATTCCCTTCATGCGGGTCTGCTAATTCTGGGTGGTTACAGACTCTTGTATTTATCTCAAGGGCTGTGGAAAAAATATTAAATATACATATTAACAAAGTTTAGTAAATATTTAATATAGTGTAGTGGCTATTTATATTTTTAGCAGTTAAATGTGTCTGAATACCTAACCACTATAAAATATCCATGCAGCAGTGTGTTTAGCTGTATTTGTTTTTTCAGTGTATTTTTACCACTGTAGTAATTGGTTGGCTTCTTAAAATTTAAACTTTAAAATACGTTTAACCAGTGTTATGAACCTTTTTGTAAATGAGAACAGATAGAAGTTGTTATTTTATGTTCATAATTATTTGAATTTTTTAACCATGTAATATAATATAAAGTGCCACCTAACTGGATTTATTTCTTTAAATGTATGTTTTTTTTATGCTACTGAGATGCATGTTTTCATTGTAAAATGGACTTTTTTTCCACCCAGGGCACCAAACAGGATCCTTTTCAGCAATGGGAAGTTGTTCCTATTGAGGTGTTTGACATACGACAAGTGAAAAATAGCTTTAAAAAGCTTATGAAGGCTTGTGTTCCCAGCTCTGTATCTAACGAGTCAAACATGACCTTTTATCGATGCCTTGAAGACTCAGAGTGGCTTTGCCTGGTCAGTGTTGTTTGACTGTTTACTTAATACCAACAGAATGAATTCTTTGATCAACAGTTTGTCTATAATACTAAATACAGTGGCCTCAAGAATTATTGTCATCAAGATCCTGCACAAACTGTTCTACAGACTTATTAGAATTATCAGGAAAGGTTATTACACACATACAGTACATATACCAAAAAAGGTTTAATCAATTATACTTATGGGATCCATTAATTGTAAATGTTTTAAAATGAGTAACACAGTTTTCTTTCTTAAAAATCTTTCTTTAAAATTCTCAAATTCCTCGGCTGTGTTATTTTTTTTGTACTGTCTGTGCTACTTATTTTATACAGCTTGTTTGTCTTTATCATAGATACCCTTTCATGTAATGCTCATGTCAGTTAAAAATGTTATTCAGCTATGATGGTGAAGAATTCTTATGTCTTTATTTGCTTTATTTTAGCTTCACAAAGTTCTTCAGGTCTCTGTTTTGGTGGTGGAGTTGTTAGATTCATCTTCCTCAGTAATGGTTTCACTTGAGGAAGGATGGGACATAACTACTCAGGTAATGAGCCGTAAACTTTACTGAGGTACTATTAAAGTATATCATTATTAAAATGCACTTTGAAAGGTTGAATCAAAAAATAATACTCCAGTCTGAAGGAAAACTGGCAGGGAAAATCAGTATCACTAGGTATTTAAGTGATTATATTTGGATGCTAGCTACGCATAAGAACTCCATTTCATAGCTGGACATCACATATAATGTAAATAAGAGACAACCAAAATGGAATTGTTCTTAGAGACCTTGACATTTTTGTACTGGTCCTACAGCAGCACATTATCAGTGCCTCAATCACTCATTTAATCTTTTATACAGTCAATTGACAGAGTTTAATAGGAGCCAAACTGCCATTTTTAAGAACATAAGATCATATTAAAAGTTTTTATGAGAACAGGCCATTCGGCCCAAAGCAATTTGTCAATATCTGTTCACCAACTCTTTAAAAAAAGAAGGCAAGATTTGAAGATCTACCCCTACAGTAATCTGTTGTTCTCTAAATGAAGAAAAACTCATCTTTTATCAGGAATGTAAATCTGCATTCTGCTCTAGATACCAGCTCTAGACAGTCCCAAAGGCAGTATATATGAATATGTTGATCATATAGATAGATAGATACTTTATTAATCCCCAAGGGGAAATTCACATACTCCAGCAGTATACTGATAAAAACAATATTAATTAAAGAGTGATAAAAATATGTACAGTAATGTCAGACAGTGCTAATAATAGTGCTTGCTGGGAGGATCTTCCACCCATTGAAAGAAGTTGTGGGGGCTAGAAAGTCCATTACCATTTGAAGAGAGACAAATGCAGCAGTTAAAACTTTGAATAACCACATAATAACTTGGTTATCTTTTTATGTAATGCATTAGTATTTCAATTGAGAGTGCAAGGAAGTAGTTTATGGAGTTTTTAGTTAAGTAAACACTGAATGTTCCATAGAAGCAATTTCAAATGAACAGTTCAAGGTTTTTATTAATCCCTTCATAAGTTCATATTCAAGCAAAGCCAAAAAGTATTAAATCCTAATTGTGGAAAGTCGGTCAGCCCAAATTGAGACACGCTACTGGAATATTCAAGCACATTTTCTGCTTCTGCATGTTAATATTTTTTAATTTTTACTTTATCTTTACTTACAGGTGGTGTCCCTTGTCCAGTTGTTATCAGATCCATATTATAGAACAATGGAGGGCTTTAGACTACTTGTGGAAAAGGAATGGTTGTCTTTTGGGCATCGGTTTAGTCATCGTGGGGCTCAGACTTTGGCTAGTCAGAGCAGTGGATTTACCCCAGTCTTTCTTCAGTTCCTTGACTGTGTCCACCAGGTAACTGAATTATTGCTCATCACAACTGCTTGCCATTTTCTTTAACCTAGGTCAAATCTTGAGTAAGCACATCCCAATATGAAGTTCACATTAATCTGTATAAAGCTATATACTAAATGCTCCTTTATTATTGTAAAGATTTACAACAAATTATTTTTAAAAAATGACATTTTAATCAGCAGTGTTATGATCTCATTTAAACTTGTAATTTGGGGCAGCTTTTAGTGAGCATATATTTGAAAATGCTAATTTCAAAATATGTATATAAAGGTGTTAAAAAATGAGATTGCATGTTTCAATAGAAATGGAATCTACAATTTCAAAGATGTTCATAATACATCAAAGAAGATCAAAGACCCTAATGAACAAAATAGAAATGAAACCTTTTTGTTTAGTCTGCTTATGGTGTTTTAAATTCCATTACTTATATTTACAGTGCCCTCCACAATTATTGGCACCCCTGGTTAAAATGTGCTCTTAGACTTCTAATAAATTATTTTTTTCCCAAAAATATAGGTTCACAACACAAAAAAGAGAAAAATCCATCCTTTAATTTAAAGTTCATTTATTCATTGGGAAAAAAAATCCCACATTAAGAAATACATTTTGTTACATGAAATCATGTGTGCCACAATTATTGGCACCCCTAACACTTCCTATAAAATAAATGTAATGGAAGCATTTTTGCAATTTTTAGTTTAGTTTTTAAAGTTGATCAGAGTAAATTGGAAATTTTAATTAGTAATTAATGACTTCCTGTGTCCCTGGGGTATAAACATGACGTGACACAGAGTCCTATTACTTTTAGTCACTTTTCAACATGGGAAAGGCCAGAGAATATGCTGTTCAAGTAAGGCAGATGTGTGTCGACCTTCATAAGTCAGGTAATGGCTACAAGAAAATAGCTACTCGCCTAAACCTGCCTGTATCTACAGTCAGAGGAATAATAAAGAAGTGTAAAACAAGGGAACAGTGACAAACAAGGCTGGACGAGGACCACCACGCACAGTGAGGAAGATAGTAAGAGAAGTAAAAAATTCTCCAAAGCTTACTGTTCGAGAACTACTCCAAAGAGTGGTATTTTGGGGTCACAATGTCTCCATGACAACCATAAGATGCTATCTCCATGCCAACAAGCTGATAGATAGATAGATAGATAGATAGATAGATAGATAGATAGATAGATAGATAGATACTTTATTAATTCCAAGGGGAAATTCACATAATCCAGCAGCAGTATACTGATATAAAAAACAATATTAAATTAAAGAGTAATAAAATGCATGTAAAAACAGACTAATAATAATAATAAAAGTAATCTCGCTAATAATGTTAGCATTTTCTCCCCCATCTGGAATTGAAGAGTGGCATATTGTGGGAGAGGAACAATCTCCTCAGTCTGTCAGTGGAGCAAGACAAACTGTTAAAACTGTCCAGCTTTATTCCTACAATAGAGCCTGCCTTCTTAACAAGTTTGTCCAGGCGTGAGACGTCCTTCATCATTATGCTGCCTCCCCAGCACACCACTGCGTAGAAGAGGGCATTCGCCACAACTGTCTGGTAGAACATCTGCAGCATCTTATTGCAGATGTTGAAGGACGCCAACCTTCTAAGAAAGTATAGTCGGCTCTGACCTTTCTTACACAGAGCATCAGTATTGGCAGACCAGTCCAATTTGTCATCCAGCTGCACTCCCAGGTACAGTAATCCCTCGCTATATCGCGCTTTGACTTTCGCGGTTTCGCTCTATCGCGGATTTTATATGAAAGCATAACTAAATATATAATGCGGATTTTTCACTGCTTCGCGGGTTCTGCGGACAATGTGTCTTTTTACTTTCTGTACATGCTTCCTCAGTTGGTTTGCCTAGTTGATTTCATACAAGGGACGCTATTGGCGGATGACTGAGAAGCTAACCAATCAGAGCACACAGTTAAGTTCTCCTGACTGAGAAGCTAACCAATCAGAGCACGCAGTTAAGTTCCTGCTTGCTGAATGCAGTGTTAACCAGGAAGTCTCGTCTCACTCATTCAGCATCAACGTGTTTCGCTGTGTAAAGAGTTGTGCTCTTTTGTGTTTATCTTTGTGCATAGTCAAGCCCTTCATTATGGCTCCAAAACGATCTGCTACAGCTTCAGAGGCCGTGCCCAAGCGCAAACGGAAGATGTTAACGATTGCCGAAAAGGTAAACGTTTTGGATTTGTTGAAGGCTACGATTCTTTTTATTTAAAAAGTAGAAAAGGAATATAAGATCTACGGCCGCAGTGTCCTTTTAACCAGCGTGCAAAACAAGTTGTAAGTGGATGTAATAAGGCAGTAGTCTGGATGGAATCTGCTTTAGGGATTTGGATTGAAGACTGCCAGAAGAAGAAAAACGGCAGTGCTACACAATCGCCTGAAGTGGCTCCTTTAAGGGCTGTAACGCTCTCCTTTGTTGTGCAGTAAAATAAAACTCATTGTTATCGGACAAGTCATCGTGTCATTGTTGGTGAGTAACCATAATTAATTTTCTACTTACAGTACACTGTACTTAGTACATGTACGTACGTTTAGTGTCACTGTACACACACATTTACTGTATACTATTTTTGTTGCATTGTACGTATTTATTGCTGGTGGCCTGTCTATCGTAATGGCTGTAACATGGGATATCGGAGACACTCAATATCTTTAAAATAATATTTAGGTTTTACTGTATATAAACAGTGTGTTTATATACATAATTTCAATGAATCTTACCTAATATCTAAGAGAATACAAAGGGATTATGCTGTATAACTCTGCGGGGAATGTTTCTAAACAGTGTGGGAGAGTTTATAAGGGCTTAAAATAAATAAAAAATAACCATAGAAACATATGGTTTCTACTTCGCGGATTTTCACCTATCGCGGGGGGGTCTGGAACGCAACCCCCGCGATCGAGGAGGGACTACTGAGGGGCCTGGGCCTCCTAAAATCCACCACCAGTTCCTTGGTCTTGCTAGTGTAAGTGGTTTGAATCACACCATTTAACAAAGTCTTTGATTGGCTTCCTGTACTCCTACTCCTGCCCACTCCTGATGCAGCCCACAAAAGCAGTGTCATCAGACCAAAAAAAAAAAAAAGGAAGAACCTCACCTCACCTACTATCACAAACGTAAATGTCTGGAGTTTGCTCAGTGGTACTGGTGCTTCAACTGGGACAGTGTGCTGTGGTCAGATAAGACTAAAATTTTGCTTTTTGGCAACAAACATTTTAAGTGTGTCTGATTTGAATCCAAAAATGAGTATGCGGAAAAGCACCTCACGGCCACTGTAAAGTATGGTGGAAGATCTGTGATGCTGTGGGGCTGTTTCTCTTCCAAAGGCCCTGGGGACTAGGGTGCCTGGCATCATGAAACCCTTGAAATACCAGGACATTTTAAATCAAAATCTGGTGGCCTCTGCCAGAAAGCTGAAGATGGGTCGTCATTGGGTCTTCTAGCAGGATAATTATCCTAAACGTGGCAAAATCTACACAAAAATGTCTCGGCAGACACAAAATCAAGCTCCTCCCATGGCCATCTCAGTCCCCAGACCTCAACCCCATTGAAAACCTGTGGGGTGAGCTGAAGAGGAGAGGACCCAGGACTCTGGACGGTCTAGAAAGATTGTGCAAAGCCAACCGTGTGAAATGTTATAGGAGAAGATTAAGTGCTGCCTTGTTGGCAAAAGGGGGTTGTACAAAATATTAACAGCAGGAGTGCCAATAATTGTGGCACACATGATTTCATGTAAAACTTTTATTTTTTAATGTGGGATTTTTTTCCCAATTAATAAATGTACTTCAATTAAAGGTTACATTTTTCTCTTTTTTGTGTTGTGAGCCTATATTTTTGGTGGAAAAAAGAATTTATTAGAAGCCTTAGACCACATCTTAACCAGGGGTGCCAATAATAGTGGAGGGCACTGTAAATATCTTCACGTATATCAGTATCTGGTACCAATTACTAGACAGTCATATTTATATCTGTGTATTGAATTAATATTAATTTTGCATCTACAAGAGTCACTAAGCTTGACGAACAAGTAGCTAGCCTGTGTTATAGTAAGGAATTGGTAGATGTTTCCCAGGTGTCATTTAGGTAGATAATATGCTTAAGGCACAAGTTGCATACTAATTAAGGGGATCAGCTCCTGGGTTGAAGGTGTGCAGACATTATCAGGACTAAGAAGAGCAGGACTGTGACTCTGATAACACTGAGGTGATATGTAGAGATCAGAAACCCAATCGGTCACCTCTAAACTAAGCCAATACATGAGGAATACAGAGAATCTTGTACGATGTATTGCTGCCTAGTGGCAAGGATGACAACCTCTTTGAAAGGGTGGATAGGGTCCTGAAAACAGTATGGGTGGATCCAGTTGTTATCGTCCACTTGGAACACATGATATAAATTAGGGTGCTCTAGCCCAGTGTTTCCCAACCTCGGTCCTAAGGGCACACTGTGGCTGCAGGTTTTTGTTCCAACCAGATTCCTAATCAGTGACAACACCTGATAACACTGATCTCATTTAATTAGCTGAGATTATTTGAGTTTTATTTTACATTCAGAAAGCACAGCAGCATGAGTTTTATATTTATAAGACATTTAGAAATATTTCTGCTTTTGCTATAGATTTAAATGCTTAACTCTGTTTTGTTGATTTAATTATATTTTGCCCTTTTTCTGTGCAGTTTTTCCCCTTCGTTGTATCTTATTTATGACAATTAAAAATGAGCAGAACAGACACGCTAGCAAACAACACTGAATAATCAAAGGCTGCAACTACTTTAGCATCAGACCCACTAATTAGTAAATAATGGATAAATTAAACAATTAGAACACCTAGAAAAAGTAGAATGAAAATGAAGATGAAAATATTGTTAAAGAAAAAAATACATTATTCACATATAACTGCTTGATACATTTTTATATAACTAAAATATGTACAGACAGTAAGTTTACAAATGTGAAGACATTGATAGCCTCCCCACAGTTAAAGGGAATATCAGGAATGTACTTAATGGTTTGAAAATTAGAGAGGGTGAAGTGCTGTGTACAATAAAGAGGAATGAAGTCCAACAAATTGCTGGGACTAAAAAACATTTATGTTAATTTATCTTAAGTAGGTTAGTAAGTACATATATAATCTATAGACGGTTATCTCTGCATATGGTAGAAATTTCTAAGGGCTGCTGAAGCTGTCAGATATCTTCCTATTATTAAAAATAGCTGTTAAGGCTGATCCAAGTAACTATAGCCCAGTATGTTTACTATGCATCATGGGTAAACTGATGGAAGCAAATATTAAAGAAAAGATTGAGCATCACTTGGTTAGAACAGGTGTATTGGGTCAGCATGGGTTCAGATGGGGAGATCTTATTTCACAAATACTCTGGAATTTTGTGAGAAAGCAACAACTGAAATCTTTTCATAAGACAACACATGAAAAATGTTATTAAATTAAAAGAAGTAGGATTTAAGGCACATTAGGTATATAGCTGCAAAACTGGCTTAAGCTCTGGGAACAGTGAATTATGGTAGTAGGAGCTTTTTCAGAAATAGGAGATAATCCGTGAGGTGTCCATCGGGCACAAATGCTGGGAATATTACTATTTTTAACATATATAAGTGATCTGGATAACAGTATAAAAACAAGATGGTTAAATATGTATATGATCCCAAAATGGCTGAACAGCAAATAATCTAGAATCAGCTTAATCACTGTAGAGGAATCTGGGCAGATTTGTGGCAGATGAATTTTAATGTAATTAGATGTAAGATATTACATATTGAAATTAAAAATGTTTCATTTTCAAGAAAGATTGGAGGAGTTATGCTTTTTCAGTTTGAGCAAGTTTAAGAAGTAGGGATGTTAAAAGCCAAAAACGTTGGTAAACATTTTATATAAACTGTTGAACATATGGAATTCTGAACTTGTTAATGTCAAATTACTACAACTCAAAATAGACAGATTAAGTTATGGTCTTACTCTTGGCGAATACTGCCAAGTATTGAAAAGTCACATGGACTGTACTGTGTATCTAAAATGTTTGCTAGCATAACACAAAGTTTCCACAATGTATACCATGCTTTTTTTTGCTAATGTCAGTGTTTGGTGTTTCAACATTGGGAGCTGGGGTTTAAGACATGCAGCATCCATTCCCCTTTTTGGTATTATAGTCTCTTTTTTCTGGGTTTGCCCACTTGTTGTGCATGCACTCTCTCATGCTCAATTGCTCGCTGCATGCGGGGCAGGCACAGAGAGGCTAATAAAATTGCTCAATTCTATTTGTTTTTTAGCCATTTAAATTCACTGTGTAAAAAGTGGAATAAAGTAAAAGGGAATTTGAACAGTGGACTAAGTAAACATTACTCTACTAGATATAACCTGTTTCTCTAATGCTGAGTAAAACCGTTCTTAGTTTACATGCACAGTGTTTACCTCCTCAGCAAATGCCAAGAAGTAATTGACAAACTTACAAAAATTATTTAGTCCTTTATTGTGGGATTTTACATATTCCGAAATGAAAATGGCAAAACAACACAAAAAACTGTGTTGCTGCATGAAAACTATTAGGCCACAATTAGCCCTTTTGTTTTAAACACAACTTGCGTAATTTTCTTTTACAAAAGCTAAAATCTTGAGCAGTGTACCTACCAACGTGCCTATAAGCAGAATAATAGCCCAACAGCCAATAAATAACACTATCAATGCTTAAAATTGCCTGTTCTGGGCCTGCACCAAATTAACATTATTCTGGACAAAAATTTTTAATTACCTCTCAGACAGTCTTGGACTCACAATCCCTCCTAACCCATTAACAGCTGTGTTTGGGGTTCTTCCAGAGGGTCTTAAAGTGGAGAAGGACAAACAAATTGTGATTGCATTCACTACACTTTTGGCACGCAGACTTATTCTGATAAACTGGAAGAACCCAAACTCTCCTCTCTTAAGTCAGTGGGAAACTGATGTGTTATATTATTTAAAATTGGAAAAAATCAAATACTCAGTTAGAGGATCTGTGCAGACTTTTTCAAAACATGGCAGGATCTAATCAGTAATATTTTGAAATAAGTTTATAAAGCACAGAGAATTTGTTGATTTAGGTATTTTTTAAAAGCCTTAAATTTTACACCGTTTGGCTTGCTCTCTCTCTCAAGGGTGGGGATCGATCTGTTCTTAGCATAATTCTTTTTTTTTCTTTTTTTTTGTAAAAATGTGATTGCTATGTATTGATTGTAATAAAATTAATAAAAAAAAAAATTGCCTTTACTACACTATTGGCACGTAGACTTATCTGGCTCAGCTGGAAGAATCCTAACTCTCCTATTCTAAGTCAGTGGGTATCTGATGTTATATACTGTACTATTTGAAACTGGAAAAAAAATCTAATTCTCACTTAGAGGATCTGTGCAGGACTTTTTCAAAACCTGGCAGGATCTGATCAGTAACATTTTAGAATAAGCTTTTAAAGCATTGTGGATTTTTCTTCTCCATTTATCTTTATTTACTTATTAATTCATATACTTATTTTTACTAGCTTTAAGTTTTACTCTGCTGGTTTAGCTCTCTTTCTCAGGGTTGGGGGTTGATTTGTTTTTGATCTTATGTTTGTAAAAACTGATTTATTTGTTTGGAATGTTGTGTGACTTTAATAAAATCAATAAAATCAAAGAAGAAAATAGTTGAAGCAGCTTCTGCTCATTGACATCGATAACTTTTATAAATTATTATGAACATTGCTCCAGCAGACCACCGTGACCCTGTGTTCGAATTCAGCAGGTTGGAAAATGGATGGATGGATGGATAGATTGCTTATTGTACTCCGCACATTGTGTTAATACTTGAAAGTTCTGCCACTTTTTTCTAAGTATGAACACCAATACTACACCAGTCAGTATCTCAGTTTCACTAAAATACACTACTTTATTTGCTCAATGCTTGACTATAATCAAATTGCTCCTTCCTCGTCTGTGTTATAAAAAGTGCAACTGCCAGTGTGGCGTGCACTTGCTGGATTTGTAAGTTCTAAGGATGAGTGAAAAAGTGTTTCAAAACCCTTTTTACTGTAGTCTGCCAGAGTTTGATTTTGTTGTTACACTTTGTTTGATTCAGTTGTGCAAATTTGATTTTGTTTTATATAATTGTCATGCAATTTGACAAGCAGGCTATGTTGCAACTTTTTCTTTCTTTTTGTAACTGCTGTTCAACATCAAATTTATTAAACATTTATGTATTTTGTATTTTACTCACAATTCTATTAGGAGGCAAAATTATGAGCAGGATTAGTATGGTGAATTCCAGTTATACTTTAAAATGTTCTTAAACAAGCATGTAGATTTCACACAGACAGTAGAAGGTTTTCACACAGAAAGGTGAGTAAATGTAATGTGGTAGTGAGTGGTACCATAGGGACATTGTCATTTTGGGGGAAAAAATAATCAAATAGGATTGTCGATCGTTGTTAAACTAAATGGCCTTTTCTTGACAAAATTGGTCAAATGTGCATTACAGTGTGAATATGTAAAGGTTCATGCATGGTGGCCTCTGTAACCACCATTTCAGTTGGAGATATCAACTGGTGCATGGGTTTCCAGTATTTAAACTCCCATTGATACATTTCCATGCAAAACTCTTGGCAACCCTGGCCAAATTACATGTTTTGTTGACACTTGATGTAAAATAGTAAATAAAGAAAGAAAACTGTAGCAATGGCAATTTTATGAAAATGTGAATGTACAGTTATGGGTTATGTAATAAGGTGAAAACAATGTAAAAGAAATTAAATGAAAGATTAAATGTGGGATTTGCACATGTTTTAAGTAACATCTCAGAACTCACTAGGTTGCTAGTTTAGACAGTAGCATGCAATATTCCTGGTTGGCCTTAGTGACGCCACTCCCTTGTCCCTTCACCACCATCCCAGTGTGCCTGGTTTTCTAGATGGGAATAGACTTCAGCAAGTCACCAAGCTAAGTTTTTCCATGCTACTCTGCTGCCTTGCACATGCTGTTGAGCTGTGTGTTGGCCACAAGATTTTTTTTTTGTTAATATGGGTCTCAGCCCAACAGAGGGCAAGGAAGTCTAATCTAGGATGCAGCTTGTGAGAACCAGGGGGTGTGCCAACTCCCCAACACCCATCTAAACAGACACAGGCACAAGACCAGTACACACAAAGCTTTTATTAAACCGTGGAAAACGCTTTCCTTTTTGTTTCCCACCTAAAGCACAGTACAGTTAATAAGCACAACACACGGCACTTTATCTCTTCTCTCTCTTCAGTTTCTTTCGCCTCCACTCCTTTTCCAGCAAGTTTTGCCCTCCACCTCCTGACTCTGGCTCCCTGAATGAAGGCAGGCGGCTCCTTTTTATAGAGCCACTCAGGAAGTGATCCTGTGTCCTGTGATCTCCATCCGGGCTTACTTCTAGTTGAGCTTCCATGCTCCAAACCCGTGGTACCGTAGCAAGCTAGGGGGCCTTCCCACTGTTTTCCCATGGTGGAGTTACTGTCCCTTGCAAGCTCTTTCCCCCGGTCTTCCTCTTATGCATCCCAGCTGCCTGTTACAGTAGCTAAGAAGAGAGTTATTGGTAATAAATCATAGAAAACAAAATGAAACTGTAAAATATCTTCCAGAAAAAGGAGTACCGTGCTTTGTGACTGAGTAACCTCCTACTTATTTTTCAGATCCATCTTCAGTTCCCTATGGAGTTCGAGTTCAGTCAGTACTACTTGAAATTTCTGGCGTACCACTATGTGTCTAATCGCTTCAGAACCTTTTTGTTGGACTGTGACTGTGAGAGGATTGAACTTGGTATGGCTATTGCTTTATAAATGTTTATTTTATCTCTCTTCTTTTAGCTTAATGCTTATAAATTAAGCTTATTTAAAACATACAAAAATATATAAAGGAAGATTTCATGCAACTTTTGGCAAGATATATGCAGCTTAAAATTTTTTTTTTTTCCTAAAGCATTACATAGCTCACATGAGTACTAGATGTACAATAAACGTTACTTATTTACAACTCTGTTATTATATTTCAAGTGTCTAAAACTTAATCATGTAATTGTGGATAACACTAAAAAAAGGATTTTTTTTTTTTTTGGAAGAACAAGCTAATATATTAATTTTTAATAAAAAAAATGTGGTTTGTATAGTTGTATGTATGCTTTATAGTGATTTAAGGCTTGTGCTTTGCAAAATCTGTAAAACCCATATTTTTGAGTTTCAGATTACACAGTAGAAAAGCACAAGATAATAAATTGCTTCCTAACTTTAAAATACAAGGTTATTGAAAAAGGTTCATCCAATTTCAAAGTGCCATATTTTTACAGCTGTGAGGCGCCTAGGAACCAATCACATAACAATTGAAAGAGGGGGATCATAGAGTTTCTGATTGTCACTGGCATTTCTCAGCAACAGACTCCCTCATCACTGGATTGGCTGTAATGGAGCCCACAATTTGGAACTCCACTTCTGGTCCCCAAAATCACCAGATCTCACGCCATGTGACTTTTTTTTTTTGTGGCGTACGTTAAGGATTCTGTTTATGTGCCACCACTCCCAACAGCACTGGATGATCTCTAAAATCGCATTGAAAGAGCCGAGAGTACAGTAACATCCAACATGCTCAATCAAGTATGGGATGAATTTGACTATCATGTTGATGTTGTCCCTACAGCTGGAGGAGGTCATATTGAGCACTTGTAAAATTACATGATAAACTTTATGCTTACGTAAACCATTTACAATTTACTGCATTGTTCTGTGCTGTTTTACAAGTGAAATAAATCATTTTGAAATCTGATGAATCTTGTTGAATTACCGTGTATAATTGTTGCATGCTTTAAAAGAAAATGACCTGCCGTTTCAGTTTATTAAATTGAACTAATGAATAATTTTTTTTATTCAAGAACAAAAAGTTTCCAGTAAAAGTTTTAAATTCTAAGAAAATCAAAAAGATTATTTAATGCAGAGAACAAATCTTAAGTAAATGATAATCATCCTAAGAAATACAGAGAATGAGAAGCTCTTCATTTTTAGTCTTTTCTTTCATTCATTCTTCATTTTTTATGCAAGCTGTTTTGCAATGTTCGTGATTAAATGGTTTGGCGTGTAAAACAATTTAGCATTTAAATGACAGGAGAATAACAGATTGTGTAGGGAAATGTAGAAAAGAATGACAAAGCATAATGACTATCAAGTATAATTTGCATAATATATTTAAGACACCATATTTTATTTTGTGGAACATAATATCAAAATTTAGTGGCAGTTGTATCAGGTATATACCTGCACAATAAACAGTATACTGAATGCATGTGTTATACTCAAAATCAAAATCAATAATGACAATACACAATGACTTTCTCCGTAACAGTGCCACAAAATTAATATAAAATGCTATGTACATCCAATATACATTCCAATTTCTTATTATTGATATGATCTGAGTAAGGAGTTCTCCAAGTCAGTTGTTTGTTAAACCGCAATGTTTGTGTTCGATTGATGGCTGAAACATAATGAACAGTCTCAAATACCTGTAAACCACTGAAAGGTCTTTCTAGCATTCACCAGTTATGTAATGTGTACAATACACAAACAATGCTTTGGGACCATGTTTACAGCAAGCATTCTCTTGATATTATCTAATATTGATAAATGTCCTTAATTGAATCTCTGTTACTGCATTTCTTTTATAAACTGCTTTCGTAAAGTCATGTATAGCTCATTGCACCATCAGCTATTCATCAGCCCATTGTGAACTGGAGTGTTAGTATTCACTCCACACTGAAGCCTCTTTTTTTCTACAGTGGTTTCCCTTTCGTTTTAAGAAATAATCTTACAACATTTCAAGAGCAATTAAGTAAAAACACAAAGCGTTTGTATGTGGGTTTTAGCATTGGGTGAGTGCAATAGACACTTTGCGGCTGAGGTGTTATTATCAATTACACCCTTTCAGGACAGTCATACTGTATATATATTTTCACCATCCATAAAGTGGATCATATTTAACTTGATATTCACTTAGTACTGAAAATTTTGAAATTTGTACATGGACATTGTTTTTAAATTATTTTAACCACTGCAGTTAAAAAAGTTTATTAAACAAACCATGGTCAGTTTTCCCAGCTTTGTCTTGAAATCTACTGTAGAAACTACTTTTTAGCTTCAATAAAGGTATCGATAGCATCCACAAGCCATAGCTGAATTCCTCAGAGTGAACCACAAGATCTATCAGTAAAATTTTCATATCATCAGTGAAAGTCAGCCCATGATTACATTTATTAAAGCATGATCTAATCCTCCTCAATTTGTTTACTCCACATATGTCTTTCTCAACTCAGACTGACCTAAATGTACATAGGTCAAGATCATAAATGTGACTGCTGTTGTCAGGCACCCACTGGGTCATAAGTTTTGGGAAATTCCCATGCTGAGACATTGGAATAAAATCTTTGCTTATTTATCAAATATTGTTGAATTCATAATAATTAATAATCCTCTAACAGCATGCTGTCAGATCTTTTTCTAATGCAAGAATTCTAAACTACCTACCATAACACAATGGAAAAAAATAAAAATATAAATAATTACAATGAGTATCTATAGGACACATCAAGATATCCGAGTTATAACTTCAAATGAAGCTGTCTTTCTTTCTCCACAATGTGGGTGTGAAGGGGAGGAGGTATCAGATCTGATTTAATAAAGTATAGTATTGTTTAATTTCCTGACTTGTAACTTACTCGTTCTGTTATAATCTTTGAAATTATTTTTAAAAATTGTAAAATTACAGTAACTACTCTCAGAAAATAGAGCATTTCTTCATATAAGTCGGGTTTGTTTTATTCTTTTTCTTTTTTGAAACCAAGAGTTACCACAAGATTTGAAAATAGAGGCAGGACTGTTTTGTAATATTCACATTCGTAAGATGCAATCATGCCTTTATAGTTTCAGCCTTAAAATGTCAGAATTAATTTGGACTGTCTTTTGCACAAAATTGCCATTGTATAGTATTTTAAAAAGTTTAAATTACATATGTTTAGCCTTAAGTACTTCACAATTTTAAGGTGATTGCTCATCCCAGATGTTGAAAAATACCAAAATTGTTTAAAACAAATGTTTTGATGTGAAACTGAAGTGTATTGTAAATGTGTAGATATGTAAAATGATGTATACAATCTGAAATCTCTCATTATAAAAACAAGATTCTTTGTTCTACTGCATAGTAATATTTAGAAGAACAAGTTTCTCTCCCTTAACTACTTAAGTTTCTAAATACAGATATGTCTTCATAATGCTGAAGTGCCTCACTGTTTACTAGCATCCTAAAAACATACTACAGGTTGAGCATCCCAAATCTGAAATGCCTGGGCCTTAAGTGTTTTAAATTTCAGATGTTTTTGGAGTTTGGAATATTTATGTGTACATAATATATTCTTATTCATAAAGCTTGAAGGTAATTTTATGCAATAAGCTTAATAATTTTATGCATGAAACAGTTTGTGCACAAAAGCAACAGTAAAATGCCTGTATAAGCTGTTAAACAACAGCAACAACAAACAATGGCAGGCTTTTGGTCTGCATCTATGGTGCTCTGTTTTGATTTCAAGGTTATTGTACACAGAATAAGTGAAAAACACAGTGAATTGATAACAAAACTTTTGCCAACACAGCTTCAGAGTCTATTTCCCCCTAAAATTGTGCCTTGTAGCATTTTTGAATCACACTGCTTACTCCCCCCACCAAATCAGAGTTTGGAAGTGGCATGTAGCTTTTATTGTGTCATTCATCAGTGGCTCCCAAAAACATTCATGTGCTGGTGCATCTCTTGAAATTCAAAGGGGAATTGAAAAGATCAGTCATAAAATGTTAAGCACACCAGCTCATGTGGTGTAAAAAAAAAAAAAGTGAGGTCAGGTGAGGAGTTTTCCCACTTACGGCATCATTTCAGTTCTCAAAAAGGTTTGGATTTTAGAATTATGAATTAAGGATACAGGGCCCATATTTAAAACAGTGATGATACCAGAGTTGTTGTCATAAATTTTACAAGATGTTCTACTAATATCTTTTTAATCTTGTCAGGTGTAATGTATGAAGAAAAAGGTGAAAGGAAGAATCAAACTGTGTACAAGTCTGTGTGGGATTATATAGACAAGCTAAACAAGAAGACTCCCATCTTTTTTAATTACATGTTCTCTCCTGAGGATGGAGAAGTAAGTAGTTCTAAATTAATATACAGAATTTCTAAAAAATAAACAAATTTTATCTGAGATGCTAGACTTGATATAACAATATTTCAAGATACTAAAAATGTATGTGGGAACCTATAATTTGAATTGCCACAGCATTATGTTAAGCTTATGGTCAGTGGTTAAACATGATTGCATTCTGTAAATTTGCTTCTTGCACAATGTTAAATATTTTTCTTCAATCTGTCATCCTCAGTTTTTCATATATTTTATGCTTAACATCTAACCAACAAAACTATTACATTAGAATTGCTGAGCTACTTTTCCATATGGTAAAAATTTTATTTACCCAAAGAGACCATAGAGTGCATCTCATTATCCTTGTTTTGTGGAATAATATGTGTAATTTCATGCACTTACGACTTGATAAATAGTCTCTCTGGCAAGAAAGTAATATGCAAATAAAATTATATTGATCTCTAATTATGATGTTAAGTTTTAGTTGTAAAAAATGTAAATACGTCTAAAGTGATTTAGCCTTTAATGTTTATCAAAGGTTTTGGTTGTGCAAAACATTTTTATGTACTCTTACAATGCATAGTCTAAATTATATTTTTTGTATACAGAATTTAAAATTCTGAAAATAAATAAGATAATACTGCTGAAGAGAAAATTATTTCTTCTTTTGATTTGTATTGGAGTTAAAAGGTTTTATTAAATAATGTGCTTGTTTTTAGAAATCACAATGTTTAATAGTGATTAAAAACTTTTTTTTGGCAACAGGTGTTAAAACCATACAGTCATATTTCAAATCTGAAGTTATGGGATTTCTACACTTATGAAACACTATCAGAAGGCCCATCATATGACTGGGAATTAGTGCATGGACGTTACGAGCAACCAGATGAAAGTGATCGTCAAGACACAGCCTCTCAGAAGTCTCAGCGTAAAATTGTTTGGCCGTGCTATGACAACAGAAGTAAGGTTGAACCAGATGCCATTACTAAGCTTTTGCAGGTATCTATTGTATTTTTTATTGGTTTCTTAGATACCTTATGTATTTCATCCATCAATAAATTCTATATTATATGTAAATATCTAAAACTATGTTAAATTCTTATGCCAAAATACTAAGAGGCCATCTTTATCATGTTGTTTTTGCATTTTATAGCTTACTTTTTTTACACTTTTGTGGGCTTCCCCTGTTACTCTGAATTTATTGACAGGCCATTAGGTATAGTAGTATTTCATAAAGGCACATAAGTGCATAAAATTGTGCTTGTCTGCTGTTAAGTTAATTGGTATCCTACCTGTAAGTACTTTACGTCTTTTGAACAGTGGTATCTCAAAGACATGAAGTGAATAAAGTAAAATTTGGATAAGGATAAATGGGTTATTTAGCTTAACGGTTTCCAGTCAAGAGTTTAATGACTAGAAGCTTACCATAAGTCATGGCACAATATAAAGAAATATTTATTTTTTTAAAAGTTTTATTCCCTTTAATGGAATCAAACATAAATTGTTTCCCGTATTTTAAAACACTGTAAACCTGTTATGGTTTCTCAATACACATACCAAACCTTGACATACAAATAAAAAAAAGCTAAAAAAAATTAGTGATTTTTATTTAGAACACTAAATTCCTGTGTTTTGTCTTATTTGTCATGTCACAAGAGTTCATATGAGAGTACGTTCTTGTAGGGTATATTGATTTATTCTATTCTTGTATTTTTGTGTTTTCTCTACTATAGTTATGTCCTCTCTAGTGTGACAAAGAAACCCTTGTACTTAGTTTGTGTTTTGCTTCAAAATATTTTTAAACATCTTTAAATCTGTAATCTATTTGTAAAATATTAATTGTAAAAGCATAAATATAAAATAATGTTACCAAGCATACCACTTAGATTACTTTGTTCTGTTAAAAAGTGTAAAATGTAACAGCATGTCAGGTGTATTTGCCCTTTTGGTTTTATAGTTAGTTACTGAATTATTTACTAACCTCAAGAAACACCCTTTCTGAGTTACTAACATAAAACTTGCGTCATTCATGATCTGTTAACCCAGCAGTTTACCATTTTAGTGCCTTTTTTTTCCTTCTTCTTTTTTCAGCTATAAGCAGTTGTTTAATTGCAACAGAACCTTGCCTTGTCATGTGGTACAGCTTTAGATTTGTATTAGATATAACATTTGGCAGACATTAATTAGATTAGAAATTTTGACATGATTCATTAAAATAATAATAACTGACATACTTTTTATGCATGCATTTAATTTTATCAAGAGTTGTAGGGAGAAATGTTTATTGAAATCATGGAAATACATGAGAAAAGCTCAAATTTCACTTTATAATGTTTTTAAGATTCCTGCCTTAAGAATGTATATAATATTCTGTTTCACTTTCTTGGAAAAAAATCAAGTTGTTTGCATAAAATGCACAATTAATGTCATATTTATTATTATGTTAAAGGAGCTCCAGTCACTGGAAGTTGAACTTGGTTTAGTTTCAGAGAAATGGAAGGACACGTGGGATAAAATCAAAGCAACACAACGAACAGAGACAAAACTGGAATCAAGGGTAAGATAAAAAATTAAAGTAAATATAGAAATTTATAAATAATTATTTGTCTAGATCTAGTAGTAACAAACTGCCCATATCTGTGCATTTGTTTCTAATTTACTACATTGCATGGGAATTCACATATGTCATTTTTGTTTTACATTTAAAATGGCTATACTGTAGTTATAAAATTAATTAACACATTCATACCTCTAGGCTTTTCCACATTTTATTGTGTTATGATATGAAACCCTGATGTATTTAAAATGTATTGGAGATTTTTTTTCCCATTTATCAGCATAAAGTACTATGTATTGCCAAAGTGGAAAAGATCCAGTCTTTTTTCTGAATTACTTAAAAATGAATAAGTCTTTGACTTGGACCAATTTAAGTTGCCAAGTACTAATATCAGTAAGCTTACAATCATTGTGGTGATATTAAAATTTCACTCAGTAAAATAAAATGCGTCCTTTCTTATTAGGTTACTTGCTTGTAATTTTTCATGTAATGAATGATCTTTTACTGTTCTTCATTTTGTTCCACTAAATTATGCTCATATTTACTTTAGAAAGTTTTCTGTGCTAGTGTATGCTGGCAATATGTGGTATATAATTTAAATTTATTTTTTTTTAATTTTTTCGTGGTGAAACGTTATAGTGTATTATTTTACATATGGCTAAATAATCATATTTAAATATGTGTATTTAGTTTTCCTTCTTCTTTTATACCGTACTCATTTTTTTTATGATGTGTGTTATGGATGGTATTACATGCATTTCATATTTTCTTGATTTACTCACGGGAAGCATGAAAAAAGAATTCAGTTGTCTTGTGTACAATAGACTGTGTTTCTAATATACAGTAATCTTTGTTATTATTTCTAGCATTCTTTGTTTAGTCCTCTGCTCTTGTCATCAAATCTGAGCCATCAACGACGCACCCAAGGCATGTATCTACAAGAAAGTGTAGGCTCTTCCATTAACCTATTGGAAAGTGAGAACATTGCTACCTCTACACCATCAGGTAGCATGGCAAGTGGAAGGCGAAGTACTAGCACCCTGTACAGCCAATTCCAAACCTCTGAAAGTGAACACAGGTAATTTTTCACTCTGCCACGCATTCAGTAATGAAACCTTATTGCAGCTACAACAGTAAAAGCAGTTTTATTTTCACATGTGCAGATTGCAGTAAAATTAGGGGACATGCATCTAATGCTGACTCAGTCTTTTTAAAACAGTATGTGTTTTTCACTGTCTTGTTACATGTCAGTGAGCTGTTTGTGATTCTTGATGTCTTCTTGCATCTCAGTTCTGATGATCAGCAGCTACTCCCTTGGTTTTGGTCCCTTTCAGATTATTTATGTACAATACAGAAATGCAAAAATCATCAGAGAATCACCTAAAAAGAAGTTATTTAACCTGCTGTTTGATACGCAACAGGTTTTGTGTTATACTTTGAGTATCTTGAGATTATTTTTACTGAGAAACAAGCTTCTTACCAGGCAAATGAGAGACAACTAAGTTCTACTGTGTAGCATATATTTCAGAGGGACTCAACTTAATACTTAGCAACATGGCAGCAATAGAGTTTAGGAATAATATGAGGCACTAATATAACTTAAGTTTTTAAGACTTCTGTAATCCATGACTCTAACATGCCATCTTTTTTCTTGGAGTTACGTTGCAATTTATGGTATGCTGAAATAGGAAACTGTATGCAAATTTGACCAGAACGTGTCAGCTGTCCATAGATAAAAACATAACCTGAAATTCACAATCTATGTGATGTGAGGTGGCAAAGCTTCCCTTTGCAGCACTTTGTTTTTTTAATACTAGTGTCATAATAAACAAAAAAATGTAGCGTTTGTCACTACTTTGTATCCATTAAATACACCTGACCTGACATGAACCGTTGGACTGTTCATCTTTTTTGTGTAATTCTTATTTTAATTCTGTTTCTCTGTGTTTTGGTCATTAACAATTTCAGTCCCTTATCACTGTGGTATATGTTGTGTGCAGGAGACTGGAGGATGGCTTTGAAGAGATTTCTGTCATTCTTAACTACAGACATTTATCCCTAAAAGATTGTTGTTTAAACCTTTAATTCACACCCATTGTTAAGAATTTAAAATACTACAGGTTTTAGAATTTTTTTTTCTTTTCTAGATCACTTGAGGGTGTCCTCTATAAGAAGGGTGCTATCCTAAAACCATGGAAACCACGTTGGTTTGTCCTTGATAAAACAAAGCACCAGGTACATATTTAAGCTTGCTGTATAAGCAAATGAGGCATATTAAATAATTATGTATAAGAAAATGCTTAGGTTTTGTCTGTCTATTAAACACACAAGTACTTGTGAGCTATTAGAGCTAGAATTCTGATCTTGGTCGTAATCTATTACCTCATAAGTTCTGAAAATTACAGAAATTTTAATTAGCATCAACTTTGGCAGAATGATCTGTGGTCATGTGTTTATTTTGGAAAAATAAGCATACAACCTAGTAATGTGGCAGAAAGAAAAAGAAGACCAGTGAGATCTGCTGATTGACAATTACAGCAGAAAAGGCAATTAAGCGTTGCAGAATGACAACAAATAAACAAACAAGATGCTCAAGCACATAGATAAGCAACCGCTAATCCTGAATATAGCCTGATTTGTTCTTGAATTTCAAAATATTTAGGTTGTGGCAACCTGCTGGCCACTGGTGGCCAGAAAGGCTTGTTGTGATACAAGTGTGCTGTCAAAATAGAAAGGTTTCAGTGTCAAATAATCTAAACTTTTGACCATAAGCATGCATTGCGTTTATATCTTTTGATCAATACTTGTTTAAAGAGCTCTATTTAGGAGTGTTAGATCTCCATTGTGATCATATGAAGCAGCATTTTAATGGTGAAAACTATACCAAAATGGAAAAGTTCAGCTTGCTGTTTATGAACCACCTTTATTTTAGTACCATAGGGTTGCATTTTTCACTAGTTTAGCATAATTTATGCAATATTGAAAGATTTATTTATGTCGTTGATAGCACTCTCTTAAAATGAATGATTGCATTTTCCCCTTATAATAGTTGAGGTACTATGAAAGCAAGATTGATAAAGACTGTAAAGGTGTGATTGACCTGGCTGAAGTGGAATCTATCATCCAAGGAACCCCATCAATGGGAGCTCCCAAAAATATAGATGAAAAGGCCTTCTTTGACGTAAGTAAACACCTGTCACTTACTGACTCTGCCATTTTTTGAAAGGTAGTCACTGTCTCCATTCTGTCTGTCTTCCTTTCAGAGTCTACATTCTTTTTCCATACATAGTTAAAAAATGCTGCTTTTTGTTTAGAAGCATTTAAATTACAATTTGGCACAATTAAATGCATTTTTTTTCCTTTGCATTCCTTTTCAGCTGAAAACAACAAAGAGGTTTTATAACTTCTGTGCGCCAGACAGCCATAATGCCCAGCTTTGGATAGACAGTATACAGAGCTGCCTGTCTGATGCCTGAAACCATAGGAGTTGAATGAAGACATACTGAACTCTGTGTTACATAAAGTCATTCCTGCCTGGAAACAGAAAAGGATTACTGCAGCACTCTGGAAAGGAAATTCCAAATACTGCAAATTAAACCACTCCAGCCTGCAGTTGTCATGGCCCAAAAGCAGAATGTTTAAGGATGGTTAGGGAATGTTTTACAGTAAAGGTGCCATTTTGATTTGTGGTATCTCACGTATCTCAACTTTTCTTTGTTGTCCCTTTTATGCTCATCAGGTACAGGTTACAGCTACTATAAACCAAACAGAGATTAACGCTGTATTTCATACTCTATACTCGTGACCCTAAGATGAAAGGTTATACAGTAAATTCACTTGTTCTGGTGGGGACTATTGTCAAATCCTGAACTGGCATTCCTTTGTGTTTCAATCAAGCCAATATCCAGTTTACTTTTTTAAACTAATTCTTGCATGATAGGCTTTTAAATGTTGTTCATGTTAAAATTGTGTTTCTTGCAGTTCACACTGTTTTAATTAAATTATGAAGGACTTGTGCAGGATTTTGTGATTTGCATTACATAGTTTCCTTAACAGCATACAGGAAAATTCTGTCTCTAAGGAGAACATTATGTTAGTGAAATTCCACAGCACAGTCAAGATTTCTAAATATTTAATTGTAGAGTTGGAATGCATTGCATTATTCTTTGAATGGAGCTGTGGTGGCAAAAACTATGCATGAAAAGTAATTTTAGTGAAGATAGTCTGATTTAGGGCCTGTGGCAGGTTTGAAAAGCCAGTGTCCTGTTTTGCTCATTTCCAGTAAAAGCTTTGATCAAAAAAACAAGACCACTTCAAGAGCTCACATAGTTTCCTTAACAGTTAAGGTTTTAACTTTGAAGTTTTTATCTACTTCTGTGATATATTTAGGTGTTGCTGCCCCTAATTCTGAGCTGGCACAATGGATGAAGTAAATAATATTTTCGTATCATGAGATACTAGAAGAGGACTCTTAAAATTAAGAACTACGTTTTGCACAATGTATATATTCAGGTCTTCTGTGCTTGCCCGTCTTCTCAAGAATGCTTCCAAAGATTTTTTTTGTTTTGTTTTTGTTTTGTTTCATTTTTAACACTGGTTTGTTTGAACAGATTTGGGGTGCCAGTTTAGGGCTGGGAAAGTCCACCAGACAAAACAAGTGCAGAGTTAGTAAAACTGATGATCTAAAAGCAGCTACAGCTAACATTTAATGTTCTTCCGTGTTTTTATTTAAAGAACCACTATTAATATTTAAAATGTAAGGGATGTATAAGGGCAAGGAGGGGGGTGTGTTTTATTTTCATTATTAACTTATGCAGATTCAAAATGTGTTAATGAAGCAGGATTGGTGATGCTCAGAGTGACAAAGGGAGGCAGGCATTGTTTACAGGGCACAGCTGTGAGAGGCTTCTACTGCTGCTTTGTTGAAAGGACAAGTGTGTTGGTTATTTATCTCTTTGGATTTGGCTGCTCCACAATCTTGGTTATTTGAAAAGAGGAGACTGGCGTACAAAGTGCTATAGTCCCCTGTCTTAAAACATACAAACATTTAACAGTTTTGGTTTTTTTTTGTAAATATTATTTCCAATAAAAACAATAACTTTCTGTGGGTTCACTTCTGTAGCCGATTAAGTGACTCAGGTAAAAATTTCTACATTTGAATTACTGCTGAAGATGCTAGATAGTGTGAGTATTTGAATTCTACACTTCATCACATTCCACCACATAGTTGGGATGGTTCGCTGAACGTTTAAGGAATGGGAACATTTCTTCCAGCTGTTTTCTAAACCTGTGGTAATTTTGTTTTCTAATTTTATGATAGTTTTCTTGTGGTTTGCTTAATAAATTGCACCTTTTATAGGAAGAGGCAAGATTAAGAGCCGAAGCTTGTTTGCATTCTCTTTCTCTGACTCAATTTGGTGCACATCCTCTAAGCAGTCAAGTACAACCGAGTTGTGTGTTAGAAGCAATGTCAGTGTGTTTGTGTGTATATTTGTGTCATCAGATGCTCCAAATTTTACTTGTTACTTTTTTTTTCCACTTGGCCAGTTACTTCCTGCCTTGGGATGTTAAAATCAAAATGTGGGTTATTAAATAGAAAGGTATTACATAAATCTCAGTTTTAACACATTACCTCCTTGGGGGCGTCATGCTGTTCCTGCCCCCAACTTCAAAAGAACATAAACACACAAAAGTATTTACTCTCTTCAGGCTTCAAGCACTAATGTACCTTAGGTAAGAAGAATGGAAATAACTGGGTTGCAAAAACTTCTTGTGCCCACACCACCTTCTTCTGTTGGCTTTTGGCAGTGTCGACTCTCACAGCTGTAGGTATCAAGCAGTGTTGTAGCTAGAGGTGAGCTGTTACATTTTGTAATGCTTGTACATAGTCGTCCCTCAGTGCTTCTTAGGAAATGATCTTTCTGTACAGTGTACCGCTGACTGTTTACAAAAGGCATTTTACCACATTTTCCAGTTTTTTTATCCTACCAATCCAAATCAAGCTATGCACCTGTCTTAAATGCTCTCTCTAAATGTTGAGCTTGAGCAGAGTGCAAACAGCACAACCGTATCGTCCTTGGTATCCGTCATTTACTGCAAAACTCTGCACAAGCTAAAGCTGGCAGATGTGTTTACTGCTTTGCAGAAGGTAATCCAATCCAGTTTGATAGCTTTCAATGGGAATTTTGTGCTCTTCACGACTCTTTTAAACCATTCACATTTTTTTTTTTTTTTACACCATTTTTATTCTGATGCCTTAACAATGAACATGACAGGAAAATCCAGGTGAGTGCGATTGTCATCTCAGATGAGCCATAACATTGTAACCAGCCACATTGTGTGGAAATGTTATGCAAGTAAAAGCATTTGTGCAGAGCGTTAAAGTTTGGCCTTTTTTACCCATCGGTTAATAAGTAAGTACTAGACTGGTCGTTGAATAGCTGATTCATAATTTAGGTTTGATCCAGTTAAGTACAAATAAACATACTAAAACAACAACTGTTAACACACGCTGATGTTCCATTTCATAGCTGAGCATTGGCCATTTTAGTCTCCTAGTTGTAATCATGACCTGTTTGCTTCATGGGAGAAGTTAAGTGATCTTTACATCTGAAGGTTCAGTAGATCAGGGCAGCAAAAAAGAGGGAGCCCACTGAAGCAAAAGTCACAAACCACAATTGTAGGCCGGTTCCTTTAAAAAAAGGTTGCTGGGCATTTCATAATAATGACTAACTTGTGTTTCACAGAAAAGTAATAATTTCACAAAGACTGTGCTTGTCCAGACTCAGTTTTACATAATTTCTACCAAAATTGGAGAGTCTGTCTGATTAGCACGTAGGCATGAAATCGCTTTACACATGACTGGCCAGTTGTGAAAGAGCAGCCTAAGAAGTCTCCTCAGGAGCACAAAGGGCCCTTTATTTTTCAAAAGGCTCACTCCAAGTCCTGGTCCATTCCTGTTATGCTATCATTTGTGGCTTTGGATCCAATTCCGTGTCATAGTCTTAAGCTTTCTGACAGTGTTTCTTATGGATGGTGCGATGAAACTGGAAAATGTGGTCATATTCAACAAGTTTGGCTAAGAAAAAACAAAAAAAAAATCTTATTTTTTATTCACCTTCACCAGACATTTAGATGTTCTTCTAATAATAGAATCTATCACTGTATATAATACTAAGATTTTATATAATGTAGTAATTTATTTAACTCTGTCATATGTAAGAAAGATTAAAATCCCCTTTAAACCTCATTTTTTATTTGTGTGAGTAGACATGCAGTATGTGCCATTATTGACTTTATTAACCCAGCTTTATCTTTGCAGATTCTTTTCACTTACACCTTCTGCTGTACACCTCAAGCTTAAACCCTGAAATTGTTGACAAATTTGCTCAAGTTTGTAAAATGGTAGTATTACATGTGAGCACATATCAGAACTATTTCAAATGTCTAAATGGTAAGAGAAGTCATTTCTCTTTGTTTTATCTGTACAAATATGTCTTCATTCCTTGTTCATTCTCTTAATTTAGCATTTAGGCAGATGCGCGTGATGCAGCTTTTCATTAACTTATGCAACTGGTAATGAGGATTCACTTTTTCTTCTCACCATATTTGTTGGATTTATTTATTTAACTACAGAAATGTTAATTTAAATTCTGACTAAAATGTCATTGTTTGTATGAAGCTTCAAGTATAAAGTTCTGCTTTGAGTTTATATTTGCATGAACCTTCTAGCCAGGTGTGTTTGGAGAGCTTCTAATTCCAAGTACTTTGACTCTTTTCATGATATTTCTTAAACAGATTAATTCTCTGAGGTTGTATAATGCACCATGTTAAACCACTGGGTGGCAGGCACCTCCTTCTCTGGCCCACAAAGATGTCTGTGTGCCATTTGTGCTGAGGTCGAGGCTGGAGCAAATCATAGGACAGAATGGGCACGGATGTCACAGAGAATGAAAGCCACCTCCGTTTTCTCCCTTGCCTGCCCAGTTTTAGTTAATACTACCATTTTATTTTTGTCCCTTAGGTGTATAAGGTAATGTCAACTTATGAAGGGTACATGTCTTAGTACCTTTTTTTCCATTTTTTTAAAGCAGGAGTTTCTGGGGCATGTGTTTGCCAATTTTTAATGTATTATAATATAGCTATGTAGTATAAATATTTGTTTTCCCCCCTTAAAAAGATTCTCCTCTTCAGCGGAGTCTTTGCCCACATCTTATTTTTTTTTTCTTTTTTGCTTTACATTTTTAAAGGAACTGAATGTTTTATGATTTTTGTATATAGTCTTTTTTTTTCTTTGTATAAAAATTTGCCTGGCAAATAGATGGCACTATGTGGAGTTTGTAAAATACCTGAGCAGCAATGTAGAGTACTCAAATTGTATCAAAGTTCTGTACATTGTGTTATACGTACAGAGTTCTTGTATTGTGCCTAGGGAAACAAAAAAAAGTCTAACTCAAATTTAATAAAATTATATATAAAGAGGCATTTCTGGTTCTTTTCTGCAAATGGGTTGATTTCAGCAAGGGGATGATTTTTGAAACTCTCTGCCATTTAAAGATGTTTGGGGACGTGTGTGGAAGAAAACGAGTTTTAGTGAGGGCAGCAATGCTGAACTGGGCAAATGTCTGAGGCCGCCCAAGACAGTTACGTTTGAAGCATCGGTAAGTGCTTATTTGCTGAGAAAATGCTATATATCATTATAAAAAACGCAAATAGGCAGTAATAAGAATGTGTTCTGTTTTTCAAACACATCAGTGTTTTGTATGACATCCCATAAAATGAAGAATTAAAGCAGTTTGTTCTACTGTACCACTGTAATTTTTCTGTTTATTTGATTCTTTCTCAAATGGCCCAGTGGTAAATTCTTCCAAACATCTTACAGCTTTTGCTTGCCTTTTATTCTTTGTTCTTTAAGTTAATTTCAGATCAGGGCTCTAAGGTGGCCACTGGCCATTCTAGTATTGTTGGTGTGCCACTACAGGTAGGTCCTAATGGTGTTTAGAGTCAATATTAAGTTGAGAGATGACATTTCCAAGTCATTTTCTGAGGGTATGTCATGTCATATCATATAATATCATGTCTTTTTCAAACCCACTTACTCCATACCAGGGTCACTATAGGAAGCTGGAGCCTATCCCAGCTAGCATAGGGTACAAGGCAGGAGCAAACCCGGGACAGGGCACCAGTCCATCATAGTGAAAGTGTATCTTGATGAATCAAAGTTTGATGTTATTTTTCGGCTGTCATCATCCTATTAATTCTGCCCCCAGGCCACAGAATGCATTAGATAGACATTCATACAACAACAACAATTACTGTATAATGTAGCACATTTTCAATCACGGAATTTAGCTCAAAGTGCTTTACAACATGTTAGATTAGGCAAGAATAATAATTAATAAATAAGACTTATGTAAAGTGGATATATACAGTAATTAATAGAAAAGTAGAGGTTTAGCATCCCTAATGCCAAATGCTCCAAATTCTGAAACACTGACACCTCTAGTGGAAATTTCAACAGCAAGGGGTCTGTTTTATAAAATTTTACTTGGATTCAGTTGTGAAAATAGGCTTACAGCAAAAGGTGGACGTGAACACCATAACGTGCAGATTCAAAGTGGATTTGTTCTTTTAGAGCAGGTTGGAGCGGGCCCCACCAAGCAACTGCATGTGATTTGTGGTCCTGGGAACGCGTACGAAGCAGTGAGCACTCTGCGTGCGATAGATGATGTGGGGATTAATTCAGAGGTACCCCATGAAGCATCTAGTGCTGCTAAACAACAAAACACAGTTGAAGAGCTTTGTCCTCAGTGGCTTGAAACAACAACACCCATGTTCAGAGGTGCTGTGCTGCAGCGTTAAATATGTAGATGACTTGTGTGTTAATGGGATGTCACAGCTTTGAGGTTTAATGTGTGGCTTGTCTTTGTACCTTATAATAATATTTGCTTGGTGATACAGATTGTTAGTTGTCATTTAGCTGGTTTGGCTGCTTTTCCCTACTTGACCAAGGGTGTCCTCCAGATATCTGAATATGTATATGCAAATATTTCAAAATACTTATGGTCCCAAGTGTTTCAGATTAGGAATACTCAACCTATATAGAGAATCATTTTTAAGTCTGTAAAGATGAGTCAGATGATAAGGTCAAACAACTGGGAGGGCACAAAAAAATGTAAACATAATTCAAGAGGTAAGATGCTGGAGAAAAATGAAATTTGCAAGGTTTCAAGGCTGAAAAATCACCCAGCCGTAATTCCACAAGATGCTGGAAAACATTCCCTTGAGATTCTCCTCTATGTTGACTTGATTGTTTCTGCAGATTTGTCAGCCGCACATTCATGCTGTGAATCTTCCACATCCCCAAGGTGTTCTGTTGGATTCTCATCAAGAGACTGGGAAGGCCACTGAAGAACAATGAACTCATTGCCACGTTTATGAAACCAGTCTGAGATGACTTTTGCTTTGTGGCATGGTGCATTATTATCCTGGAAGTAGCCATTAGGCGATAGGTAAATTGTGATCATGAGGGGAGGTGTACGGTCAGCAAAAAAACTCGGATGGGCTGTGGCATTCAAGCTATGACTGCTTTGGTATTCACATCTTCAGAGGGTGTCAGGAATCCTTCTAGAAATAGCTGTAATTAAGCAGTTAAATGTTTACTTGATTCAACATTTTATTCTTGACAAATTTCAGTCCGTGTTTAGAACAAACTGCAGTATAGAAACTGTGCTGGTTAAAGTAGGAAATTATCTCTGGGATAATGCAGTCAGAGGCCACATATCTGTTCTTGTTCTCTTAGACTTGAGTGCAGAATTTGACGCCATAGAAATCGCTTTAGATAATGGTGGGCCTCACTGGCGGTGTCTTAAATTGGTTTGAGTCTTACTTAACAGGTAGAAAATTCTTTGTTGGTTGTTATGTGTGTACGTTGAAGACTCATGATAGTGTGTACGGTGTACCAAAAGGATCTTTCGTGGGTCCACTGCTCTTTTCAAACTACATGCTTCCATTAGGTCAGATTATCTCAAAGCACAAGGTAAGCTACCACAGCTATACAGATGACAGCTTTATTTATGGATAGCACCTGATGACCCTGATGCTCGTGACTCTCTGACCCTGTGTCTTGCTTGTAAATTTCTGAAAGGATGAGCAGTAACTTTCTCAGACTAAATAAGGAGAAAAGAGAAATCTTAGTGATTGGCAAAAATGGATATTGTGAGAGTAATACAGTAAATTGGATCAAGACGAGACCAAGGTAACTATTAACTTTGACCTAAGTTTTAAATCACATTTGACTGAATTTTTTTCTTACCGAACCGTCTGTGTGCCTCCGCAGCAATCGATATTCATCAGACCAGACTGCGTTTTTCCAGTCTTCATCTGTCCAGTTGTGTTCAGTCTGTGCCCACTGCAGCTTTAGATTTCTGTTCCTGGCTGGCAGGAGTGGTCTTCTGCTGTTGTAGCCCCTCTGCCTTAAGGTTCTGATCGCCACAGTTGTACGGAGCTGTTTTCTGAGTTACTGTAGCCGTTTTGTCAGCTCAAACCAGTCTGGCCATTCTCCTCTTTCTTCTCTCATCAATATGGTGTTTTTGTCCAAAGAATTGTTGCTCACAGGATATACAGGTGCCGGTCATAAAATTAGAATATCATGACAAAGTTGATTTATTGTAGTAATTCCATTCAAAAAGTGAAACTTGTATATTAGATTCATTCATTACACACAGACTGATGTATTTCAAATGTTTATTTCTTTTAATTTTGATGATTATAACTGACAACTAATGAAAGACCCAAATTCAGTATCTCGGAAAATTAGAATATCAATTAAGACCAATGCAAAAAAAGGATTTTTAGAAATGTTGGCCAACTGAAAGGTATGAACATGAAAAGTACGAGCATGTACAGCACTCAATATTTAGTTGGGGCTCCTTTGGCCTGGTTTACTGCAGCAATACGGCGTGGCATGGAGTCGATCAGTCTGTGGCACTGCTCAGGTGTTATGAGAGCCCATGTTGCTCTGATAGTGGCCTTCAGATCTTCTGAATTGTTGGGTCTGGCGTATTGCATCTTCCTCTTCACAATACCCCATAGATTTTCTATGGGGTTAAGGTCAGGCGAGTTTGCTGGCCAATCAAGAACAGGGATACCATGGTCCTTAAACCAGGTACTAGTAGCTTTGGCACTGTGTGCAGGTGCCAGGTCCTGTTGGACAATGAAATCTGCATCTCCATAAAGTTCGTCAGCAGCAGGAAGCATGAAGTGCTCTAAAACTTGCTGGTAGACGGATGCGTTGACCTTTGACCCCAGAAAACACAATAGACCAACACCAGCAGATGACATGACACCTCAAACCATCACTGACTGT
Source organism: Polypterus senegalus (assembly GCF_016835505.1). Classification (NCBI taxonomy): domain Eukaryota; kingdom Metazoa; phylum Chordata; class Cladistia; order Polypteriformes; family Polypteridae; genus Polypterus; species Polypterus senegalus. Next base: position 111,455,048 of record NC_053161.1, read on the forward strand.
GGAAACTTTACACTGGACCTCAAGCAACGTGGATTCTGTGCCTCTCCTCTCTTCCTCCAGACTCTGGGACCTTGATTTCCAAAGGAAATGCAAAATTTACTTTCATCAGAGAACATAACTTTGGACCACTCAGCAGTAGTCCAGTCCTTTTTGTCTTTAGCCCAGGCGAGACGCTTCTGACGCTGTCTCTTGTTCAAGAGTGGCTTGACACAAGGAATGCAATAGATGAAACCCATGTCTTGCATACGTCTGTGAGTGGTGGTTCTTGAAGCACTGACTACAGCTGCAGTCCACTCTTTGTGAACTCCCCCACAGTTTTGAATGGGTTCTGTTTCACAATCCTCTCCAGGGTGCGGTTATCCCTATTGCTTGTACACTTTTTTTCTACCACATCTTGTCCTTCCCTTCGCCTCTCTATTAATGTGCTTGGACACAGAGCTCTGTGAACAGCCAGCCTCTTTAGCAATGACCTTTTGTGTCTTGCCCTCCTTGTGCAAGGTGTCAATGGTCGTCTTTTGGACAACTGTCAAGTCAGCAGTCTTCCCCATTATTGTGTAGCCTACAGAACTAGACTGAGAGACCATTTAAAGGCTTTTGCAGGTGTTTTGAGTTAATTAGCTGATTAGAGTGTGGCACCAGGTGTCTTCAATATCGAACCTTTTCACAATATTCTAATTTTCCGAGATACTGAATTTGGGACTTTCATTAGTTGTCAGTTATAATCATCAAAATTAAAAGAAATAAACATTTGAAATACATCAGTCTGTGTGTAATGAATGAATCTAATATACAAGTTTCACTTTTTGAATGGAATTACTGAAATAAATCAACTTTGTCATGATATTCTAATTTTATCACCGGCACCTGTATACATTATAAATATATATTTTTTACACTATTCTGAATAATTTACAGACAGTTGTATGTGAAAATGTAACTGTTTGCTACAGCAAGCATGCCACAGTTAGAATCACTGAGATGACATTTTTTCTCCATCAGGGCCGGATTTTCCTATAGGCTAACTAGGCTTCAGCCTAGGGCCTCAAGATCAAGAGGGGCCTACATTCAACTTGTTAGTAGTTTGAACAAACTTAAAAATGGGAGGTGAAAGGGCCTCATAAGTGGAATAGCCTAGGGCCTCTTTTCATCTAAATCCGGCCCTATTCTCCATGCTTGTGTTTGACGTGAATATTAAATGAAGCTCCTAACCCATATCTGCCTCATGATTGGCCGATTAGATAACTGCACAGATAAGCAGGTGTTCCTCATTACTAGCTCAGTGAGTGTATGTGGTGTCAGAGACCGAGATCAGCCGATGTCGCCTGGAAGTGCACTGCTCAGAGTTAAATGAATGAATGAATGGATGGAGCTCTCTGTTCAGCTCACACTGTAAAGCGATTGTTTCTAAGCTGGAGATCGCAGGTTCACAGCTCACCACCGATTCTTCATGGGGTGAGTTCACAGCATAGTGGACTGTTAGTTTAGTTTTTCTCCATTTATGTTCAGCTGTGTGACATTCTTTCTAAAGATCAGACACTCTCAGTTTTCCAGGTGCTTTTAGCTACTGGAGGACTTCTTTTTTATTTTTTGTTCATTGCTGACTGTATTAGAACAAACACTATTATTAGAATATTAGCAAATATAGAAGCTGCAGAGGCATCAAAATTTATGCTTTTAACAATATGCTACTCTTTAGTTCTAGTTACCAGTATTTGTACGTGAAATAAATTGTAAACATGTATTTGTGAAATTCCCCTTGGGATTAATTATCTATCTATCTATCTATCTATCTATCTATCTATCTATCTATCTATCTATCTGTCTATCTATCCACAACCTCCCTCATGTTCATTTTAATCCTTTTGAAATCACTAAATCCAGCGTGTGCCCTCCCTTACATGTAGGCTCGCTAAGATCAAAATAAATGCTGTAAGTTAATAAATCCTCTTGCATTGGGTTCACACTGGTTATCAACCGAAAATCTGAAATTATCTACAATAAAGAATCTGTCATAATTAGTTATTATTATAGACACTAAGACTGAATTCCTTGATAAAGGACAAATTATATTTTGAAGGTCTATAAATGGTCAATACTAGACACTGTGACACTTTGAATAATTACAGCAAGATACTCAAATGACACAAAAATACCAAAACTTGCATCTTTACAGTTTAATTGGCCTGTGAAAAAACTCGTTAAACCGCCTCCTCTTCACTCTTAATGAACTGAACAAACAAAATGATGTTTCGGAGGTGCACTTCAACTTTTCACTGCTGAGCCATGTTTCACTCAGTGTTAGAAAGTCTATTTTCCTATCACTGATAAGATCATCAATTTAAAATGTCTTACTGCTTAATGCTCTGACATTTAGTAAAGCCACATTTACGGTCTTGGAAGAACACAGCTGTTTTCCCCTCCTCTCTTTTCTGTTTCTTTTTCCGGTTTCTTTGTGGTGGTTTCCTGCGCCACCTCCACCTACTCAAAGCTTCATGATGCTCCAACAATGATGGATGGATTAAAAGGCAAAAGTCTACGTGACCATCATCATCAAGTCCTTCCGTGAGAATCCTAAATCCAAAGAGGACTGTTTCATTTATGTTAGGTAGAATGCCCAGAGGGGACTGGGCGGTCTCATGGTCTGGAATCCCTACAGATTTTATTTTTTCTCCAGCCATCTGGAGTTTTTTTGTTTTTTCTGTCCCCCCTGGCCATTGGACCTTACTCTTATTCTATGTTAATTAATGTTGATTTATTTTGTTTTATAATTGTGTCTTTCATTTTTCTATTCTTTAATATGTAAAGCACTTTGAGCTACTGTTTGTATGAAAATGTGCTATATAAATAAATGTTTGTTGTTGTTTGAAGTGTTTGGGCAGCTTGAAATAACAATTAGGTTATTTGCATTTGTGTTTTATCCCGATATTTTAGATAAACTATGATCCGTTATTATAGTGCTAATATGGTGCATATCTATAAGTAAACCTACTGCAATATGATCACATCCTAGCACACTGCTTTATTGTTAACAATAGACCTAAAGTTACAGAGTCAAAAATGACAAATTATCTTAGAGATGTTTTCAGAGATGACCCAAGTGCGCAATCTGTTTGGATGCCGTCCATCAAGTCAGAAGAAATGTGGACTCTCGCAAAAAAAGATCTTATCTCACTTAATTCACATACCTCCGTATTTTCTTCTGATATGTTTGTTTTCTTTGTGATACTACATTTTAAGTTTGGAGTTTCTGCTCTGTAACATTTTGTGTCACCCGCCGGCTCCTTCTCCTCCATATGTGATGGCGTTTTTCAGCCTGTACAGAACCTCAACACACATTTCTTTTAGGACTTGTTTGGAATGTCAAAGCTTGTACTTGAGTGCCATAAGCCAGCGTTTCTCAACCTTTAAGTGTTTTCATAACAGTTTTAATTGCGCCCCGCTAACGTTTTTTTGAAACCCTAATAAAATGTATTCCTATGTTTTTTGCTGCCGATACACCGCTACAAGTTTTATTATACCTACTTAACTTTTATCGACATTTATCTAACTCTACATTTATTTTTCTAGTATCAGAATGTAGTTTAAGTTCATTTGTTTTGGTTTCAATCGATGTATTTTTCATATTTTCGAGTCTTCTTTTCTTTTTTTCACATCTTCGCGCCCCACAGGTTGAGAAGCGCCGCGCTAGGCTTAGTAAGAACGTCACTCGATGTCCTGCTGTCCTTTAAAGCGGTGGTCACTTGATGCTGATGGGCTTTCGTGTCTTTCAGTGCATCTTCTGCCTACCCAGTTTATTCATTTTTTATGACAACTTGCACACCATTTTTTATTCTACTGCTGGTTGATCACAGATTTGCTGATAGAAATGTAGATTTTTTTTATCTGTAAAAGAATGCTAGCTTAGTCTTTGAGGCACCCGAGTCTTTGTGGTTACAGTCCAGAACACCCGTTTACAGTGTGCTGTTTGTGGAATTTCAAAAAAAAAAATGAAATGGCTGGGAGACCCTGATAAGAGATTTGAGAACCAACCCTGGGATATTTTAATCATCGCCAAAGATATTCATACGTTTTTGAGCAACGCAAGGAATGTTGGGATAGCGTAGCTGTGATCGAAACAAGTGAGCCTGGTGGACAGAGTGGGCTCCTCTTGTTCGTCAAAGTTCTTACGGGGAATGCCAGCTACTTTGTATTGCGTCAAAGTTTGTTTTATTTGCAAATCTAATAAGCGCTGGCCGGACCTGAGGATTTTACGGCGTCTTCTTCTTTCTCTTTGCACATGTGAGTCACCCGAATTCTTATCGCGCTAGTCGTAGTCGTAATGCTTGAATCATTCTGATGACCAACTCATGCGCACTGTGTATGAGTACAGTACTTGTTTGAATTTATTTGCTCTTGTATTTGTCTTAGTGACAGCATACATCAATGCCCGGAGAGCACAAGATACATGAAAACAGCAGGCAGGTGGCAAAAACGAAATGGTGTAAAAATCCACTGCTCAGCCACCACAGTAAAACCGCCCGCCTAATACAAGTCAAATCCTCTTCTAGTGAATACTGGACTGAAGTAACGACATTTGTTGAATAACAAATACACTTTGTTGGCCCAAACAAACGTTAATAACAACAACTTGTGAAATGAATTTCGTTAACTTTTTTTCAACCAAAAAATGGCCACCGAAGATAATAATGTGATATAAAAATACTTAAGGCTGTGCCTACGCTTTTGGCCAAGTGTGGAGAGCGGGCCGTCACTTACGTGTTAGGCCAACAGTTAGGCTCAGTGAGCGGGTAGGCCCGACAACTTATACTAACGGCCACATTCGGAGGTCGTGCGCACACATACTGTAATGTTCAAGTTACACTGCACTTGTCAAAGTTGAGAAATAATATTGTAACGACCCGGCAGCAAGCGCTGGCGGAGTGACGCCGTATGGGTAATTTATGTAAATAGTTTGTGGGGAATTTATGGGTAATTTATGTAAAGCTTATTGTTGTGTCGAAAATAACTTGAAACCTAATTGTCTTTCTTGTTGTAAGTGTTGTATGTGTTTGTGCTCAATCAGTGGGGTGGGTTGGGTTATTATGGCGTTATTTCAGTGCCACTATTCTAAGCGCACGTAAAAAAATATTGCAAGTGTTGCATTTTGAGGAGAAATTTATTTTGAGCGTACAAAAGCTGAATTTGAGTGAACAAAATTCATTGCTGCGTGCAAAAAATGTATTTCAGTGTTTGCGCTTATCCATATACACACACACAATAGCACCCCTCTCGCTCAGTTTTTCATTTGCGCTTGCTCGCAATGTGTTGCTTGCGCTCACAACATTCTCTGCTGCGAGCGCTCAACTCTCTGTACACCGTTATAAGTGTGCCACAAAACCAACCAATCACAGACTTGGTTTCAAAAATTCTGATTGGCTCTTACGGTCTCCAATCAGCTCGCTAGCTGCTGCATTCCGGAAACAGTCCGAAATGTAGCTAAATCCAGCTAAACTCAATTAAACCCCAATTTGCGGATAATATCTTTAATTATTTTATTTTAAAATATATTATTTGTTAAGACTATCGTTGGTGTAGTACTCTCCCAGTCAATGCCTGGATCCTGAAGCTCCTTCAAATCCACAAACATATATAATAGTCATTATTCCAGAATAGGTACTTTTGGGAGTAATGTTATTTTGTGTAAGCGTTTTTTCCAATAAATACAACAATTTAAAAAGAATGCCTTTGTTTTCATGTTCTTCTTACTGTGATTTACATTAGTGGTAATTGATAGGCAAGAATGTATAAAATCACCAGAAGCATCTCGCAGATGTGCCACAATGAATGCAGCAGCTAGCGAGCTGATTGGAGACCGTAAGAGCCAATCAGAATTTTTGAAACCAAGTCTGTGATTGGTTGGTTTTGTGGCACACTTATAACGGTGTACAGAGAGTTGAGCGCTCGCAGCAGAGAATGTTGTGAGCGCAAGCAACACATTGCGAGCAAGCGCAAATGAAAAAACTGAGCGAGAGGGGTGCTATTGTGTGTGTGTATATGGATAAGCGCAAACACTGAAATACATTTTTTGCACGCAGCAATGAATTTTGTTCACTCAAATTCAGCTTTTGTACGCTCAAAATAAATTTCTCCTCAAAATGCAACACTTGCAATATTTTTTTACGTGTGCTCAGAATAGTGGCACTGAAATAACGCCATAGGTTATCGCCGTCCGGGGTTGTTGTTATTGTAAATAGTCACCATCAATGAGAAAGATGGCTCTGTAAATGACCTTGACCATGGCTATACAATGAGTTTTGAAGCTTTGTTTTACTGGCTATCTGTTAATAAAAAGATACAACAGGACAGAGCTGTATCATTGCTAAGATTCTATCTAAGCATTTATTGCCGAGACACTCGGAGTCGTGCGGTGTATGGGACATGAGTGCTCGTTATCTAAAGAGCTGCGTGCATAACGCTGGCAATCCGCTAGCCGACAGCTTGGGAGAGGTGCACGGCAGAGTTCGGCTCTAAAATCTTTAAAGACTCCACCACGGGTCGCTACAATATCAGTTTACATTGAAAGAAAAATTTAACAATCCTGGAAAAAGTTTACAGTTTAAAAGGAAAGCATTCCGAATCACGATTTCAATGATGTCAACTGTTTTGAGGGATTAAAAAAGAATAGAAGGCAAAGTTAAAGATCGGGCATTGGGACCTGAACAGGAAAAAAAAAAAGAAGTGCGTTTGTATTTCTATTAAAAAAATTAAAAAAGTTAATCTAATGATGCAGTGGGTAGCGCTGCTTCCTCGCAGTTAGGAGACCCAGGTTCATTTTCCAGGTCCTCCCTGCGTGGAGTTTGCATGTTCTCCCCGTGTCTGCGTGGGTTTCCTCCCACAGTCCAAAGACATTGTCCCTAGTGTGTGTGTGTGTGTGTGTGTGTGTCCTGCGGTGGGCTGGCGCCCTGCCTGAGGTTTGTTTCCTGCCTTGGGTCCTGTGTTGGCTGGGATTGGCTCCAGCAGACCCCTGTGACCCTGTAGTTAGGATATAGCGGGTTGGATAATCGATGGATGGATAATAAATAAAATATTTTTGCAGTTTAAGAAGTGCTGTTTTTTTTTTTGTTTTTTTTTAATATATATATATACAGGTATTGTAAAGCATGGATCACAGAGTTGCGCAAGAGACAGGAAGCAGAGTTCAGGTTTTCCAGGAACATGCAGGTACTTTATTACCTTAGAGAGAAGGTAGATAAAGTCTCAAGACTTCATTCAATATAGGAGCCTTTAGAAACCGCATCACGGGCAAGTGTCCTGCTTTAGCTCCCATCTTCAGATTGAAAGAACACCAGTGGCTCGAAATCATTGGTGTAGCAGATGTGGTCTGATGAAGAGAGTTCCAGAGAGTGCAAGGAAAAGCAGCGTGCCTAGTGTAAAATGTTCTAAACATTGTGCGACAAGCACGTTACACGCTTAGCCCAATCCTGCAGAGAATGACCAGTTTACCCATGGTTTATTGTTTACCAGATACAGCAGACTACCTAGAGAGCTGTCCTTGCGCTGCTGCCATTAGAGATGGCGAATCATAGGCAACCCTGGTTATACCTTTTCTCCATATTCATAATAACAAAATATTTTTGTGGTCCCATGAGTTTCATTACAACGGGATTCCACCCTGTATTGTGTAGGTTCCCCCTCGTGGCACCAAAACATCTCTGACCCGTCAAGACAAGGACTGCAGGTATCCTGTGGTATTTGGCACCAAGACATTATCCACCGATCCCTTAGGACACGGGTGTCAAACTCCAGTCCTAGAGGTTACAGTGGCTGCAGGTTTTCATTCTAACCATCTTCTTCATTAAGGGACCAGATTTGCTGCTAATTAACTTCTTTTGCCTTAGTTTTAATTAACTTGACCCAGGCCTCTTACTTGTCTCTTTTTCCTTTATTAGCAGCCAAACAATAATGAGACACAAAACAAGCTGCCACATGACCAGCTCACCTGTGCCCATCACACAATATCTAAAAATAAAGAAAGGTGAAGGTCTCAGTAAGGTTGATCTGCTCAGCTTACCAAAACAGTTTGACGTTGTTCTTAGAAAAAACAGAAAATAAACAGTTTTGGAAATGTCTGCTGTGGCAGAATAAGAGCAGCAACAAGCCATGAACTGAATATCGGGTTTGATTAACAGTAAGAAGATTGGTTGGAGTGAAATTAGCTGGAGTTTGAAATCCCAATTTAGCTGGTCATCTGTTGGATCATTTCACATGTCATTTCTGTTTGGCTGTCACTTAATGAAGAAACAAATGAATTTAGAGGACTGAATCCTTAAAAACAGGGCTATTACAATGAAGGGTAAAGGAGTGAATTAGCAGTGAAAACTGGACACTGATTAGGAAAAGGGTTAGAATGAAAACCTGCAGCCACTGCAGCCCACCAGGACCAAAGTTCGACACCCCAGCATTAGGACCTGCAAGTTAGTTTGGGGGGTCTCCATGGATCAGACTTGTCTTTCCAGAACATCCCACAGATGCTCGATCAGATTGAGTTTTGAGAAAGTCAACACCTTGAACTAATTTTTTTTCCATGTCCCTCAAACTATTCCTGAATTGTTTTGCAATGCAATGCATTATCCTGCCAAAAGTGACCACACCATCAGAGAATACCATTGCTGTGCAGTGTTGGACATGGTCTGCAACAGTCTTTAAGGAGGTGGTACAAGACCCAAGGCTTCCCAGCAGAACATTGCCCAGAGCATCATACGGCATCTATTGGCTTGCCTTCTTCCCTTATTGAATCCTGCTGCCATCTCTTTCCCAGGTAAATGGCTCACACGCACTCAGTTGTCCGGATGATGTAAAAGAGAACGTGATTCATCTGACCAGGCCATCTTCTTCTATTGCTTCATGGTGCAGTTCTGAAGTTCGCTTACCCATTGCAGGCACTTTCTACAGTGGACAGAGGTTAGCACTGGCACTCTGACCAATCTGCAGCTATCACCCCCAATTACAGTCAGCAAGCTGTGATGCACTGTGTGTTTTCCGATACCTTTCTCTCATGGCCAGCATTAAGTTTTTAAGGGATTTGTGCAATAGTGGCTCTTCTGTGGGATAGAAGCAGACGGGCTAGCCTTCACTCCCCACACACATCAATGTGCCTTGAGCTCCCATGACCTTGTCACTGGTTCACCAATTGTCCTTCCTTGGAGCATTGTTGATAAGTGCTAACCACTCACTGCACACTGGCAATACCTTACAAAATGTGCCATACTGGAGATGCTGTCACCCAGTTGTGTAGCCATCACAATTAGGCCCTTGTCAATGTTGCTCAGATTCTTAAGCTTGCCCATTTTTCGTTTTTGCAACACATCACCTTCAAGAAATGACTGTTCTCTTGCCGTCTAATATACCCCACCCCTTGACAAGTGCCACTGTAATGAGATAATAAATGTTAGTCACTTCACTTGTCAGTGGTCATTGAGTGCTGTGGATTTTAATGCCTTAAATGTGCAGCCTAAACAAAAGTCTGTGGAGACGTTCAAAGGGATTATGCAAATAAAATTGGATGGGAAATAACGAGCAGGCAGAGAAGAAACAAGTCTGATGGTCTCCATGCTTCAAGTACAGATCTGGCTGTCCGAGCCTGGGGTCACATTCAGACTCGTGTCACTTTGAGGACCCTCTGCGGTGCTTCCCACACAATCAACATCCATCCATCCATCGATTATCCAACCCGCTATATCCTAACTACAGGGTCACAGGGGTCTGCTGGAGCCAATCCCAGCCAACACAGGGCACAAGGCAGGAAACAAACCCTGGGCAGGGCACCAGCCCACAGCAGGACACACACACACACACAAAGCACACACTAGGGATATTGTTATATATATATATATTATTATTATTTATATATATGCAATTTATACTATATATTATATATATTCTGCATCTCTTTGGAGTTCTATTGTCACATCATTTTTGTTGGACTTGTTTTTCTTCTTCATGTCCACTATCCTCGACAACAACGTGGTGGGATTTTCCAGGCTCTCGCAGTGCCTTTTGCATGTGTGACGGGGTATCAAGTTGCAGTTTTTAGTTTGGCCGCTTTCTTCATTAGTGACCAGTTAGTGCTGCTAATGAAGCTGACTCCTTGTGCCCTGATGCAAAGTTAATTAAAATGAAGGGCAAAGATGTCTGTGCTCCCAACACCAATATTGGTCACTAAGGAAGAAAGTGCCTTGAAGGAACAGCAACAGCAAACTCCGGTCCTGGAGGGTCTCAGTGGCTGCAGGTTTTCATTCAAACCCTTTTTCTTAATCAGTGACCTGTTTTTGCTGCTAATTAACTTCTTTTGAATTAATTTAAATTGACTTGCTCTTGAAGACTCAAACCCAGACACTGTTTCTTTTTCTTATCTGAAAGTAAAAAGGGTTGAGGTCTCATGAGGGCTCAGTAATGCTGTTCTGTTCAGGTTCCCAAAGCATTTTAATGATGCTCCTAGAAAAGTAAAGAAAATAATTCAATAATTTTGGAAATGTCTTCTATTGCACAATGAGAGCAGCAACATACCATGGAATTAAAGAACAGGTTTAATTAAGAACAAGAATCAGAGCCCAATGAAGCAAGCGGATGGAGTTTGAGGCCCTGACTTAGTTGGTCTTCTGTTAGCTCACTCACTTCATATTTCATTTCCGTAAAAGGAAAAAAAAGAAGCAATTCAGAGGAACAAAACTTTAAAAACAAGTCAAGTAAAATTAATTCAAAAGAAATTAATTAGCAGCAAAAACAGGTCACTAATTAAGAAAAGGGTTAGAATGAAAATCTGCAGCCACTGTGGCCCTCCAGGACTGGAGCTTGAGCCCCCGGTTTGTGAACCACACATGCTAAGGACGGAGCTCAGCCTCCAGAGCAGGACAATACTGACCCCTAGTGCTCAAAAGTGGATGTGTTGCTCTATCCTGCTGCTCTCTGCTCCTGGCCCCAGCCACCGACTCCTACAGCAGATGCTGACCTGGCCTCTTGACAGCACAGCATTGCCATGAGCAGCTACAGGACACCACCGCTCCAGATATTTTTTCGTGATGCTTTCCCACAGGTGGCACAGCTGTTGAGTGTGATATTGCTGATTTACAGTCTTCAAGGGGAAAGAAACACCATGAACAAGTCTGCTGATGTGGAGAAATGTGATGATCGCTGTCCAGAAAATGAACACTTGTAGAAAAAGAAATCACCAAAGTCACCTGCAGAGTATTATAATAAACAAGACTGTTACTCTCGTTGAGCTTGACGTACCGTATCATGTATACGTCTGGAGCCAATCACGAGTGAATTGTGCTTAAAACTGGGTGGAAACAATTAGACCAGTCACTGAGTGTCACATTTCTAAACTAATCCCAACTCCTCAACGTAGGGTGAAGATTTTAAACTGCAAAGAGCAGTGGTGATCTTGTTAACTTGATCTGACAGGCAGCAAGCGTCTGGTTACAATAAACTGTAGGTCTTTGGTGGTCCGTTAAAGCCTCGACGTGCACAGCATGACCATGAAGTTGAATTATGCCATAGAGCTCAGTGCTTAAAGGGAGCCTCTAAGTGTTTTAAAAGGGCTGTTTTATCAAGTGCTCGATGGAGGGCTGAGTTATAGTAGTCATCAAGTGGTCTGACAATCACCTCGAGCTTCACTGGTCACAGTTGTGGCTCACACATTAACTGCAGGAGCGCAAGCGACTTTTCTGGAAAAAGGCCATGACATCTGTTGTGATGCGAGATTTTGCATATAACTTGATAAATATTTTGTATGTATTTATTTGTAACTTAGACAAAGCAATGTAATATTAGTGTTATATTATTGATAATAACAGCAATGGTTTGATGGTTAAGAGCCCCTTCTCCCCTTTTAGGAATAGGTTTGGCCAATATTTCTCTGCTGAAGTCTCTCAGTCAACCCCCTGAGGAAAGCCAGGCTGCCTAACTTCCAAGCTTTACCTTAACACATGGAGGGCAGGTATGAAGGTATTTTGTCCCCACCCATTTGTCTGAAGTATGGCTATTTGGAATTGGTTTGTATCAGAAACCTTTAAGTACCATGATGCCCTATTGGCTGTAGAGGTTGTATGGAAAATCTGTAAATTTTCTTGCTTTACCCCCACCCACCCTCTCTTTCTGACCAAGTGATGCAAGACCATCTCACATCATGAACTGAAAAGGACAACAAAATGAAGAGCACAGCTCAGCAGCCATATTGAGACAGTCATGTGGCCTGTTCTGAAGAAAGCTAACCACAAATGATGCCTTAACTAGAGACATTATAAGTAACTAATAAGTCTGTGTGCCACCTGAAACTACACATCACCATTTATCAGGTTGTATGGTTGCCAATATTCAAATGTACTTTGCATCGTGTTATTATTTATGAATATTATCAATAATACAATATTTAAAGTGCAACTTAACTCCTGCTTGTCTTTTACTACACGGAATTGCCTGAGGTTATAGATGTAGAAGGGAAGGTGGGGAGACGTTATTTGGTACAATACCTTATAAACAGTGGTAAGTCTGTGAGATTTTTTTCTACCAGGACAAAACATCATCCGATTTGGAGTTGCTAATCTCATCCCAGCATCATCATCATCATCATCATCATCACACTTGGCGGAGGATCAGCCATCTCTTCTTTCTGTGCTCTGTCTTGGTATCCCTATAATAAAGGCTGACCCACTTTTACATTTCAGTGGACTCTCTATCAAGTACTCTACAGTGGCTTCCTTTGAGTTCTGATTAACCCTGGAAAAATGGGGAAAAAAAAAACACTTTTTTTTTTCCAACATGAAAAAACGTTATATGTGGCTGAAACGTAAAAGCAAAAAGTCAACACGAATGCAGAAGGAAAGGCGTCTCAAACGGCCACCGATTCAGATATTGTACACATCCTTCATGTGACAGGTTTTGGAATTGCTTTTACTTGTTCAATTTTGCTCTGTTTCCTTATGGTTCATTCAGTTTTGGACATTACGTATATTTATATACATGTAGAATTTTGAGCTTCTTTAAGTGATTGCAATTCCGAGGATTCGAGCATTTCATTTATCAGCCTTCATTTTCAGTGTTACAAGCCTCACTCTGGACGACTGATACCATTTGTCATCACCTTTCTCTGCTCCTTAATTTTGGTGCAACTTCAGTTATGTTTTTACTTTTGGTGGGATCTGTTTAAAGTTTTTAGTGCACACAGAGGTTTTCTAATTGTCGGAGGGAGGCAGCCTGCCTGCAGTGCTCTCTTTTCTCATTTTTTTATTTTGTAAAAGGCAGGAGATTTGCCTTTTAGTTTTTGTGGTGGCTTCCTGTGAGTAGGGTGGGTTATAGGAAGGGTTTAAATGCCTAGAAGCTTATGGTGCTTTCTGTCACACTATGTTAACTTCTATACTCGTCTGTTTCCTCCGACAATGGCTAAGCTTAACACTTCTTGGAATGTCAGGTCACCAGCAACTTTGCATGCTTGAGCTCCTCAACAGTCACACAGGGGTCTCACCTACTGGCCCCAAACGTGTATAATAAATACTACCATGCCAAAGCCTCCTCTTCCTCCACAAAAAAGGTACACTGTTCCTATTAAGTGCTTTCTCCAAGTTACAGGCAGGTTTTGTTTCCTGCCGGCCAAAATTGGTGAATGCAAACGGCTGTTCATTTCTGCATTTGGACCCGCTCCATTCTGCCCTTCCCTAACACATGCACTGCTGGAACACTTGAACTCCCACTTGGTACGGACGTCAATGCTGTAATGAGCCCAGTCCAAAACAGCTGCCCTCCCACCTCAAGCACCCGCTCTCATCTTTCTATGCTTTGTGAACATAAGCTGGTATCGCAGCGGAGTTTGTTGGACTCTTTCCTCCCTCAAGAAGCTTGTCTTCACTCTATATTGGTGTGCTCTGTAGTTGTCCTATACTCATTCCTCCACTGCCTTCTCCTCTCTGCTGGCACAATATTTTTAACAAGGTGAGATTTTGTTCCAGAAACTAGAAATTCGTCCGATTTTCACTACAAAAGACTTGGATTGATAAATTGGTCACTGCCATTTTGAGACCCTACTTCTCTAGGGATTAAAGTAATTGAGTTGCTATGCTCCTTTACACGAGGTATTACGGTAGCTGAGCGAGCATAAACAAAGACTAACAAGTCGAGGATTGTTTTACACAAGAGCTTAGCCTTAATGTCAAAGAAAGTGGACTAATAAACCAAGAAAAAGGAATCGGAGAAGTCATCCTGTACAGTTAAACAAAACGGCAAGAGAAGCTACTGTAAGGAACTCAGACCTTTTTATTATAACAGACAGTGAGCTTCTTTAAAATGCAGAAGCTTACACTTTTAATTGAAAAAAGAAAAGGCAAAGACAAATGTGAAATTGCTGCTTAGTAAACAATAGGCTTGTTATATTAACAGCAAAATGTATTTTACTTAACTTGTTAAGCATGTTAGTCTTGTGTTTTCTTGATAAAAACTTATGAACATTTGACACATTTGTGGCTTTTTTTTTTTAAAGATTTGTACCAGATTATTTGATGCTGGTAAGAAACTTCTACATAATTAAAATGGTAACCCATATTTATAACACCTTGAGAATTACAAATGTCTAACTAACTCACTGAAGATCCATCCATTATCCAACCCACTATATCCTAACTACAGGGTCACGGGGTCTGCTGGAGCCAATCTCAGCCAGCACAGGGCACAAGGCTGGAAACAAACCCTGGGCAGGGTACCCGCCCACCGCAGGGCACACACACCAAGGGCAATTTAGAATCACCAATGCACCTAACCTGCATGTCTTTGGACTGTGGGAGGAAACCCATGCAGACACGGGAAGAACATGCAAACTTCACGCAGGGAGGATCCGGGAAGTGAACCCCACCATGCCATCCTGTATAAATACAGTAAATTAATATTTTAACAGTAAAAAAGCTGTAGTGCAATTAATGATTTAAAACTGAGCACGGTTTAGCTGTCAGTACCAATTAATTGTGTGAGTATGTGTGTGTATATTAGGCATATACTGTACAAACAAAAGACCTGTGTGTGTATGGAGCAGACCACTCAGCTCACACTCAGCTACTGCCACTAGATGGCACTTGTATGCACCTCACTTCTCACTATGAAACACCAGTATGCAGCTAACGCCGCCGCTCAATGATGAAGTTGTGCTAGTGATGCAGATGAAGAAAGACAACGACGAAAGGAAGCAAACACCACAGCTCAACAACATGCAAGTGAAAGACCTCAGCAACGGAGGGCAAGGCTTGAAGTTTTCATTAAAAACATTGTCTATCCGGAGACATTTGCTTGAGACAAACATTTGTAGGACGCATACGTCAGAGATACGGCTAACACATGGTATTGGCAGTGTCTTCTTACAAACGCCAGTGGGGCAGCAAGCACAGGTGAGTTCACGTCTTCTGCTTTAGGTAATTCCTATGAGCTAGCGAAAGTCCCTCCAAGTTCACAAATATAGTAAAACTGCTAGGGAGTCTTCAGGTGTTTTTTTTGGTTTGAAGATCACATGCAGTTTGTGTGTATGAACTGTATATATAAAAACTTTTTTTAATTAAGCCTTGTTTCAGTAAGGTACATTAAATTAAAAAAATAAACATATGACAGTTTGTAATTGTAAGAAGAATTTTGTTTTCTTTAATGCCATATGTATTATGAAGGACATTTTATTTTAGTATTTTTATGCTCCTGAGCAATAAGCCTAGAGAATTTCAGTTTGTTAATAAACAGTTAACACCTCTGGTCTATAGTTTAATTACACAAATCCACTTTAACATCAGTCCTACTCCTCCAACTTGGCTTCTGTTGGATCTTTCCAAACCTTCTGTCACCTCTCACGCATGTGAACTGCTCTCTTGGTACTTCAGTGACAAAATGACTTCTTGCCTCTGAATGGAAATCTTGAAGATTCTTTCTTTTGACAGCTGGCGGGCTTTGTTTTTTAATCTAATTTTTTTTGAACTGCCAACCTCTCACATTAATGGAGTATCCTCAGAAACCACAGAGACAGTCGCTATTCGGAGTGTACGGTTTTTCCCTTTTTTTCAAATGACCTGTGTGTATGTTAAATTCCCTGAATCAATAAAAAAAAAAAAAAAACTGATCACAAAAAAAACCCCAAAAACACACAATGATCCACCTGATCAATACAAAAGTGAGTATCATATATCAGCATCAAGAATAAAGACTTGTGTTGAACATTTCGAAGAACACATTGGAAACTTTCCATCAACAAATACATAAAAACCAACAGAATAAGCACCATGCAGAAGAGGAGCTTAGTGCCCTTCAGGGAGGTCTTTCTTTGGAGCTCCTTAACTCATTCCCTAATTTACTTTGTCCAGGGCCAAATTAGTGACCATTTTCTTCAACTATTACTTTCTTCTATTAGATAAAAAGAAGGGGATCTAGACACGAAATATGTATATTAAAACATATACAGTAAAATAAATTGCTTTAATCATCTGTACATGTACAGCTTATCATGGATATATAACTGAAACCACCTTATTGGCACCTTGCAATATTATTAATATAAGTACAAATGTACGTATATGTTCATTTACTCTACCTCAAACAAAATAAATGAGCACTTTCGCTTGGAGAATCAATTCTGTGAAAATACAGAAAGTTACATTTACTGTTTCTTGAAAAATTTTAGATTTGACTCCAAAACTACATTTACCATTACCAAATAAACCTGATTATTTCAATTAGTATTACAAAATGTGAGAGTGTACAATTTAAATCCAATGGTAATGTTTCCGTTGTCATTCATAATGCCATAGCGGTAACTATTTTAAGATCTCGTTAATTGACAGACATTGGGCAGTCCTGACTATTACTGCTAAGACGCACCAGTTCTTCTTCTTCTTTACGTCTGTGATACTGTGCTAGGTTTCCATTTTTGTTTCTGCAGCACTGCCTTCTGTTGAGCTTGAAGGTCCTGCTGCCACTAGTTTTTCTCGGTTCCCAAAAGCAGCATTCACTGAAATGGAACCAAAACATCATGGTCAAACAAGAGAAGACAGAACTAGAAATACTGGTCACATTGGCACAACAACATTTGCTGACAACTAAATACAAAGCCATAAGCCTTACAAATATAAATGCATGGTATTTTACAGAAGAAACACAGGTACCTCAAAGTAAGCAGTAGTAATGTATATAATGTACAGAACCAATAAAATGGCCCCCAGAAGCTGGGAGACTGTGTTGATCTAGACAGCTGCAAGTCCACATTCCTGACTTCAAATAATCCAAATCCACCCAACCCCAAAATCAGAAAGGACTGTTAAGTACTTGAAAGCTATTTAGAAGAAAAAAAATAATACTATCATCCTGATGTGTAGGGTGGAGGCTAGAGATCTGTGTTGGCAATCAAAATGCTGCCAGTTCAAATCCCGTAATTTGCCTCAAGTGATTCCACTCCTTTGGGCCCTTGAGCAAGGCCCTTAACCTGCAATTGCTTCGCCCAGGGTATGACAGCATTCTGCAACCACACCTGCAAGCAGTTCCTCCAACTTGCAGGGACAACTTGGTGGCAGGATTGGCACTCCAGTCACTGAGGTGTCACCCACTGCACTCAGGTCCCAATCTGGGTGGTTCATCGTGTGGTGGGTGTAGCAATGTGCTGCATGCTCGCAACTTCTGTGGTACCCAAAAAAACTACAACCATCGTAATTATCCAGGAATTAACACGTGTCAAAAAGTCTGTAACTAGAGCATCTAACCCAAAAAGTTTTATCAAATATCTCATAATATATTTCCGAGGAAAAAAAATAAAAAAGATCTACTGATCTTTAGCAAATATTACTGAATCTAAAAATAAATCCATGTCTTTGATTTGGGATACTCTGCTATACATTTAGTGCCAAGTAACTGATGAGGCATAGGAGGTGACATCTTGACTTTAAAAAGGCTTTGGGGTGCTTTAAGTGTTCATTTAAGTTCATTTAAAACAACAGAATTCTAATAGATTTTGAATTACTGCGTAACAAAATCAACTGTAAGTTAAAGCACATACAATTTTTAATGGTTGATGGAAGATGTTTTGAGAGAAAAGTAATGACATCATACAAGGGGGGACCCAAAAATAACAAGAATGAAAAAAAATTGTATATTTCTCAGAACACTTCTAAAATTTATTCACCATCAAAATACTCTCCCTGAGACCCAATACACTTGTCCCCCCGCTTTTTCTGTTGTTCAACACTGTTCTGAAATTCAGCTTTCAGTGCCTTTGTCATTTGCTTTGCGTCCTCCTCTACATCCTGAAAACACTTTCCTTTAAGGTCCCTCTTCATTCTTGGGAAAAAAGAAAAAAATCACAGGGTGCAAGGACTGGGAAGTAGGGTATGGGGTGGGAAACTGTCGTCATCCCGTTTTACGTGAGAAACTGCCGCCCACTCAATGCTGTGTGAGCAGAAGCGTTGTCGTGATGCAGAAGCCACTCGCCTGATCACTACAATTCGGGTCGTTTTCTCCACACTGCATCACGCAATTGCTTGAACACTTCAAGGACACCGTTTGGCCAAATGATGCAGCGGGCAGTCTAGTACACACACATAGCGGCAAACGTCGGAAATAATGACTCTCTAGAAAAATATTCTCCTTATTGTTGGGTTCCCCATTGTACAATTCAGATTACACACAATCAAAATATATATTTGAAGTAAAATATATATATTTTTGTACCTGCTCCTACATCGCTTATGTTCCAAACACGCAAACCTCCTTTCTGTCCTCCAAATGCATAGACAAATGGAAAGTCTGGACAGCATGAGGCACAGAACAAAACTCCCTGTCAGATAAATAAAACAACGTAAAATTAAAAACCATTAAATAAAAACTCATTCATGGTCAAAAGTTAATGAAATATTTTCACAATAAACAGTAAAGAGAGAAACTGCCAGATTAACTAATAAATAAATATTTTTATGTTATCAAAATAATGTCAATATAAAATTAGTTAAGTGGAAGAGGATTCATATTTTTTGATAAAATTGCTCATGTGAATAGTAAGGACACAATTCTTAAATTACACAACAGAAATGAAGGCTCACCATTTTCATGTCTCTTGAATAAATTAGATTAGGCTTGTTCCCAAGGATATCCCATATTTTAACATATTTATCTGATGATGATGTCACTAAGCATCCATTAACTTGACTGCTTAAATCCAAACCTGTAAAAAAAGAAAAAATAAATAAATACATCCATATAAATGTACTTGTGTCTGCTATACTTGTACTCCACGTGCATTCCTTATAAAGACAGAAGTGAGAAGCATTAAAAGATGACACTGTACAAATGAGGACACCCACTTCACAACAATCACAACCCTGGGCTGAAAGTGAAGTAGGTGACTGCATTACAACTGCTGCAGTAAATGATCACTTGAAAGTGGGAGGAACACACGACTGGAAAGCAAAGATTGACTGTTTAATGTCAGCAGTAGGCAGTGTTTGGCAGGGTGCACGAACCCATAAAAGGTTAAAGAAATCCTGAAAGTGATTAAAAACTTAATGAAAGTCAGTACAGAAATGGAAATATATAAGAAAATACTTTCTGGTACTTATTATGACCCTTGCTTTCATATTTTGATTTAACTGTTCTTTGGTTAAGGGGGAAAAAAGTTTCCCATGTGACTCTTGAGCCTTTGGTGAAGTACCTATATACACATACATATACTGTATATACATACATACATATACAGTATACATTTGAAATTGTTATATAATTGCAACAAAACTCATAAGTGTGTATATTATATATATATAAATATATATGTGTGTGTGTTTGTGTTTGTGTATATATATATACTGGATAAAACAGTGGGTCAACACACTTATGAGTTATTTGTTGCAATTATATAACAATTTCAAACAATCTAAATCTAATTCAGAGTCAAAAGGGTCTGAGCCTATCCCAGCAACACTGAGTGCAGGGCAGTTAACTGACCTAGACATGGTACTAGTTCATCTTAAGGCCTACTGTATATACACATCCACACTCACACTTGCAGTTCCACTCCAACAGGGGCCAAAGTAGAATTGGAAAATACTCTCTCTCTCTTGTAAAACACTAACAAGAATACCTTGGAGGATGCAGGTCTTTATCAGGACTTCACAGAAGAAAACCCATGTAAACACAGAGAGAACAGGTAAGTTCTGCATAGAGAACCCAGGCTCAAGATAGACATACCTGATACTTCACCATCATGAGCTTTGATAGTAAAGATGGGCTTATCTGATCTGGCATCCAGACAGTACACAAAACCATCATCTGTACTAGCCTGCATAATAAAACACATCAGGGGAAAAAAAAATCAATAAAAAAAAAAAAATCAGAATTTGTATGTTAAAACTCATAACATGAATATATCCTTTATTTTGTCTTATAATGTATACAACAGTAAGTTCAAGAATGTAAAACATTCTGTACAAATTCTGTACCTAATATTACTTTTAATGTAACTGTTCTGTCTTATATTCAAATGACCAAAATGAAGAAAAAAAGAATAACAAATTAAAAGGTATAAAACACATGCTTTCCATATACCAACAAACATACAAAATCAATACAACCTAACCTGTGAAAAATAAAGTGATTGCAGAAAAGAGTGGATACATTGCAATCTATTCCAGTTAACAAAATAACATTTTATTATCTGTATTTTCTCATTTTACTTGAGACGGTGACATTGTGATCACCATGCAAGGTATCATTTCACTTAATAGACTAGTAGAACTCTGCCACTTGTTTCTTTGGAGAATTTACTTTTAGAGTCTTTTTTTATTTCTCATCAGTATCAGCTGCCATTAGGACTTTTTTTTTTAAACATCATTACAATATTGGCATTCTTGAATGTCTTTATTTTTTGTTGTTGTATGTAGAATTTTGGAATTACTGTATATGTGTTTAGTGACAGTTTCACTTGGGGCATTTCTACTTGTAATGTAACTCTTATTTTTAACTTCAAGATATTCACCTTTTACTTAAAATATCATTGACACTGTATGTTTATAGAGAGAAAAATGTTGTGAGGTGTCTGAAAGGCTTATGGTTGGCCTCTGACAACAAAATAAATAAAAGCATAACAACTTAGTAATCTCTATGCAAGTCATAGGGACTTTCAGAGGGTAACACTTTCACAATCTATCCCAAACAAACACTACAGTATCAGCTGCAGCTTTGGTTGCTAATACTCCTTTACTTTTATAAGCCAACTTTATTTGAAACTGGAGTTGTAGTCTCAGTCCTATGTCAAAAGGGTCAAAGCACAATTAATTTTTAAAACCGCATAAGCTGGGCAAAGTACTGTGGTCAAACATCAGTGTCACCATCTACATGGTTCTGTCTCCAGATTTAGCATTCTTGGTTTAACACTAGAATTACCAGAGCCTATGAAAAAACTCGTAGATCCGTCCCACCTTAAATCGCTTCGCACCTCTCCATCAGCGTCTTTTGTCCTTTAAATGTGCTGATAAGTTTTCTCAGCTCAACTCTGTTTACCTGCGTGTCAGTTGCTTAGAGTTGTATAGAGTGAGAAATCAAGCAAAATCACACCTTTTATAAATACTATATCGTTATTTGGAACACATGCATTTCATGTATTTTCCATGTCTACAACAATCTATGTAAACACATTGTTAAAAAAGAAACGTTTTTCATGTTTTAGTAATAATTAGCAAAATGTAGATATGAAGTCACGCTTGGGTCACAGATTTGCACAGAAACACAGGAGGTTGTAGAGACAGGAACTTTATTCAAATACTGCAAACAAACATTTGTCACTTTTTCCAAAAGTTTAAACGTACTCCATGACAAGACAGAGATGACAGTTCTGCCAGTAGCAGAGAAAGAGAAGCAAACAATTCCAAAGCTGACAGGTGCTGTTCAGGCTTTTAAATATGAGTACCACCACACAGGAAGCATTTCGTGCAACAGAGCAGCCCGCAAGAAAAGCCCAGCAAGTAAGGAAGCAATGTGAAGGTTGTCTGTCAGCGTTTCTAGGAGGGGTTTTCCCAGGAGCGTCTGTATCCTCTAGGGTTGCGTTCAGCCCCCCAGCTCATACCCGCTCCGTCAGCTTTATTCACATTTTCGTGAATCAAGCAACTCTCCAAACGAGGTTTAAACAGGCGTGACAGGACATCAGCATTAACATGTTCAGAACCAGGTCGATGCCCAACTGTAAAATTGTAAGGTTGCAAGCCCAAAAACCATTTCATGAGATGAGAGTTGGTATCTTTCTGATGGTATAACCATTGAAGTAGGGAGTGATCTGTCACTAATGTGAAATTTCGATCCCATAAGTAATAACGATGCGCTTCCACAGCCCATTTAATTGCCAAACATTCTTTCTCAATAGTCAAATACTGTAGATCCTGTTATATAAGCCGAGAATTTCATCCTAGATTTTTGGCTTGGATTTTGGGTGTTGGTTTATACAACGGGTATTGTTTCAGATTCAAGATTTCCAGCGCAATGGCGGTTTTGCCAATGAATACGGAAGTAAATAATGACGAAACCACAGAGCCATCTTTCAGATGAAGAAGTAACTTTGCATGCCGGTACTTTAAATTAAATAAAGAATTTATTCAAAAAAGTGTTTTAGTTGTTGATTTTATTAATAAAATTTATAATAAATTATCGGGAAGTTTAAAATAAAAATTTTGTATTGATTTACGACCAACATCTTGCATTACGACCCGGATGCGGTCACGTGTATCCGCTTGCGCGATTGTAAACAAACAACCAAGAGCGTTAGTAGCGTCAGTCGGAGCCCAGATACATGTGTTTGTGGATGTAATTTAGGTCATTGCAGTGATTTATATATATATATATATATATATATATATATATATATATATATATATATATATATATATATATAATTCATTAAGACCATGTAAGCAAGACAGATAATTGCTAAGGAAGGAAGAGAAGGTAAAGAAAGCGATCACAATCGAAACGAAGATGGAAATTGTGTGGAAATATGAGAGTGCTGTTCGTGTGACCGATCTCGCTAATATGTACAGCATGTCGAAATCCACCATCTCGACAATTTTACAAAGAAAAGATTTGCATAAGGAGGCTCCTTCTAAACAATAACCACCTTCCGTTTCATTCTCCTCCTCCTCCCTTCCTGCAGCCCAAAGATGTCAAATTAAATGGTGAGTACAGTATGAAATTGTTGTTTCTAGAATAGAATGCCTTTTATTGTCACTATACACATCTACAATGAGATTAAAAGCAGCTCCTTCAGTGCAGAAAAAAAGTTGTGCATAGGGCTTGTATGATTGTTTTTTTAGCCTTAGCATAAACGGCCCCGCTTCTGCTTCGTTTCCCTCCTCCGTCTGTGTCGTCTCCTAGACCCGACAACAATCCACAGAGAGCCCGCTGGTCTCGCTACGTTGTCTGGGATGTTGTGCGTGTGATGAAAAACACTCGAATTAGATTTCTGGCTCTGGACACCGATATCTATAAGGTTCTGATGGGTGTAGCGGATGTTTGCCGAACCGATCGTACACAAACAAGGAAAAAAAAAAAAGTACAAAAACAACAAAAAAGTGCACTGAAAAGGAGAGCCCTGAGCTACTGTGACCATGCGCGCCGCCATGCTCCATGCTAGGCTAGGCACTTTTTATAACTTTTTGGTTAGTACATTAGCCATGCTAGGCTAGGCACTTTTTATAACTTTTTGGTTAGTACATTAGAAAAATGATTGGCGTTTTGGTAAATTATGCACATTAAACAACCCTTTTTTTATTATGAAAAGGTTAAGTAAGTGTTGCAGTGGGTGGATTCGGAACGCATTATGGGTTAGCCTTTCGCGAACGAATTAAGTTCGTAAGTCAAGGGTCCACTGTATTGCGTATTTAAGGTAATCAAATTTATAACGAGTCTCCGGAAATCCACCCACCAATGTACCGTATTTGAGTATATAGTTTCAACACAAAGGTTTAATTTTACCAAACTTCTCTGCAATCACTTCCTGGTTTCCATCAAAAATGCCAGGAGTCTCAAATTCTCGCCGATAAACATGATAAATATACCTGAAGAGACACTTTTAAGGAAATGTAGAAAATTTTGCTTGGAGAAGGGGGTCGGCTTAAATACCGGTCATCGGCAAATACATGTAATTTAGTAGGTAGAGAAGGGGGTCTTCTTCCCCATCAAAAATCTGGGACAGGACAGCGCCTACACCAAATGCACTTGTGTCTGTCTGAAGAACAAAATCCTTAGAGAAGTCGGGATTCCGCAAAACCGGATAAAAAGACAAAGTTTTCAAATCACAAAAGGAATGTTCACAAATTTCTGTCCATAAAATAGGGCGATTCTTCCTGCCTCTAGTAAGTTCTGAAAGAGGAGCAGCCCTATTTGCAAAGTCCTATCCATTCCTCTCATACAACATCCAGGATGCCTCGCAGGCGCCTGCCAAATAACAACTCGAACGGACTCAAGCCAGTGGACACCTGCGGCGATTCCCAGACCACGAACATAACAAAAGGCATGTTGGATCATCATGAGTGACTCGCCTGATCATCTGTTTTAAAGTCTTGTTAAATCGTTCAGTCAAACCATTCGTCTGTGGATGGTATACAGTGGTACTCAATTTCTTAATAGCAAAGCTGTCACACAATTGTTTCATCACGCGAGAAGTAAAAGGTGTGCCCTGATCAGTAAAAATTTCTTTAGGGATGCCAAAACAAGTAAAAATCTCGCACAGAGCTTTGGCTACAGTGGAGGAATTGGCTTTTTTCAGAGCAGCCACTTCCAAATAACGCGTTGCATAGTCAACCAACACCAGCATATATTGATACCCATTTTTAGTCTTAGGTAGAGGGCCTACAATAACTAATCCCACCTGCTGAAAGGGGACTTCCAAAATAGGCATTAGACAAAGGGGAGCTCGAGGAGGTTTCTAAGCGGAGACAATCTGGCAGTCAGGACATGAAGTACAGAACCGCTCAACATCTTTTCCCATATTCAGCTAATATAATCATTTTGATAAACAATCTCTAGTCTTATCAGTCCCCAGGTGGCCTCCCAAAATCTGAGAGTGGGTTAACTGCAAAAGAATGTCCCTATGTACTTCAGGTACAACTAGTTCAATAAATTTCCCCATTAAATAATCCGAAATCACTCTGAAAAGGCAGCCGTCTTTTTCAAGACCCCGGATTCACAATCTTGGTAATAAGAGTCACTAGCAGAGCAAGCCTGTTTAAATGCATATTCTAATGAGCTATTGGCATGCTGCAAGCACACAAAATCTGACTGCTCACTAGTGCTCGGTTTGTGTTCGGTGGCATTTGCAAGTTGAGAAGCTGTAGATAAGCCAGCCTGCCACTCTGGGAAATCGGGGGTGTCTACCTCGGTTTCGCTGGAGAGATCAGTTCAATATCTATTTGGTGCTCGAGATCTTCCCCGACCGCCACCAGTTCTTCTTCCTCTCCCCCGCTAAGCTCAACAGGGGACTCGATGACTGGTGCCCGACATTCAGTAATTAGTCTAGGAAAAAGGGCATTCCTCCTGCCTAACAGCAAGGGCCAGGGGAGGAGTCCGAAACGGCAGACCAAACTTTAAAGTGACAACCCTTATAAGTCAAAGGAAGAAACAATGTCTGATAGTCTTTAACATCTCCATGTACACAACATATCTTTACAGTCTCAGTGTTACCGAGGTATCTGTCGTTAAGACAGTCCCATCTTACAACACATTGGTCACTTCCTGAGTCCAATAATGCCGAGATCTCATGGCCCCCCAACTTCACCGAGATCAATAAGCCATCCTTTTTCTCTGAAGAATAAGGAATACAGGAGCAACAAACCACTCTCTCGCCAAGTGGCCGGGTTGATCACACCGGAAACATCTTCGCTTAGCCCCACCGCCAGAATATCCATGGCGACTTCCACGACCTCCCCCTGTCTCCACAGATATGGGCACTACATCAACAACTGGATCCCCCGAAGGCCTTCCTGATAACATCCAATTCTCAGGTCTTGATGCCCGTTGATGCTCTAACCTCCGTTCAAAGCGACGAGCATTCCCTGGGCGATCTCTCGTAGGCTGTAAAACAGCATAAGGAGCAGCAAATCCACCGCTTTTTCTCCAAGCAGTCAGAACCCTCCAAGCATTTGGCCAAGATCGTCAATGACTCAACATTATGACGAAGAAACTCATCTCGGAGAACTGCAGGTATCCCGGCCAGCAGTATATTCATGACAACTTTTTCCACAACACGTTCAATCTCGTCTCCCTCAAACCAGCAATGTACTTTATGAATCAAATCTTGTATTTGCGCACGGATGGGACCGTCCATGTTCAGTCTCCAATCATGAAGTGGAAAACCTTTAGCCAAAAAGCTCGTAGTCTTAACATAAAACAACCTGCCGCTTCATTTGTCGCATCCCAGCAAAGTTGTCTCATGCTCAAAGGCTAAAAGAAATATTTCTGGGTCATCAGAAGGACCCATCTTCGTCAGCACATCCTCAGAATTATCAGGAAGAGCAGGAATCGGATCATCCTCCGAGTCGTGATGAAGCGGGTCATTCTGAGCGATTAGAAACAACTCCTCAGTGTTCATCTGTGCAACCACTTCTGGTACCACTTGTTACGCTTGGGTCACAGATTTGCACAGAAACACAGGTTGTAGAGACAGGAACTTTATTCAAACACTGCAAACGAACATTTGTCTCTTTTTCCAAAAGTTTAAACGTAGTCCATTGACAAGACAGAGATGACAGTTCCGCAAGGAGCAGAGAATGTCAGAGAGAGAGAGAGAGAGAAAAGCAAACAATTCCAAAGCCGACAGGTGCTGTTCAAGCTTTTAAATATGCGGAGTACCATTCGGGAAGCATACTGCGCGACGGAGCAGGAGAGCAATGTCAAGGTAAGTCTGTCCTGGGTTTTCCCAGGAGTGTCTGTATCCTCTAGGGGTGCGTTCAGCCCCCCAGCTCACAATATATATTTTACACATACACACACAGAAACTGAAATGTGTATCACCTTTTAAGCTCCATAATTTGAACATTTTTCAATTATAGTGTTATCTTGCGACTTAAGGATTCACAAATGACACTTTTCTCTTTGCATTTCCAGAACTGGCGTACTGGTAAGGAATGTTAAGGTTTCAGAAAATAAGCACATGATGTTTTATTTATCAACAGCTTATTTACAAAAGGGAAGTTATTTTTGTGACTGTGTATAAATTTGCAGTGTGCTCAAAAAGTACAAATATGTTGCTAAAACCTACACACATATGTTGCCAGAAGTTTTAAAACAGAAAACGTACCAGAAAATTGTATGGTGAAAAGTGATTCCAGGTGACTCTTTCAACTTGACCACTAAATCTCCAAATTCTGTGGTTGTCTTGAGGATTTCTGCAGTCATACAGAATGGCTGACCTGAAACAATGTGCATTTGTGTGAAGATTAGGCATAGCATGCAAATCTAAAGTTTCATAAGACATTTTAAGCAAAATAATTTTACATACTTGTCAAAAGATCCAGATATAAGAGTTTGTGCTTCAAATGGATGAAACTTCAGTGTTTGAACCTGAAAATAAAAAAAAACCAAACTAATATTTAAATTATATAATTTAAATATTTAAATTTACAATAAACATTAAAAAATACAGTGAACACACAATCAATAGCTCACATCACATTCTCTTAAGCTAAATGAAAATATGAATTTTCTGACCACACTACATCAGCTTAAAAGTAGTGATGGGCAAACTGACAAAAGCACACCATTTATACAACTGTAAAATCACTCATTTTCAATATGAAAGGGAAATTAAATCCCTTGTTGCCAGCAGGCTGATTTTTTCATGGCAGAAAAAAATGTATTTGTATTTGTTGGTTGGTTTCCTATATTTCGAGTCCCTATCTGGAAAGGGAAGGGTGATCGCCTGGACTGCAGCAACTATAGGGGGATAACACTATTTTTGGTGCCGGGTAAGGTCCTTGCTAGGGTCGTCCTCAATAGGATCCGTGATCACTTGCTCACCTACCAGCACTGAGGGTTCTCATGGAGCGCAAACGCGAATATTGGCAGAGTTTCTTTGCAGCCTGTGTCGATTTTTGCAAAGTGTTGAACTGAGTTGATCGAGCTGCCCTGTGGGACATCCTGAGGGTTTGTGGGATTCCCTCGAAGTTGCTGGATATCATGGCTGGCCTATACACTGGTACTTTGAGTGCTGTGCAGAGTGGAGGCAGGACCTCTGCGTTTTTCCCAGTTGATTCTGGGGTTCGTCAGGGGTGTGTTCTTGCTCCTACTCTGTTCAATGCTTGTATAGACTGGGTGTTGGGCAAGGTCGTGGTGTCCAGCAGACGTGGGGCATCTGTTGGTGAAGAAAGATTCATGGATCTTGACTTTGCTGATGATGCAGTGATCTTCGCAGAGTCAAGGGAGGCTCTGATTGGGGCACTCAAGAGACTGAGTGAGGAGTCCGAGTGTCTGGGCTTGCGAATGTCCTGGATAAAAACCAAGATCCAGGCCTTTAATGACCTCTTAGGCACTGCCATCAGCAGTGTGTCTGTTTGCGGAGAGTGTGTTGACCTTGTTGAGAGGTTTACTTACCTTGGCAGTGACATTCATGTCTCTGGTGACTCTTCCTGTGAAGTCAGTAGACGGATTGGGGGTTTGGGGGTTCATGAGGTCACTGGAAAGGGGTGTGTGGCGCTCCCGATATCTATGCAAAAGAATGAAGGTCCAAGCGTTTAGAGTCCTGGGGCCTCATGCATAACGGCGTGCGTAGTATTTGCACTATAACATGACGTAAGCACAAAAACCAAAATGTGCTTACGAAAAAAATAAATCCTGATGTAGGAATCTGTGTGTACTCCAACTTCCACATTCTTCCGATACATAAATCCCGGTCAATGTGAAAAGTAACGCACGCGTATGCGCCTGATGTCCCTCCCCAATTCCTCCCAGAATTACGCCTCTTTGAATATGCAAATCAACATAAATAGCCCTTAAGCTCAGCGTTCTGTGAAAAGAAAATGGGAAAAGCACGGGGGGAAAATATAAGAATTTCAGCGAATACCAAGTGGAGGCAAAGGAAAAACATACTATTTGTTGGTTTAAACAGTGGTATAATCAACAAAAGGAAGTTGATCGAGCGACATAGCATGTCGGAGAAACTTGATAGCTCAAGTTCAAAAAGTCGCACAGTGCCAAAATAAAAAAGAAGTCACATATCAAAGTTGCTGTGAAAAGGCGAGCTGTAGCCCACCATCTGAGTGTCATATGAAAGCTTATCATGGTACAGACAAAAAAAAAAAAAAATAGGCACACAATGGGGAAAAAAAGCATGAAATGTCAACTTTAATCTCGAAATTTCCACTTTAATCACGTAGTTTATTTTGTCATTAAAGTGGAACATCATAAACTTTATCTTAAAATCATTTAATTTACTAGTTTGTCAAATCTCATCGTAACTAAAGTAGCATGTTAAATGCTTTGTTTTGTATTTGATGTTCTATGTGTGTGAATCACTACATGATTCCGTTCTTTCTCCGACAGGACACAGAATCCATTACATTCGTGATATTACAGCTCTGAATAATTAAAATACTGAGATGTATACGTGATATCATTTTCATGAGGACTGGAATGAAACCATGTTATTAAACATGGGAACATGATGGCACAGTGATTGTTCATGTCTCATACAAGATGCTGCTGTGCCATGTGCGACCTTCGATGAAATAATTTATTGTAGCACTACTGTCTCTTTCAAACGTACTAACCTCCAATTCCTGTCCTTACTTTTCTTTCCCCAAATACCCAATCGCCACACAATCAGCTCTGTAACAGACGTTAAGCCATCTGTAAGCTTACAACGGCGATTCTTCAAAACTTTTAAGGAACAATGAAATATCTTCATAGTACGTGTTTAATTATTCTATCCTTCTATCCTTCCAGTGTCGCGCCAGCCACAGTAAATATACAGCACAAGGCAGAAACAGTACGTGAACTTGCTAGCGCTGTGGTACCGTGTCCTCACATGTTTAAATTATTAACAATACAGATTATTTAAATGAAGTTAAAATTTTATCTGTATAATATAATCAACATATTTTGCAGCATTTCATCTTAAAAATTATATCGTCATCATATGTAAATACGCACTTTATAAAGTGGCGCAGGTTGTGCAATATTATAACTGTAGTGAAAGTTTACTGTGGGGTAATTGTACTTATCAGTACAAACAGTTCTACAAGGAGCAATTGATTAAGTGCGTTTATAGTTCTTGGGATGAAACTGTTTCTGAACCGCAAGGTCCATACAGAAAAGGCTTTGAAACGTTTTGCCGTGGCTGAGGCAGTGTGTGCTTGATGCTGTATACCAATAATATAAGATACAGATACACCGATAATTCTCTTTCTGATCAGCTGCTGCTGTGATTCACACTCAGATACAGTGATATAAATACTCCGAGTGGTGCAGTGAGAATAATATGAAAAAAGATGATCCGCTGTGGCAACCCTTAACGGGAGCAGCTGAAAGAAGAAAAAGAAGATGGTGCAGTGAGAGTAACAACGCTAAAGCAGCTATGGTATTTGGAATAGTTTGACCATTTCATGGACCATTATATTGTTACAGGTTAATTACGATCAGATGCATTAAACTAAAAAACAATATGCGGTTTAGATGCAGCCGCGTCAGGGATGTTGATCTAAAACAGAAATATAAATCACACAGGAACAGTAGCATTGCTTTGATGCTGGGTGCTGCCAGTCTTCAAAACCGAGCGCAGAACTTACGTACGACAGGCTATGAGGTACCGTGGAAATGTGCGTGGCTTTACACCAATTTAAAGTTTTATACATCACGATTTGAACATGGAAACGTTCTTACACAACATTTCTGTGCATACGCAGCGTTTATACATGAGGCCCCTGGTGCTTCCGTTTCTTACTATATAGTTGTGAGACATGGACGCTATCCAGTGAACCGAGACAAACACTGGACTCCTTTGGTACTGTGTCTCTCCGGAAAATCCTTGGGTACCGTTGGCTTGGCTTTGTGTCGAATGAGCGGTTGCTCATGGAGTCCCGAATGAGGCACATTACCTGCATTGTGAGGGACCATCAGTTATAGCACTATGGCCATGTGGCGCGTTTCCCCCGAGGGTGATCCAGCTCATAAGATCCTCATTGTTGGGGACCCAAGTGGCTGGACCAGGCCAAGGGATACCCACGTAACACCTGGCTGCGGCATATAGAGTGTCATTTCCGGAGGGTAGGACTGGACTGCTTGTCTGCCTGGGGGGTTGCCAACCAGGATCCTGAGCTGTTTCGACGTGTAGTGAGTGCGGCAACGCAATGTACCAGTGCATGCTCCCCAACTTGACTTGACTTCCTATATTTCAAAATTTTAAGTTATTACTAAAAAGCATAACATTTTCACAGCATGGTATCACCGTCAATTAAAAAATAATGACTATTTCAGCCTAAGATGAGAATCCCTCATGTTGTCTTTCAACTAACCTCCATGAGTTTGAAAATGTGTCAAAATGGCTTTTCTATTACATTTAAGAACTGTTATCTTTGCAACATTATCAAGAAACAAGATAGAGGAATATTTTTATTTTACATTGACCGTGATGTCAGCATGGGCACTTGAGAGACTTCACAGTATTTTTAAAAAAAAAAAACACAAGGATAGAAATGAGAAAAAAAAATGTAAAAGAATTTGTAAAACGTCAGTCCAGGGCATGCCCTTCGGCATAAATGCTGTGTGTATCAATCATTGTAAGAGACAATCTTAGAATGTTAATGTTAAATTCATCTAAGCATTTTGCTTAACACTAGAATTACTAGAGTCTACGAAAAAACTTGTAGATCCGGCCCACCTTAAAACCGTTTTCACCTCTCCGCCACCGTCTTTTGTCTTCTAAATGTGCTGATTAAGACAAGCAGCAAGCAGCCGGCTATTCCATCCCCCACCGTTGCAGAACGCTCACGAAGTTCTCCCAGCTCATGCCTTGTTTGATTATCTGGGAGTGAGTGAACTGCTGGAGTTTTAGAGTGGAAATAATAAATCGTTATTTGGAACACATGCAGCGGGGAACTCGGGTCTCTGAGGCACAACAAGCCTGCTGCGTTCTGAGAAAAAAATCTTAGCGTGCTACACCATGGAAGCTGTTGTATTGTTCTTGAACCTTTTGTGAAAATGTTTATTTGATCTTTGGAAATCAGGTTTCACACATTCTATAGTTTATGCCTATATTTTGTAACATTTATTATTAAAATATGAAAAAGTTTCTGTTTTAACAATGTGTTTACACAGATTACTGTAGAAACAGAACACACATGAAATGCATCTATTATTTCAACGCTAAAACTCCAGCAGTTTTGTCACTCCCAGATAATCAAACAAGGCATGAGCTGGGAAAACTTAGTGAGCATTCTGCGACGGTGGGGGATGGAATAGCTGGCTGCTCGCTGCTCATCTTAATCGGCACATTTAGAAGACGACAGTGGTGGAGAGGTGAGAACGGTTTTAAGGTGGGCCAGATCTACGAGTTTTTTCATAGACTCTGGTAATTCTAGTGTTAATTTGAACAGAATTTAGGTTTAGCATACCTACACAGATAATAAAAGATTTTGTTTTATCCCCTGTAAACTAACTTGGTAATGTAATATTCTTAATACTCTGCTATATTCCTCATGTGACAATAGAATGCTATCAGACTGTTAGATAAATAAATTACAAAACGAACTGTGAGATTA
The DNA here is from genome assembly GCF_016835505.1 of Polypterus senegalus. Classification (NCBI taxonomy): domain Eukaryota; kingdom Metazoa; phylum Chordata; class Cladistia; order Polypteriformes; family Polypteridae; genus Polypterus; species Polypterus senegalus. The sequence continues at coordinate 111,487,816 of NC_053161.1, forward strand.
GATTGAGGTATAGAGGCATATAGCTTTACAACTTTACACATAAATGCCCAAAGGTATGTTCTAGTGAATGTGATAGAAACATAAAGAAATTATGTACAATGCGTACAGTTAAAGTTAGAAGTTTACACACACCAAGATTTTTTTTAACACTAAAATTCCCATCAAAAATGTTGTTCCCCAACACACGCAAGAAAAATCGTATGTCCTTATCAGCGCAGCAGATAACCGCCTTTGTTTTGCAAATGTGTCAATTAGCAATGCTGAACCTGCACTTGCCCATCCTCCATTCAGCCAGCATAACACCTGGAATATAAACACTTTCACCCAAGGTATAACGAAGTAAGTACAATTTTATTCAAGAATAAAAAATGAATTAAAAAGAAATTGTTCAAATGACATTGCTGTAAAAGAGTTCAGAATGTCCAAATGGGAAAGTTGCTATATAAATAAAATGCATTGTTATTATTTTATTAAATATCGTTTTCAAACAAATGTGATTCAAATTCAAGCAGTTAGATTTAATATGATAAATAAATTTCATATGAGTAATAGTCTGTGTCTCAGTAAGTCATTTACACAGATAGTTGCAGATATGGAATACATTATCAAATGTTTGAACTGTATTTCAAATAACAATATTTCATTACCTATACAATTCCTTACAACTCTTTGCTATGTAAAATCTTCCATGTAAACTTGAGCTGTAAATGACAGAAGTCTGGCTGTGATGAGGAGGGTCACTGTGTCAGGAAGGGCATTATGTTGTCTGAATGGGGGATGGGTGAGTGCAGGTTCAGCATTGCTAATTGACATATTTGCAGTTCAGTGGGCAGTTGCTTGCCTGTGTGCATTTGGGAGGCTTTTCAGGAAGAACGAAAAAATTCATAGACTCACTAAGTAACACCTCCACTGATATTATACCAACAAACTATAAACTTGGCATATTGTTTAAGACATCTACTTTGCACAGGACAAAAGTAATTTTTTCCAACAATGTTCACAGTCAGATTATTAAACTTTTTGTTGACTATATCACAGTTCCAGTGGATTACAAGTTTACATGCAATTTGTTAACTGTGCCTTTAAACAGATTGGAAAAATTTTAAAAATGGTATTAAAGCCTTCAGCAATTAAGATATTTGGAATTCAGGTTTCACACTTTATACACTTCATGTCTACATTTTGTCAATTATTACCAAAACATGAAAAATGTTTCTGTTTTAACAATGTGTTTACATAGAATGTTGTAGACACCGAACACACATGAAATGCAAGTGTTCCAAATAACAATATAGTATTAATAAAAGGTATCATTTTGTTTGACTTATCACTCTATACAACTCTAAGCAACTGACACGCAGGTAAACAAACTTGAGCTAAGACAACTGTACGGGGGGTGATAGTAGGCTGTTTGCTGCTTATCAACACATTTAAAGGACAAAAGACGCTGACAGAGAGGTGCGAAGCGTTTTAAGGTGGGACGGATCAACAAGTTTTTTCGTAGGCTCTGGTAATTCTAGTGTTAATGACTTGTGACTTGACTCAGACTTAAGATAAATGACTTATGAAGTGTGAGGTTATAGCACACTACAAAGAATAGAATGGTCAACTCCAAGATCTGCAGGTCAAAAAAAAAACAAATCACAGATGCAGCAACAATATTAAAAAAAAAATTATTTCAAGATGCATAAATATAGTTATGCTTGCTAGAGAGCTGACCATAAATACTGTGATTAAAGCATCACTGATCTAATGAATATACCACTTTAGTGGTGGAACCCACAGCCTGTTTAGATACTGTGTGTATTAGACACACTGCATAAATGAGGAAACAATGGAAAGCCAATAATACACATGCAAATTACTTCAAAGTAAATCTATTATTTTATATAACAGTTGCTGTCACATCTTATTAGGAATTTTCTTCCCAGCGAAAGTCTATTCTTACACTAGATCTTGCTTTATTAAATCCAGCAACCTGATTTGCTTGAATATATTCACCATAAACTTTGAGACTTGACTTGAAACATGAAGGTCAGGACTTGAAGGTTACACAAGACAGCTGTGTAGTGTGCTATAATTTTCTATAACCTACTAAAATGCAGACTTTATGTAAGTATATTAAACTAGGAACTTGAAAGCAAATCTTCCTGAATGATGTAGGTTACATTTACACAAAGCATAAATTAATGTTAAAAAAAAAAAAAAAGTTAGAAAAAAACAAAAGTTTTTTAATTAAAATGCAAGGCTCATATTTAAACTGCACATAGAAAAAAACTACATTTCCTACAAGATTAAAAACAATATAAACCAGATATTCCAAAAAACTACTATAATAGAAAACTCTAATAAAGAGCTATGGTAACTTGTAACTTTCTCATTCAGATAACTGTTGCGGCAAAGTATAGTGGGCAGAACTTCACTTCCTCACATTTCCCATCATGAAGATTTGACTATCACTATATGTACCACTTCTGATCATATAAGCCTGCTACTGCAGCTTTCTAGTATAGCATAAATTAAACAACTCCTATTGATAGTTACTATTAAGGAGATAATAGTTATGGGGAAAAAAAGGGTAGATGCTGCTATAAAATAATTTATATAATTTATTTTGATAACTTAGAAACAATTTTCCATCCAAAATACTATAGCTATTGGCATTTAAATGATATTACCAAATTTCCATTTCCTATACAGGACAAAAACTTGTGTTTGGAAATTTAATAATATCAAGGCAATTAATTCTGAGACAATGGTACAAAAAAATTGCCCTAAATGAAACCACAGATACAGTGGGTAGCATTGGTCAGCACCTCCCTTATCTATGTCATTCATCACCTTTTTAGTCCACTGTCATTTTTGTTGTGGGCAATGAAGCTTGGTAAATTTGTTGGCCACGGACTTCAAATGCTTTGGTAAGCTACTAGAAAAGAGCCGCAGACTTTCACACCATTCTAAACATGCAGAGGGACAGTTGGGTTGATACCATCATTTCTCTTCTTCAGGTCAGTTTTTAAAATCTTTCTTTTCTACATATTATTTCATCTAAAATTTTAGAAATATAAATGAAAATCACTATTAATGTAATAATTGTATTGCCTTTCCATGTACAAGTTTATTAGTCTACATTTGCTCATGGTACAATTTCACAATGCAAATAATTGTTGGAATATATCTTAATAAAACTGTAAATACAACTGTTGTTTTTAATACCATTATACTTCTACAGATAAAACTTTGCACTCTCTTTCTAAAACTCATGCGGAATTATTCTCATATTCTTAATGCTTTCACAAAACCAATACACAAACAACTTTTCCACTATCAAAACCCAGCCCTGTTGAATGCACTGAGGGCACATTTGTTTCCCATCGTTAGCATCATAGACATGTAGTTAATCATTAATGATGAACTGTTCAGGTGGCAATATACGGTTTGGAACATTGATAAAAACATTCTACTCTCTACAATAGCTTATTGGGTTAAAAGTAACTCTGAAAATAAAACAGCAGAATAGAGGAAACAGACAAATTATACGTAAACTGTGTGCTCTATAATATATTACCTACAGGATGATAAGAAAATTGTACAATTCCCAATAGTTTAATCATTTCCAAAGATGTGGTTTTGGTTTTGAAAAGAAGGTACTACGCAAGAACATAATTAGAACAGTAAAAAAATATTTTTTTTAAAAAAAAAAAAGTAGCATTTTAAAAAGTATGTGAAAAAAGACATATTACTACATTATTTATTTCAGCACTGACATAGATATATTATTTATAGTTATACATAGATTTCTTTAATCCCTTGTCATTGCATATTCTGTTAGATGTGAATGTTACAAGTTATTTTTATGCAACATCATACATGTACAATTATTGCCAAGCTATGCAGAATACAGAGTATGCCGATTATTGTCAAGTGTAAAAATGTTTTAAGTATCCCAACTTTACTATGGAGTGATGATAATTTAAATTACAGGGTTCTCTGTTAGCTCTCCTGCAATCTTCCATTTAGCCCCCCAAGCAAAACATTCTGGTCTGGTGTCTGCTCTTAAAGACTATTTCACTCATATTCTTGGTTAAATGTGCTATTGGTCTGACATGCATGAACAGCTAAATAAGCATTTAGTTTAACGCATTCTCTTGGTGCACACAACCGGACAAAATGTAAGCACATTCAAAGCAAATCTGTCTTCCATTGAGCTTTTCTTTCTAATGACTTGTATTAGTTTTGACAGTGTTGCAAATGCTGTTCCTAACTGCATATTTATACATGTACTTGATCATGCAGAAACTCAATGGGTCCAGTTCTCAGGCTCAAGTAGGTTTTGAGAGGAAAATATGCTTTGATAAAAGTACAAATTATAAAAGTGGAAGAAAAATAAGATCATTTACAATACTAACAAAGTGTCCATGTCTGTCACTGTTTGAGATGATTCTCTAATCAGCTTACAAACTTGCCACTGTTCTTCTGTTTCAGCAAACAGCGCACAGATTTGAAGATGGTCTAAACAAATAACATTTTGCAAAAGTACTGTGTAGAGCTGCTCTCTATTTTAAGGCAGAAATACAAAGTTACTTACATCAGGAAAACTGAATACTGTATGTAGGGCAAAAAACCCTTACAAGATCAAACCGTGCAGCACAATGACAGAATGTCCTTTTCCACTATCATTTTTCTTTGTAGAAGTAGCAAATGATCAGTATTAAGAACCAACGTGGACTTTTGCAAAGAAAGCTCAAATCATCTCAATGAGCTAGAAAACTGAAGAAGAAACATCTATGATGACAGAAACAATAATAAATTTTAAAAAGTCTGCATATGACCAAAAAATGAAGCAAAATTACTGATTTTGCAAAATCAAAAAAAAAAACAAAACAATATTACAGTCCTTAACATAAAAGGATAGATAAAGTTCACAAGCTGTATTAGTGTCCTACAAGGGACAAAAATGTCTACAAGCCCTGCTCATGCTACTTTATTGTTATGTATTGACCTGTTTTTCTGTTGTCAATTAGTACTAACACCTGCTGCCTCAATTCTCAACTTATTTTCATCGATAAAAAAAAAAAAAAAGTGAATTTTGCACAATTATCTTCCAGAACAATTGTATACTTTTGAAGATGTAATAATGCAATAAACATGTGAAATATATGAATACAATTACACAAATGCATCAGTAAAACATTATAATTACTGTGTTATAAGTTTTAAAGCATGACTTACTATAGTATAGGAGCAAGACAGAACATATTTTCATCACTTTGTGGTAGCCTAATTTTACAGACGTCAAACTCCTTTTTTTCTTCACATTCACAAAGTTCTTTACTGGTAGAAACAATATAGTCAAATTCACAATTTGGTACTGATCTCTACCTGTGTCATTTTTATTGTTATACCACTCACACCTCATTTTAAGTGGAGATGGAGTTCTCCACAGTCCTGTTGGGATCAGAGGTGGCCACTAGGGGGTGCTGCATGGGTCCCCGAGCCTGCATGGACGACTCTGCAGCCCTGCCCGGAAGTGAAATTGGAAATGGGTGATCAAGCACCTGGAGCACTTCCGATGTGGGCTATAAAAGGGGCCAGCAACCACCACTCAGCAGCCACAGTCGGACGGAGGAGGATGAAGGTTGACGGGAGGAGTGGTGGTGCCAGAAGAAATTGTATTGTGTGATTTACTGTGAGTGATTGTGGGACTGTGTTGTGGCTGTAGGGATTATGGGGAAGACAAGCCCTCCAGCTGAAGAAAAGAAGTCTTTTGTGTGTTTTACAAGTGCCTCTGTGTAGTCTGTGCTGGGTCGGGCACAATATAGCGTCTCATATCACAGTGGGTAGAAAAGGAAATGGTTATAAAAAAAAAAAAAAAAAAAAATAAAAAAAACAATGACTAAGTGTATATTTAGCGTTATTTATTACATGCAATTATGTGTTATAACAAATGTGTTATAAAAAAACAAAATCTTAAAAAGTCTTGGATAAATGTGGCATTTAATAGCTATTACATATAGGTAAATCAGTAAAGAAGAAAAATCATTTTTATTTAAACAGTTTAATACCATGTTCAAGCTTAGTCTCTGTAATGTGGTCACACTGCAGTGAGTGTGTACAGGGGTCAGGAGACTTCATGATGCTAAAAGATATCACTGCTATCAGGAGAAAGTGCAGGGGATGAAGTCTAACCAGCAGTACAGATTTTTATTTGGCAAATGTTATATTAGGCTTCAATGAGTATGTACTTCAATATATACCTTGTCAATACTAAATGCAGTTTAAGAAATAATTTTGTTGAAAAGCGTAGCTCATATAAAAGGAATATACCTTTTACTCAAGTGAATTCTAGAAATTATAAAATGTACATGCTAATAATTATTCAATTTCATTTTTTGTAGGTATACATGGCGACAAAAACAGTTTTTCTCTTAATCAGCTTGACTATCGTCACAAAGGGTTGGACAGGATCAGCTGACATGCAATCAGAGATGTGCTTAAGTTATCGGTCTGCTTTTTCCGCAGCCAGGACAAGCAGTATGGTAGGGGGACTCCAAAAAACAGTCACTTTTGACAAGCTATTTGTTAACATTGGAGGCGATTTCAACCCAGACACAGGAAGGTTTTGCTGCAGGATACCAGGAGCCTACTACTTTGCATTTACAGTTGGAAAGTATCCTAAAAAGATACTCTCTGTTATGTTAGTAAAAAATGGCCAGGAGGTTCAAGCTATTGCCTACGATGAACACAAATGCAAACAGCGCAAGGTACAGAGTCAAAGTATCATGCTTAGCTTGGAATCCATGGACACTGTATGGCTTCTGCTCCATGACAATCCTAAATTTGGACTGTATAGTAATGCAGGGACATATACTACCTTTACTGGTTATTTGGTGTATCCAGAGATCTACAGCATTGACCTAAATAACTATTTATCTCCACACACCCACAGTCATTTTTCAGGATGCTCAAAAGTTGAAAATACTGATTCTACGAAGGAGTTAAGAGAAATACATCCACAGAAAAAATTTCACTCAGCATTTTCTGTGGCAAGAACTAAATCATTACTTGGAGAACGCACAAAAGAAGAAAGCAAAAAAGCAATTACCTTTGATGTGGAATACATCAATATTGGGGATAACCTAAACAAGTCATCTGGTCAGTTTATATGCAAGGTTCCTGGGGCTTATTATTTCTCCTTTAATGTTGGAAAACACCCTTTAAGGGCGGTTTCTGTCAAGTTAATGAAGAACTATAATGAGGTCCAAGCCATGATATTTGATGATAACAGTTCTATGAGCAGGGAGATGCAAAGCCAAAGTTTAATGCTCTCTTTAAAACAAGGTGATGTGATCTGGCTATATAGTCAACAAGATGAACAATATGGAATATACAGTAATCATGGCAAGTATATAACATTTACAGGATTTCTCCTCTATCCTGATGAAAGCAGACTATATACCAACAAGCTAGAAAAAACATAATCATACTGCCTATTGCCTTCAGAAAGTCCAACAACTGGGACTGTCTTTCATAACATAATAACATTGCAATAACAAATTTAGCCAGTGCAGCATTTATCACTTTAAGCATTTCCTTTTACATGAGTTGATATATTATTTTCATTATAATTTGTTGCTATTTTCAAATATTCAGTGTTTATCTTGTTAGTTCCGATACTGTGCATTGCAAACCGCTGTGCAAAAATACTTTTACTGGTTTTTAATGTGGTAGTGATTTAACTTCTTTACACCGAGAGCAGTCACATTTTGTTAACATTACCTGAAACTATTATTTAGTGTGATACATATATGTGATCTTTATTTCTTTATTTGAATATGCCTGGAAATATGTGGAAAGTGACATTAATTAATAATGTTAAATTTGCTATATTAGGTAGTATGTTAATAAACACAAATTTTAGTAATCTTACTGACAGATAATAATGTGATCAATATAAAAAATCATGCAAAACAAAAAAAAAAAAAAAAAGAAAGAACTGAAGGAAAGAAGCAAAGCTTTAACACTATACAGCTATATCATCATCATGATAAAAACCTGGTCAGAAAAACATTGTGGAAAGTGACATGCACAAAAACCAAATAGTACATTAATAAAGAGATACATAAAGTATGAATTAATTTATGAATATTATGAAAAGGTCTGCTTAGATACAAGGTTTAGAAAAAAGAATGTGAACATTAGAATGCAAATCATAATGCTTTTTACATCATCCACATTTTTCAGTCTTCATGTGCATATGTAACAATTATAAGGGAACCCATCTATCATTTTATTTCTGTACATCTGATAAAAAGTTTGTTTACCATCCACTAGCTCTGGCCCAAATGCTGCCAAATCAAAAATAGTACATTTTGCAGTGCATGGTAGGGAATGGTGACATGGAAGGGCATTTACATGCACATTTGGGTTAGATTAAATGCTAATATATCCCAATAACCTAGAACAACATTAGTTTACAATATTAAAACAACATTTACACTATAATTAAACTCAAATCAAATTCTACCAGTAATATTTAACCCACATCTGAATTTTGTACTGTTAATACAACTACTGGTAAGGAACATTTCTGTTCTGTTGCTGTAGGTGTTTAAAAAAAGTATATCTGCCGTCTTAAATAATCAACTTGCTGCGATACAGACTACAAAACATCTGTGAATAATAAATTATAGTGATGATTTTACAGTGGTTTCCAGCAAAAATGACTGAACATAAACTAAAATCAAGTAACTTGAAAGTAACAATAGCTACAAAAGCACTGATCACATTGACAGTTTTACATTACTTCCATAAGTATACTTTTGGTTACTTCTACTGCAATATCTAACTTTTAGAAATTCATGCCACTTAAGAATACAGTAACTGAACACAAAAATTAGACATTATGATACCAATAAGAAGTTTTAGGTTCGCTCTCTCTCATTTAATAATTTTAACTTAAAAACAAGCAGGATGTAGCCCACCTACCATGCTCGTAAATTAAGTAACTAGCTGTATGGCTCACTACAAAATGGCTCTGCAACAGCCACGAAAGGGAACTCCATTTTACTTTACTGTAGATTACATCCATTTTTATTTACATTCCACTCCAAGTGGACAGTAATGCATGCTGCTTCAGTGTGGTCATTCTGCCTGCCACTACACATCTGATAAGCTACTGCATATTACTGGCTGAAATATTGGGCTCTAAATTGAAAATGATGGAGCGGTTTTCTATTTTTCACATAAAAACATGTGATAAAGTGGTAACTATGGAATTTATGCTTCAATAATTTTGACTTTTATATACAATAAGTGGTCCATAGTGTCTTTTAATTTGGTAAAGTGGCTCTCAGTTCAAACTATTTGGAAACTACTTTATTAGAACAATGAAGATACATAAAGTTTCACCAAGCTATGATTAGCAATGCCGAAATAAGAACTGACTGTAAAAGCTGAATTTATTAAATGAAAATATAAAATCTCAAATTTTAAATGTAATAAACTCCTGATATTTTTTTCAAATCTCAAATCTCTACCACCTTTCTTATAACTGTTCAAACTTTAAGACCATCTTTGTACATAAAATGTATTATTCCTATTATTAAATGAAAACTGCCCAGTTAACATTACTACTACGAGATTTCCGAATTCCTAAAAAACAGTCATTGTTCTGTTGTTTTTAAGCAGCCTTACACAACTAATCAGACTTTATTATTTTTGCCCATATTCCAAGCCAGAATGTGCCACTGAAATGGATGGCAAGAATTACTCGCAACTGAAGGCTGCATTCCATTCACTCCCATACCATCCAAATAGGCTTGGAATGTGCTCTCACTACATTTGTAACATTTTTGTTGTTACAATAATGAACATTAGTTTGATTTAATAAATATACAAGCATCATTTATGTAGTGCTTGCTGATTCAATTTTCAGCAATTAGGTATTCTGTTTTAGCCGGCTCAACAACAGTGCGACTCTGCGATAATGCACTTCCGACACATAATTTACTAACAGATTATTAGTGACATGAGCTGAGCCACACAGATGATAGAGGAATGTTTTGAAACATTAACTACATCCATTTTACTTCGGAATAAAACACATGGAGCAGCTCACTCTGTTATCATTGATATGTGAAAGGAAGGTGTCCTGAAAAAACATTGCCTTTCTCCCATCTATTACTGGAAGGACAAGCACCCTTCTTCCAATGGTCCTTAACTGGATATTTTGGTTATAAAATCTAAAAATATTGGTGACCTCAGAGAAGACCTGCTACTCCTTGAGTGACCTCTGGGTCCTCCCACAGAACAAGTACTATCCATCCATCCATTATCCAACCCGCTGAATCCGAACACTACTACAAGTACTAGGTATAGTAAATTACAAGATTATAATGTGTTGTCTCAGGAAATTAGAAACGGTTCCCTTGGCTGACCTAGAAATGCCCCACATGTATCTAGATACTGCAGCTAGGTGTAGGTTTGCATGGTCTGTAAAACAACATAATTATTTAAATGAATGAAAAAGAAACCTCGGGTTACAAAATAAGTTTAAACAAATGGCAGCCATAACTCTCCCAAATAACCAGGACTGAAAAATGAAAAACCTTTTGTTTGCTTAAAATGCTAGATGTTTATCACTTTTTTTTTTTTTAATACCAGGTATGTTATAGGAGCAGCGGCATCTTGTATACTCAATGAAACATCACTGTGCATCTTCACTAAAAGCATATAATATCACAGCACAAACTAAGTGTTCTTTTCTAGCTGATGTTTTGTGCAGTCTCATAGGATGTTTTTACTGCATAGAGTGGAATTTTCATTTAACTTAAAAGTTGAATTCTTCTATTATATCTAGTAGTTTCACAAATATACATTACACTCTTGTCAAAGTAGAATACAGTACTAAAGAAAATTCTACAGTTAAAACGCTGCCTAATTAAGTTTACTCTTACTCTTTATGTTTAGTGAAAAGAGTGAGCATTTGTAACACTTTTCCAGAAATCCATTCAAGTCAGTTTGATATAGTCTGAAGTTAGCGGTTTAACTTCTGTTTGTAAATCTAAAGAAAAAGAAAATTACACTAATTTAATTTTCTACTGAAGTTAATGCTAAAAATAGAATATTTAATACAGTATACATCCATTGACATGGCAGTTTTCAAAACAATTTGTCTAAGAATTGGTTTTTCAAATTCATTTTCCTTTTCAACATTAAGTTTGCCCTTACATTGTCTGTATGCACTGTGAGAGTTGATGCCATCTTGCCTTGAGCCATATCCCACAAAATTACAGTATTATCTGCAGATGCGCTTGCCAAAACATTCCTGAAAATGAACAGAACAAAACAGTCAATAGTTGTAAAATAATTAACATGAATTACAGAAATGTAAAACTGTTTTGTGAAAGGTAATCACAGTAGATCTAATCACGCATTTCATTCACAGGTGCAATGGGCCAAGGTCCTATTAATAATATTGTCCTGAGCAAGGCTGAGGTTTGTTGGGGAGGATTTTTTTTTTTTTTTTGTAATTTAAATTGCATTTATTAAACTTTCAAATTTCAAGTTCTAAAGTTGCTCTAAATAAAATTTAGGTCTTTAATATTTAACTGCCAAATATCTAAGACAGCACAGAAATCCACTTGGAGTCCAAGTTAGAGATGGATAACATACAAGTGCTTTTCTGTATGTTAATCAAAATGTTTCAATTTCCTGACTGATCACACTCACCAGATTCATTAAACCCAACACATTCTACAAGGTTATATCTACTGTCTTCCCACCAACCCTCTTTCTCTTGCTAAAAGAAGTGAACTGTAGTAAACCTACATTGAGCAATGTCTATATAAAAAATGTATAGAGTAAGTGTTCATCAATCTGAAAAGACACATCAGTGTATTTGACAAAATAACAGTCATATCATACCTAATGTGTTTGTTCCAGGACAAATCCAACACAGCATCTGAATGTCCCACTGTAGATTCTGCTGCCTGATTCTAAAATAAAAATCGACACAGCACTTAATTTACCTTTGTTCAATTAATTATCGCAAAAGGATCTGTTTGTTAACGCAGTCTTACAATATAAAATTGCAACAATTTTACTAGTTAATTCCATTAGAAATAAAAACATAAAAAAGACTGCTTGATATTTTGGCTGGTTTCCAAAGAAGGCATATTAATTATAAATTATTTGAAATGAACCTTTTTTTTGGACTTTTTCTTCTTTGCTTTTTTAGCATTCCCAAGAGAAAACACTGGTTCCAGGCAATCCACAACATCAAGGTCCCATACATCTATCACAGGAGTCATATTACCAACAGCAACATAATTACCTGGTGAATGATGGGGAAAAAAAAATAGAATAGCACATTATCTGATGGATAATCAAGACAATATAAGAGGTAGCTCTAAAGTACAATTGTTAGACTAGGACTGTTAATATAAATGTATAAATAGAGGAGGTTATATTTCATTAAAAGTGATGAGTGAACCCTGTTGAGTTGCCTGTGCTGAGAGTTCAGCAAAATCACATCAATGTTTGGGGACTATGCCGAACTCCTGGGGAATGAGGAAGGATGAACTGCACTAGTTTTGAGCAGATTATCATGGTGCAATGGTCTTTTAAATTTTACTGCAGAAAGGAAAGCACCTGGCAGCTATGCTGGACTGATTATTGTGGCCAGAAATGTGTTCTGCACTGTGAGGCAGCAGTGCTGACCAATGAGCCACCATACCTTGCCAAGATAAAATTATATCATGTATCGGGCTCCCTTGTCACCTTCTGGAGCTGGCGGAGTTACAAAGAAAAACTTTCACACAGCCTGAAGTCAGAGAAATGCTGGCTCAACTTCAGCTTTGCACAAATCATATAACCTGCTGTAATAAAAATCATTACAAGTGATTAACTACTTGATGCAATTTGCTTTACCCATCTAAGAAGCTTGGCTCATGCACTGTGTAGCACTGCCCCTCTGCAGCAAGGCAGCAATCTACAGGATACCTTTGAATTGTTCTAATTTCAGGAAGATAAACACACTCAGACTCCTTTAAAAATTAATCAAGTTGTGTTTTTTCTCTTGAAAGACTCCAAGTTCAAGAATAGTGTTTTCTTTAAAGAACGTATTTATTTGTGCAACTCTGTACCTGATACATGGCAATTAACAGAATTTAATATAAGAAATGTATCATTTACTGCAGGCAAAAGTATCAGGAAACATGAATTGAATGAGGATTGGCCCCACCACACCCAGTGCGCAGAAGAGCAACAAAAACTGAGAGACACAAAGTGGGACAGACAAGAGACCAATCTAGTCCCTGGAATTGGCAGTAGGGGCTGTAAATCTCTGCTGATCTAGGACTCATTCATTTTTATGAATGCCAGTTAGCCCACAGCTCACTCAGGTTCTCTTGTCCATGAGCACTCCACTCACAACTCTGAAAGACAGCTCAGACAGTAAAATGGAACACATGCAATCCAGTGCTTCTACTGCCAACCTGTGTCTGACTGGCTCATTCAGGATAGAAATGGTCTCTCCACACATCCAATAGGCCTCAAACAAGCGGCATATCCTCTGTTCCTTCTGGCTAGACTCCATAAACAACCCCATCCTGGTCTTTTACAAGGGTTCAAGGAGTGTGGCCACATGGTCATCATCCTTCTCTTTAATGGCTGTAATCCAAAGGTTCCTTCTAAAACATCACAGCATATGTGCAGTCATGTGGAAAAAGTGCACCCATCTCTTTCACCCCCCACTGCTGCTCCCCAGTATCCCTCCAACCCCTAACAAATGAAACAACACTCTTCACCAGCTCTCCATCCTGCTGTTGGTCCCATGCCTCCTCCTATTCTTTCTTCTTCTCCTGGCCAGGTTGTTTACTGAGCATATTTTCCTCTAGGACCTTTCCATCAGAAACACTACTGGTAGCACATCATTCCAGCCAGCATTATTCCGGCTGACAAACTTGGTAGCCTGCTCGAAAGGAGCACAACACTTTGCAGAGGTCCTCATCTGCTGCCACTGATCCACAGTAAAATATCCCAGTGGCAGTGCTTGGTACCTGGTGCCCTGCTATATCAGGCAGTGGCTGACTGCCCTATGCTGTTACAACAACAGTTCAACCATATAACAGTGGAGTCCCACTGCATTGCTACATCATAAACCAACCTGTGGTGGGAAAGGTGGTGCTGGTGCTGCATTTTTGCAAACAACACACTCACAAGCTTGTCCGTCCCCTCATAAGTTTTGAGGAACCTCTGGACCACAAGGTTGAGTATGTATGCAAAACATGGCACATGGGTCAGTTTGCCTAATCGCAGGTCAGCCAAGAGGTTTGTGCCTTTGTCTGACACCACACTGCCTGGCTGAAACGGAGGACGGACCTTCCACTTTAAGGCCTGGCTCCAGAAGGCATTTAGTCGCAGAATCTCCTCTTACCCAGACATATCAGCTCTAGCACAGCCTAACAAGTGGCACAATGATGCCACTGCATAGCTGCAGGGGTGTTTGCTGGGGGGTTCAGCATAACTTGTACTTGGGGTGGAGGCAGCCCTGGAGGAGGAGAAGGTGGAAGTTGGAAAAGGACAGGAGTGGAGCTGGTCTCAAGTTGACTAAAATGACACCTTTTAATGGCTAACACACACCCACACGGTGTGTAATGGGTGAAATCGACATTACATATTTGGAAGGGAGGTCCCATCCAATATTGACTGCTGTAATGTAATGCTTAACTCAAGCATCATGAGGCACAGGTAAAAAAAAAGTTTGTCTAAGCTGCCTGCATGACTAATATCCAGTAAAATATTCTCCAAACAAGGTCACTACAAACATAACCCATTTGCTGTCAACAACACTATGACGAATTTCGCTAATCAACACTGTTTAATAATAAACCATTGGCTTATAAGGGCACAGTTCTATGAGAAAACATACTTTTTAGGAAAAACAACTTTTTTGTAAAGGATAAAGTGAGATTTATACCAAGAGCATAACAAAATCATTGCTGATTGACAAGTGATAGAGTAAGTACAGCTGTAAATTAACGAGGAAAGCAATGAGGTAGAAAGGCTAAACAGTCCCAATATAATGAATGAAGTGTGATTTCATAAAGTGCCAGTCACATTTTTCCAAAAACTTCAATGTTCACAGATATCCTTCCAGCATCACCACTTCCTGTTTTGTGGAAAATGCGTTTGTTCCCATGTCAACTGGAAAATCTCTTCTGCATTGCAAGTAAGTTTATTGTGAACATGCTAATGGTCTCAGTTCTAATCTGTTTTATAGGGAACACACATGAAGCCCCTGAAATTAACCCATATTCACATATATTTGAAGAAATACATATTTCTTGACATAAAACCTTCAAATATCAATTACTGGATCAAACGACAGTCTGCTTACCTTGAAAACCTTTACTCTAAGAGTGTTCCCAATTGGATTAATATTATAAAACAGTAGCACAAAGGTTGGCAGAAAGCACAATATATACAGAAACAAATGGTCCCAAATACTTTGTGCTTGAGACTTGCATCCCAAGTGTGGTTGATACTAAGTCAACAGGAGATTAAAAGTCTAATAACTCAATTGATTCAGAAAACTGACAAAAATGTATTTTTTTATATTTGTACAAAAAGCTTATTATTACCTGGTCCCTCATCCAGATTTGGATCAAAATTCAACCATTCAACACACAATGGGTAGGCAGGCAGGAGGATATCATGGTGTACATAAAAAGAGTCTTCTTCATTATTATAAACTACCAGGGGAAAAAAAAAAAAAATCACTCCTTTGAAAAAGCATATAATGTATAATATAACACACCATCACATTTAAAATGACACTTCTTAAAAGGTAAATAAAAATACGCATTACATAATTAATGAGCTAATCTTGCTACTGTTACTAACCATGAATCTCCAAATTACAGCAGTCCTTCTCAGCTCTTCCAGCCAAAATCAAATTATCATTCGATTTTATTTCAAAGTCTTCTCTTTCATAAATATCCTGCATTAAAACATACAAATTGAATAATGAAGTGTTGTACCTTGAGCAGTATATTCACAAAGTACAGTACAACCTAAATTTTCTCAGAACAGTAGTTAAACAGTAATTAATGCAATTATTTTCTGAAAAGCACTGGAGAAGTATTTAAGTACACACTGAATATCAATTAACATGAAAATATTGCCTTATGTATAGCTTATGATTCTACCTGTACAATGTACTTTTGTGTTTTTCCTTCACAGTCCAAGTAAATTCAACAAAAACAGACATCAACAAAGTGCATGTGGCCTCTTCCCACAAACAAAGAACATTTACTTTATGAAGGAAATAGCGATACTAAATGGAAAAATGGTTATACTACACTATTGGCAAGCTGATGTATTAACAAAAAGGCAGCCACTTTCTTCCTATATGACATTGGCCATGGTTTTTAAACAATCTAGCATTTTATATACCAATTGAACATACTGTATTTGTAATAGCTTTGTTCAGTAATCCTGCTCTCAGACAGCCAGCCGAACTCCAGCCTCTGACCGTTACACTAAAGCTCACATTGCAGAATCTCACATCAGATAATGTTGGTCTCACAGTATTATTACAGAAATGCAACTCTTTAATTAGAACCATAATATTTTTAAGATGGCATGCAGTGTTCCACAAGGAGCACAGATTATAAAGATTGTGTTTAAACAAAATATAAGAATGTGTCCTTATAAATGATAGATCCAAAAATAAGATATTTAACATATGCTACCAATATTGTTTACAGACTGTGCACCCTAGTAAATTTTTGCAGCATGTTATTTATGTTTAATCTATCTATTCACCCATTTTAACCCACTATCCAGTTCAAGGTCGAAGGTGGGTGGCACACACAGCCTGGCAGCTCAGACTGCACCAGTCCAAAAAGCACACTCACTCAAAAACTTCAGACAGACAGCATCCAGGCCTAAAATTCTGGAGCTATGATGTTGTGGCACTGACCACTGTATCATGGTGTTGCCCTGTATTTTCTAAAGATACTTCATTTAAAATATGTACAGTACTTTAAACTTTAAAAATGGAAATTCACTAGAAAAGAATACATTGAAGTTAGATTATTTTATCCATTACAAATACTGTAAACTTGCTACTTTTGATAGTTCGAAATATTAATAAATATTACAGGTTACTTACTGTGCTTTCAAATTACTGCAATCTGCTCACTAGTTTTGCATTTTTATGAAAAAGTCAATTTAAATATATTTTTGCTAACATGTTATTCTATGCTTTACTTAAATTTCTAGTAGCTTAACACTTACAGTATCCTTAAGAGTAATGTAAGGATCCTCTTCATTATTGCCATAAACAGTCAGCCCTGCCAAGGTGTCCCCCAGGTTATTTGTATCTGGATAATTAATAACACAAACATTTTCAATGTTGCATATGTCATAAAGCACTATTCTCCAAACCACCTTAATCTAATTCAAGGTTGAAGGGTGTCAAAGCCTATAATGGCATCATTAGGCACAAGGCAGGAAAAAGCCCCTGTACAGGACTCCAGCCCACTGCAGGACTCACTCATGAAAACATCCATATTTAAACGGTCAATTGGGACTTACCATTTAACACTAGAATTACCAGAGCCTACGAAAAAACTTGTAGATCCGTCCCACCTTAAATCGCTTCTTAAAACCGCTCTCACCTCTCCGCCAGCCTCCTTTGTCCTGTAAATGTGCCGATAGAAACAAACTGCAAGCAGCCGGCTATTCCATCCCCCAACCGACTCAGAACGTGCACAAACTTCTCCCAGCTCATGCCTCGATTATCAGGGAGTGAAGTGGAGTTTTAGAGTGGAAATAATAGATTGTAATTTGGAACGCATTTCATGTGTGTTCCGTTTCTAAGGTAATCTGTGTAAACACAATGTTAAAACAGAAACTTTTTCATATTTTAGTAATAAATGTTACAAAATGTAGACATAAACTATAAAATGTATGACGCCTGACAGCCAAAGAGAAAATAAACACTTTCATAAAAGGTTCAAGACTTTTACAACAGCTTCCGTGGTGTACTGGTAAGATTTCGTCACTTAGAGCGCAGCAGACTTGCTGTACTTCAAAAGATCAGAGTTCGATTCCCCACTGGAGAGAAAATTTATTTAAATTTTTAACCTTCGCCATTCTGCCTGCCGGAACTCCTTGTCTATCTATATTGTAATAACAGTAATTTTATTATTATATAGGAGCTTCCCTGTCTGCCTATCATTAAATGCCTTTCCTTCCTACCTATCTATATATCTATCCCCTTAGCTGTTTTTTATATATCTATTATACAGTGCCTTTCCTGTTTATTTATATATCTAGTGCCTTCTCTGCCTGTCTGTCTGTCTGATTGCATATAGCGCTGAACTTACTGCTCTGTACTATTCTGTCCTCTGCATGTCCTGGAGTACAAAAGAAACACCACCATACAGCAACATGTGCGAACTGGCAAGATCGGGGAAAAAACACGCGGTCACGGATTACAAACCACAAGATGAATGAAAGAGACAATATATGTAAAAACATCATCGCACTACTGCAATATTATTTGAAAACGAACAGCGTCAGATCAGGCTCATATTCAAACCCGATCTGACGCTGTTCATTTTCAAATAATATTGCATGTACTGAACTATTTTAGAATAAAAACATACATTTGATTTCAGTCAGTCTGTAAGAGCCAGTGTAAATGCATGATAATTGTAAAGGTTAGCTTTTTTTTTTTTTAATTCAGTTCCATTCTCTCAGTCGCGTTCACGATCCCAACCCCCCCCATGTGATACTGCCGTTTTCACATAAAGACGCGCTATAGCTCAAATGTGATTTATTTGGAGATGCGCTATACTCGAATGTTATTTATATAGGGAAGAAAGTACAGTACAATGTCAGGTGCTCATTCAGAGTAATAGGAACCATAGCACAGAGAGCTGTCTACACTGCAACAAGTACACATGTCGTGAATGTAGGAAGGGTGTGTGGGAATTGATAATATTTGAATGTGATGATTTTATATAGCACGGATCGGAAATCAGCAGTTCTTAGCATTGCACCACACAAGCTGTCGTATCAACCGCCTACTGTAACTTGCTTTATTTTTTCTTCACTTATAGTCTAGAATAAAAGTGCACTTGTTTTGTTATACTTGTACACCAACATATGTTCCTGTGTTTGAGCGACACGGGCATGCTCAAAAATAGACGTGTAATGCCACGAAAAGTGCACGCAGGCACTTCAGTTCAAGCATTGATGCGAGAATGCAGTCACAAGTATGCTGCAGAGCTACAGCGCATCTTTATGTGAAAACAGCATTCTCAGATTGGGGTAGGGAAGGATCCTGAAGACGACTAAGAATGAAAAGTGAATAAAAAAAAAAAAAAAAAAAACTAACCTTTACAAGTATCATAAATTACACCGGCTGTTACACACTGAAATCAAATTAGAATAAAGAGCAGTTTACTTCTCAAAACTGAATCGTGCGGGATCAAACTAATGACCTTTTGAATACTAGTCAGCGGTTGATACCATTACGCTACCGTGGCAGCTGCAGTTCGAATGTGTCAATGTGGCATGCTAAGGCGGTTTTTTCTGCAGTTATATTTTTGAATAAAAGCATACTTGTTCTGTTATATTTGTACCTTTTGTGAAAGTGTTTGATATTTGGACTTCAGGCTTCATGCATTATATAGTTTATGCCTACATTTTGTCATTTACTACTACAATATGAAAAACGTTTCTGTTTTAAAAATGTGTTTACACGGATTACTGTAGAAACGGAACACACGTGCAATGCGTGTATTCCAAATAATGATCTATTATTTCCACTCTAAAACTCTACTTCACTCCCAGATAATCAATCAAGGCATGAGCTGGGAGAAGTTTGTGCACGTTCTAAGTCGTTGGGGGGATGGAATAGCCGGCTACTTGCAGCTTTTCTTTTATCAGCACATTTAGATTAACAAAAGACACTGGCGGAGAGGTGAGAACGGTTTTAAGAAGCGATTTAAGATGGGACGGACCTACAAGTTTTTTCGTAGGCTCTGGTAATTCTAGTGTGAATCGAAGATACACACCTTTCGGCATGTGGGCAAAACATTCAACTATACACAAAAAAAATGACCAGGAATAGGATGCAAACCCCACTACACTACTGTTCTCCACAGGGTTACATATTTTTCCTACAAATACTTTATTTGGAAAAACAGAAAAATTAAATGTATAAATTTGCACTTAAATATGAATTTATAGGAAGTATGGCTTTGGATCAGATTTTGTATTGTACTGTATAATGAAACATAAAAAGTTATAAGGAACATCAACTCCATAGTGCATTGGGAAATCATACAACCAAATCCTTATTTTTACAATGGAAGCAAAGCACAGTTCAGTTCATTATGATTATGATATATTTCAATACAGAGAGCCTCTTAAAAAAATCATCACTGAATGATAAATTGAAACTCATCTATTACAGCAGAACAATAAGAAAGTGTGAAACAAGCTGTCGGCAGAAACACCTTCCTTTGAGTTTCCTGAACAGTAACTAGCAGTCTTGTAATACATTAACACATAGGGTCTCTTAAAGAGATTGTTTCCAACTTGTGTTAATGCAGAGGTATTTTCCAAATCAACAGGACTTGGATTATACCAATTACTTATCTTATCAATAGTCTGTCTGTCTCATTTTGTTTTCTGCTTATGATGCTTCCACCTAACTGCTGGCACTCCAAGAAGTATTATATACATATAAAATATCAAAGCATTACCTAAAGAAGAAATCACTAATAAAAAGTAATCAGAAACAGCCAGATCAATCCCAAACTTTGATTACTGAAAATGCTGCAATGAAGATATCACTTTAAACACATATCTGTACAATAACATCATTTGCATTTCTCACAACTAAGCTAGGTAAATATGGAGAGAAGGCAGTTTCCACAGTTCAATTAGCAAACAATCCATCTGATTACCATTAATAATAATTGTAAAAATATCTTTCAATTATTACCTGTATCATTATCATAATTATCTAAGTCGTATTCTGCAAGTTCATCTACATCTGTTTTCGAATGAGCATTGGAATCATCTTCACAATCTTCGCCTGCAATTTCACCACCTTCCTCTGCATTTTCCACAACTTGTCCACTGTCATCATCATCATCATCATTATCTACTTCTTCTCTGATGGGGAGAAAAAAAACCATTAAAAACTATTTAAGGAGGACAGATTATCTCATATCTTTCCCACAGAAATAAATTGGAAACCAAGCAGGTATCAAAGCTAACCAACGAAATTATTAGAATAGATCAAGAACATGCCAGGTGTCCAAGTATGGCTCAACATATTAAAAGGCAATCATTACTATGAACATGGAGAGAAAGCTAATAAGCTTTTAGCTCAACAATTCCACAAGCAAGAAGTTCGCAATGCAATCCCAGCAATTACCAACACAAATGGAGACATAATCATTGACCATAAAAATATAATGCAAACATTTAGAGACTACTATAAATCCTTATATTCTACTGAGTTTAAAGAAAACAAGACACAATCTAATGCATTTCTGGATGCGTTAGAGATACCACAAATAAATACTCTTAGTGCAGAGGAATTGGATAAACCATTGGCACTATCAGAATTACTAGATGCTACAAAGTCGCTTTAGAGTGGGAAAGCAGCAGGTCCCGATGGTTACCCTGCCGAATTTTATAAGAAGTTCTCCACTCAGCTATTAGCGACATTTACAGAAGCTAGAGACAATAAAATTCTACCTCAAACTTTTTGTCAAGTATTAATCACCGTCTTTCCTAAACAAAATAAGGACTTATTACAATGTGCATCATACAGACCTATTTCACTTCTGAATAATGATGTTAAGATACTCTGCAAAGTCCTAGTTAAGAAAGATGGAGAAAGTGCTGCCTTCAGTAATATCACAAGATCAAACTGGATTTATTAAAGGCCGACATTTAGCGCCCAATCTTCAACGTCTGTTTAATGTTATATACTCACCTGCAAAGTCAAACATACCAGAGATTTTATTATCCTTGGATGCAGAAAAAGCATTTGATATGATTGATTGGCACTACCTTTTCACTACATTGGAGAAATTTAGGTTTGGCCTGAACATTTGTGCATGGATCAAACTACTATATACCAATCCAGAGGCTTCAGTTTGTATTAACAACATTAATGCAGACTACTTTAAACTAGAACATTGTAACACACAAGGATGCCCCTTGTCACCACTATTTTTTTGCAATCACCATTGAGCCACTGGCAGTTCACTGACGGAATGCTTACCAGGTAAAGGGGATTATCAGAGAAGGATTTGAACAGAAAATGTCTCTATATGCAGATGATATGGTACTGTATATATGAGACCCACAAAATACTGTCCCTGCAGTCCTAACAGCACTAACAGAATTTCAAAAGATTTCTGGTCTCAGAATTAATTTTGACTAAAAGTGTGCTCTTTCCAGTGAATTCTCAAGCACACATTAGATTGGTCACCATCCCTTTTATCATTGCAGATCAATTTAAATATCTAGGGGTAAACATCACAATTAAACATAAAGCTCATTATCAACATAATTTTGCTGTCTGAATGGAAAAAAATCAAGCAAGACTTGCATAGATGGTCTACCCTTCATCTCACTTTAGTTGGAAGAATTAACATTGTTAAGATGAATATCCTCCCTAAGCTTCTCTTTCAAAATATTCCAATATATATCAATAAATCGTTCTTTAAGAAATTAGATTCAACCATAACCACATTTATTTGGAATTCAAAACATTCATGTATCAAAACAGCAACCCTACAAAGGCCAAAGGCAGAAGGTGGCAAGGCTCTACCTAACTTTCAATTTAAGTACTTGGTAGCAAACATACAACATATAAAAACCTGAACTTTGACACAAATAGATGAACATATATAGGCTTGGTCTGCAATAGAAATAAAATCCTGCAGTTCCTCTTTATATTCTTTGCGCCCCAATAAATGCAAATTATTGCCAATATACTAATAACCCAATAGTGCTTCACTCACTCAGAATGTGGAACCAATGTAGGAAGCATTTTAAGATAAAGAATCTTTTATCGGTGGCACCTCTGCACGAGAACCACCTTTTTCAAACCTCGCAAACATATGCAATTTTTAATGTCAGGACAACACTTGGCATTAAATCACTTAGAGATCTGTACATAGACAATGTCATTGCACCGTATGAACAATTACATTCTAAATTTAACTTTCCAGCAACACATTTGCTTCACTATCTTCAAATTAGAAACTTTGTTAACTTGCATCTCTGCAATTTATAAAACCATTTTACAGTCCCTCCCTTTCAAAGATCCAAGAGGACAATGAGAAAATTATCTCTCCCTCAACATATCAGAAAATTAGAGCAAGGTAGCAATGCAGAGAATTCACTTAAGCTCCATATGTGCAAAGCATACAATTATTCAACTCAAAATTATATAATCAAGCACATCTGTCTCGCTTAAAATTGTCCAAAATGTTTCTAGGGCAAGATTCAACCTGCGAACGCTACAATCAAGTTCCAGCCTCACTAGGTCACATGTTTTGGGCCTGCACCAAATTAACATCATTCTGGAAAAACATTTTTAAATGCCTTGTGTGCCTTGGTGTCACAATACCTCCTAACCCATTAACAGCTGTGTTTCGTGTACTCTAGGGCTGCAACTAATGATTATTTTGGTAGTCGATTAATCATTTATTTTTCGATTAGTCACGATTATTTCATGCCTGACTATTTTGATGCCTGTGACCTGTGGTTGCACATCCTGTTCTGGGCTCCAGTACATGTCTTACCTCATCTGTTCACGTATGTCCACCTGTGAATGTCACCCTGATGTCTCTGCATTAACATGATTAAAATTAATAATAATCAAATTAAAATAACAACCACAGAAACATGAATTTGAAAATAATCAATGTTTTATATTAGGCTTTATCTTTGACATTAATATGTCTTTTAAAACATACATCGCAAAATAATCTAAAACCTGCATTATAAAATTGAGAGCTTTCGAATAAGGAGGATATTGTGACATTAATATAGGCACCGTAATTATTTCTAATAGGATTAACTACTGCAATGCATTATTCACCAACTGTTCAAACTTTTCTATAAACAGCTTTCAGTTCATTTAAAATGCTGCTGCAAGAATCATTATAAGAATTAGAAGGTATGACCACATAACTCCTGTTCTTAAGTTGTTATATTGGCTCTCAGTTAATCTTAGAGCTCACTTCAAAATGCTCCTTCTTGCACATAAAATTCTCAACTGGCTAAGCCTTTGCTTATTTTTGTGAATTTATTGTTGTTTACAAAGCAGAACGTGCATTAAGATCTCAAGAGGCCATCTTAGTAAAGATACCAAGAATTATTAAAATAAAAATAGGAGATCAAGCCTTAAAACTACAGGGCCCCAAAGTCATGGAACAATTTGCTTGCTTATATAAGTGATACTGTTTTGGTTTCAGTGTTCAAGTTTAGGCTGAAGATTTACTACTTTAGCTGTGCATACTCTTATCAGAGGTGCTGATCAGCTGTGCATATTGCACATCTGTTTGTACTCACCTGCATAAAACTATAAGTAATACAATAAATATGAATGGCTTCTAAACCTCAATTTTTTTGTATTCTTGCTTATGTAAACTCTCCTTACTTATGTTATGCAATATAGTGATGCAATAGACAAAATGACAGAAAGATATTATGACATAAGCACTTCTTAGACTCATGGTGCCAAGTAGCTGCAGTGCGCCAAGTGTGTGTGTTAGGGCTGTGTGGTATACTAGTACTGGAAAGGATAGAAAAACCCAAATATTAAAAAGGTATGGTTGGTATGGTACCAGCATTTTGTGATTTTTGGTGCCAGAAGTAAATATCAGCTTTACTCTCAACTCACAATACTTGCTATTGCAGTTGTAGAAAAATAGATCGTTTAACACACTCCACAAAATAAAGGTATACGCCTTGACCCAATTGGATCTTATGGCCTCCCACCACCTCCCCATTGCCTCAATGTGATCTGGATTTCAAATATCAAGTTGTTTATCAAGTGGTGTATAGCACAATGCACCAGTGAACCTTAAGTATGACAATTTTGGTAGTTGTACTGAGGCTTCAAAGCTGGTATCGATACCAAAAGTCAAAGGTTTTGTACTGATCCAATACTAGTGTGCGTGTGTGTCTGTCTCCCCTAGCACAACACTCAATACAACGTACAAATTAATCATTAAGCTTCAGTTACCTTCTTTTATTTTCTGTAAGCATCAAGTCTTTTGCTAGTTTCTTTTGCTTTCTCCCTAACACCCTGCTGGGTTAGCTATTGCAATGCAAAGTGCTACATATGGGCAAAAGGAATATACATGATAAAAACAAGATGGGAGACACTTATTTAGGAAGCAAACTCTGAAAAGGATTTAGCAGTATAGCCTGACGCAGCATTTTCATCAACTAAATTTAATTCTACAGAAGCAATTAAAAAAGTAAAAAAAATGTTAGTTTATAATATAAAAACTGTTGAATGTTTAAACTATGTAATGAACTAGTAAGACCACATCTGAAGTATTGTGTGTAGTTCTGGTACAAGAAAGACTTAGCAGTGCTAGAAGTTGTTCAGAGGAGTGCAACTAAGTGAACCCCAGAACTTAATGACATGCCCTACTCAGAAAATTAAACCTATTTAGTCTCAAGCAGAGGAGACTGCGTGGGGATCTAATCCAGGTATTTTAAATCCTCAAAAGGCATTATTTTAATTTTATTGACTTTATTGTAATTATTCCATACAAATAGATCCATTTTTACAAAAAATAGGACTGAAAACAAATCAACTCAACCCCCACCCCTGAGAAAGAGAGCATGGCCAACGAAGTAAAAAGTTAAAGCTGGTCAAAATACATAAAAAAAGAGAAAAAAAAAAAAGAAATGCGAAGAGAATTATTTCCTCAGTGCTTTAAGAGTTTATTCTAAAATATTATTGATTAGATCCTGCCAGGTTTTGAAAAAGTTCTGCACAGATCCTCTAACTGAGAATTTATATTTTTCCCCAATGTCAAATAGTATAAAACATCAGTTACCCACGGACTTAAAAGAGGAGAGTTAGGATTCTTCCAGTTTAGCAAAATAAGTCTGCATGCCAATAGTGTAGTAAAGGCAATCACATTTTGTTTGTCCTTTTCTGCTTTATGCCCATCTGGAAGAACACCAAACATAGCTGTTAATGGGTTAGGAGGTATTGTGACACCAAGGCACAAGGCACTTAAAACATTTTGTCCAGAATGGTGTTAATTTGGTGCAGGCCCAAAACATGTGACCCAGTGAGGCTGGGACTTGATCGCAGCATTCGCAGGTTGGATCTTGCCCTGGAAACATTTTGGACAGTTTTAGCAAGACAGATGTGCTCGATATATAATTTTAAGTTGAACTGAATAATTGTATGCTTTGTACATATGGAGCTCGAGTGAATTCTCTGCATTGCTACCTTCCACTCCTTTTCTGATATGTTGAGTGATATATCCTTTTCCCCATTGTCCACTTGGATCTTTGAAAGGAAGGGACTGTAAAATAATTTTATATATTGCAGAAATGAGTCCTGCAGACTGAGCAATATTTTTTCCAGCATAGAGGGAGGATGGAAAAATGTTGTGTATATAAAAATCTCTAAACAATTTAATACCAAATGTTTTCCAGATATTAAAAACTGCATACGTTTTGCAAGGGCTGAAAAAGGTGGTTCTCTTGCAGAGGTGCCACAGGTAAAGGATTCTCCATCTTAAAATTCTTTCTACATTGGTTCCATATTCTAAATGTGAGTGAAACACAATTGGGTTATTAGTATATTGGCAGTAACTTGCATTTATTGGGGCACAAAGCAGGGAATATAAAGTAGTACTGCAGGATTTTATTTCTATTGCTGACCAAGCCTGTGTATGTTCATCTATTTGTGTCCAGGTTTTTATAGCTTGTATGTTTGCTGCCCAGTAACAAAACTGAAAGTTAGGTAGAGCCATGCCACCTTCTGCCTTACGTCTATGTAGGGTCGCTCTTTGGATACGTGGATGTTTTCAGTTCCAAATAAATGAGGTTGTGGCTGAATCTAATTGCTTAAAAAATTATTTATTGTTGTATATTGGAATGTTTTTAAATATAAGGAGAAGCTTAGGAAGGATATTCATCTTAACAATGTTAATTCTTCCATCTAGAGTGAGATGAAGGGTTGACCATCAATGCAAGTCTTGCTTAATTTTTTCCATACAGACAGTGAAATTTTGTTGATAAAGAGCTTTATATTTACTTGTGATATTTACCCCATGGTACTTAAACTGATCTGCAATGATAAAAGGGAAGATGTCCAATCTGATATTGTATGCTTGAAAATTCACTGGAAAGAGCACACTTTTATTCAAATTAATTCTGAGACCAGAGATCTTTTGAAATTCTGTAAGTGCTGTTAAGATTGCAGGCAAAGTATTTTGTGGGTCTGATACATACAGTACCATATCATCTGCATATAGAGAAATTTTCTGTTCAAGTCCTTCTCTGATAATCCCCTTTATCTGATTAGCATTTCGACAGTCAACTACCAGTGGCTAAATAGCGATTGCAAATAGCAGTGGTGACAAGAGGCATCCTTGTCTGGTAGCACATTCTAGTTTAAAGTAGTCTGAACAAAAGTTCTTAATACAAACTGAAGCTTCTGGATTGGTATACAGTAGTTTGATCCATGCACAAATATTCGGGGAAAACCCATTCCATTCAATCATGTCGAATGCTTTTTCTGCATCTAACGATAATAAGATCTCTGGGGTGTTCTGACTTTGCCGATGAATATATTACATTAAGGAGGTGTCGAAGATTGGAAGCTAAGTGTCGGCCTTTAATAAATCCAGTTTGATCTTGTAATATTACCCAAGGCAGCATTTTCTCCATCCTTCTAGATAAGACTTTGGAGAGTATCTTAACATCATTATTCAGAAGTGAAATTGGTCTGTATGATGCTCATTGTAATAAGTCCTTATTTTGTTTAGGAAAGACAGTGATGAATGCTTGGCGAAAAGTTTGAGGTAGACTTTGATTGTCTTTAGCTTCTATAAATGTTGCTAATAAGAGGGGAGCTACCCGAGTGGAGAATTTCTTATAAAATTCTACAGGGTAGCCATCACGGCCTGCTGCTTAGCATCTAGTAATTCTGACAGCGCCAAAGATTTATCCAGTTCTTCTGCACTAAATGTATCTATTTGTGGTATCTGTAGTGTATCTAGAAATGCATTAGATTGTGTGTTGTCTTCTTTAAACTCAGTAGAACAGAAGGATTTATAGTAGTCTCTGAATGTGTGCATTATATTTTTATAGTGAATGATTTTATCTCCATTCGTGTTGGTGATTGCATTGCGAACGTCTTGCTTGTGGATTTGTTGAGCTAAGAGCTTATTAGCTTTCTCTTCGTGTTCATAGTAATGATGTCTTGATTTAAAAATGAGTTGTTCAGTTTCTTTGGCTGTTAAGAGGTTGAGCTCTGAATGCAGAGCCTGCCTTTTCCTATGAAGAGACTCACTTGGACACCTGGCATGCTCTTCATCTATTCTAGTAATTTCGCTGGTTAGCTCTGTTATCTTATTGGTTTCTAATTTATTTCTGTGGAAAAGATATGAAATAATCTGTTCTCTTAAGAAGGCCTTTAGAGTTTCCCAGAGTATTACTACAGAGACCTCCGAGAATGTATTTGTCTCTAGGAAGAAACGGTTTGTTTGGATATAAATTCTGTACAGATCTCGTCTGCTAATAGAAGTGGGTTAAGACGCCATCTGCAAGATGAGTGTGTGCGGCCTAATGATTTTAGCTCCAAGATCAAAGGGGCATGGTTAGAGATAACAATAGCATCAAAGGCATTGTTAAAGTATGATCCAGCAACATTTTTTGGGCTTTAGAGTGAATCACATACTCAAAGACATCAGTGGAAATTTAGGTGTATTTAAAAACATAAGACAGGGAGCACTTCTTTACACAAAGAATTGTGGAACTCTGGAAGAAACAACTGAGACATTGAATTGAAGCAGAAGCCTTGAGAACCTTTAAGAAAAATATGGATGAGATATTGGGACAGCTTAGGTATCACCTAAACAAACGAGCTTGATGGACTGAATGATCTACTCTCATTTCTCAAATGTATTATGTTCTTATTTCACTGCTATTCATTACAAACTTTTTAATGGATTTTCCAAGCAACATTACTAAATTGTTAGATTTGTTTTGTAATTCTGTTTCAAGAATTGGTGGACAACTTTTTCAAAACAGTTTTAACTTGAGCTATCAAGTGTAAAGATGCTGTATTTTATTGGCAGTTTCATTATTTATTTTTGAACACTCATATAATAAATATCATCAGACTGAATAAGTGGATTGCTTTACATTTAAAATACAGTATAGGCAATAAAAGGATTAGATATACTGTTGTTCTCTGTGCTCCATTCAGTGACTCTGACCAAAGTCACAAAAACCAGTATATGCAAATATATAATTTGAAAACATTACAATTTATGTAAATCCCCAAAAAAATATGTGCAATATGCACATGGGCATGTATTACTATCTATGATTCACCAGGTAATGAATTGAACTGATTGACAGACACTGATGCCACATAGCAGGCAAGGATTCGAACACAATACAACTGAAACTCAAAATTTAGTTTAAAAAACAAAAAAAAACAAAACACATACTGTAAAATAAAAATGGCTTGGAAAAAAATGCTTTTTGAAAATATTCTTTGAGGCATGGCTATTCGTGAAATTGAGGAAAAAAAGTTTCCTTTGCAAATATTTAATGTGAGAAAATATACCACATATTTATGGTGCTGATCTTCAATCTTTAAGGTGTTTTGAGAACATCGAGATGTATGCAGTGATATTTTCATAACGAAAACAAGAACTTGAACTAAAAATAGTTTTTCATTTTACAAGAACGAGAACTGAAATTAAGGTAAACAGAGGAACAAAAACTAAATAAAAATAAAAATTAGTGATATGTGAATGAACTAAAACGAGAACTAAAACTGAATAAAAATGGAAAAAAACAGCAAAAGCATTTTCATTCAATCCGGTTCAGTCATGCAGAGTGGTTGTTTGTAGGTTGCTCTGAGTGTTCCTGTTACATTGTGCTGTTTACTATGTGGTGATTTTGTACCTTGGGCTTACTAATGTCAGGTGGTGTAACTTCCGTACAGGACCATTTTTTGTTGAGCACATTTGGTTTGTCGGGTTGAAGCAGTAAGCACTTGTGGTTGACGATGGAGAGTTTTGCACAGATATTTGCGGGTAAAAAGTAAGAAAGTAACATGTCGAAATGCTTTAATTACAGCGCAGATGATAATTAAAGCAAATGTAGCATGTGAGAAGAAGAAAAGAGTCTGGGTGTTTCAGTGCAGGGCCAGCTGGATCAGAACTCAATGGAAGTTCAGCACTTCAGTACAGGGACATGCAATAAAAGAAGTAAAAGAAAGAAAAGTAAAACAAAAAAAAAAACCCTAATAATGATAACATAAATGTGTCCACTGGTCTGAGCTATAAATTTGTTTTCTGTATGATTCCAATAACTGATTATTTTTATAGTCAAAATCTCTGAATTGCCGCATTTCCTGTTCAAATACGGGGAGGAAACGTGAGGTGCTCAGACTGCGCGGTCCTTCACACACGGGGTTGACGCATGTAATCGGTGCGTGCCTGTTGCTGTCTCTCTGTATGTCGTCAATTAAACGTTTGTAGATACGTTTATTATAAACCATGACTTTCCACAGTCTGGCTGATATATTTAATGAATGTGTGTGACATATTTAGTCTTGCTGATCGGATATAAAACCACACTGAAAAGGCACAAGGTGAGGCAGACAGTTCCGTGCCATCCTGAACAGGGCGCATGTGAGCCCAACAGGTGCTTGTTGCTGCTGCTGTTCTGCGCAGACGCTCTATGCGCCAATAAGTTAGAGATATCAGAAAGTCAAGTGCACTGCAGCGGCCTGTTTATTTTTATTTTTTGTTCCGACTGACTGCCAAAAAGGATGACTAAGACTTTTAAAATTCAAGGAAAATAACAAGAACTTTTACAAGAAAGTGACAGAGATTTTCGTGGAGAAAGATAGGTGCATGGACTTCATCTATACTAATAAAAGGCAAAGCCCTCACTCACTCACTCACTGACTCACTCACTCACTCACTGACTCATCACTAATTCTCCAACTTCCCATGTAGGTAGAAGGCTGAAATTTGGCAGGTTCATTCCTTACAGCTTACTTACAAAAGTTGGGCAGGTTTCATTTCGAAATTCTACGCCTAATGGTCATAACTGGAAGGTATTTTTCTCCATTAACTGTAATGGAGTTGAGCTGGAATGACGTGGGGGGGCGGAGTTCCGTGTGACATCATCACGCCTCCCACGTAATCACGTGAACTGATTGTCAACGCAGTGCGTAGAAAACCAGGAAGACCTCCAAAAAGCGCTTAAGAAAACATGCATTATATAATTGAGAAGGCAGCGAAAAACAATAAGAAGCGAGCGAGTGACATATACTACCATATTCATGAGTGTTGCTGCCTCGGAAAGAAAGAAAGGTGTAAACCTAAACTTTAAATTAAGTTCATAGACAGGCTACCGCTGGCGTTTCACATGCCCACAGGTAATGCGGGATACAAGTTTAATGAGAGGACGCAGGATATAAACGAGAGTTTTGATCACTTTGTAACTAAGTTAAAATTGTAGGTGAAGGGGTGTGCTTATGCAAATTCGAGACTGTGTTTGTGGGGATTGACAGTTAAGGCGGGTGGGGGAGTCACGTCATCATCTCCCCTCCCATTCATCTAATTTCGGTCTGAGCTGAGCTCCGCGGCTAATGCCGTCTTCAAGCAACCGTCAGACTGCCACCAAATACTCACAGAAAAATCCACAAGTTAATACACACGCTATCTCTCGAGTTTCTCCACACTGAATCCTCCAGGCACTACTTACAAAAGGTCACATTGACAATCGTGTTACGTTATTTTTAAAATCTTTCCTTTTCTTAGCACAAGCACAGCTGAGAAGCTTGATGCATGTGCTCCATAACGCGTTAAAAAATAATGCATTTAATCACACTTTGCATTACAAGCAAAGGGGAGCTTTTGTCAATGCATGATTTCCTGGTACACGGATTACATTGATCAGCGCATCCCGATTCATTTTACCCTCGCACCACCTTAGTTTGAGAAGAAGTCTGAAAAATATGAGGTTAACACAGAAAAACATCACCAATTCAAGCTTTATGAATAATCGATTCGCCATCAATAATTGTTTTGGTAAAGCCATCCTCCTTCCATTTTATAATTTTTCCGCCAATAGCCATGATTAAATGAACGGTAAATAAAGTAAGAGCAAAGCAAGGGTGACTTATTTAGGCAGGCATATATATGACAGCAACACTCATGACAATGTCAATCATGTTACGTTATTATTAAAATGTTTCCTTTTCTTTTCATTACTTCTTTAACACACTACTTCTCCGCTCGTAGCGCGGGATTTTGCTATATATATATATATATGAATGACCTCCAAAGAGCGCTGAGACTTTTGATATCATGAACGTGTCTGCAAAAACTGTGGTCTCCTGCTCAGCAAAAGTCGAGCAGCCAGCGCGCGCGCATAGCTGTGCCGGCCTTTGAGACGCTGACTGCGCTTCTGCCTTAAGTCAAAGTGAGCACTTTTAATTTTTTTCATCCTCCCCCTGCGCTATAGCCCAGACAAGTGCAAACACGGACCCCTTTTCTACACCACGGAAAAATAATATTAAGGCGATTCACACTTTCTTTTGCACGTATACGATTATGAGGTCATCACCTCGGATCAGGGCCGTTTAAAGGAATTTGGGGGCCCCAAGCAAAATGGACATGGAGGCCCCCCACACACACGCACGCAAAGGAACCACAGCATAGCCATACAGTTTAAATTCGCTCACACTTTATATAAATAAAAAAGGTTTACAGTGCAAATACTGCTGTTGCATATACTGTGCATAAATAAAAAATGTTTAGAGTGCAAATACTGCTGTTGCATATAAAGTGCATAAAATTTGAACATTTTCAACAATTGAACATTTGCAAAAAACACCACTGTACAAATAAACAATCATTAATAGAAGGTAAATTGACAGTTAATTAATCTTTAGTCTTTAGCTATGCATTTACTGAATGAGCACTGTGCAGCTGTTCGTCCGACTGTACTGTATTTTATTTTTCTAAACTGTTTTAATTATTCTTATTTCTTTTTATTATTTTAATTTCTTCTATGTAAAGCACTTTGAATTGCCATTGTGTATGAAATGTGCTATATAAATAAACTTTTTACTGTTAACAAACAGTGAAATTATAATTAAATGTTTACTAATTATTAGTAGTGCTGTGAGTCGACTACCAATGCTTAAAAACATCCCAAGCTAATGTTTGATGCACAGAATTTATTGTGTTGTTTTCCTAAGTAGATTATCACAGACGTGGAATAGTTAGTATAGCATGCTATGCCACTTTCATCAAAACATATTACAAAGCTATAGCAATGTCATGTCATTTATGTATGATACATACAGTAATCCCTCGCTATATCGCACTTCGACTTTCGCGGCTTCACTCTATTGTGGATTTTAAATGTAAGAATATCTAAATACATATGACAGATTTTTCGCTGGTTCGCGGATTTCTGCGGACAATGGGTCTTTTTAATTTATGGTACTTGCTTCCTCAGTTTGTTTGCCCTGTTGATTTCATACAAGGGACACTATTGGCGGATGGCTTAGAAGCTACCAAATCAGAACATGTATTACATATTAAATAAAACTCCTCAATGCTATAAGATATGCTTCCCGCGCGGAACTTGATTGTTTTCTTGTCTCTGCCTCTCTCTCACCCTCTCTGACATTCTCTGCGCCTGACGGAGGGGCTATGAGCAGAGGGGCTGCTTGCACAGAAGCTGTTTGCCTAGTGGATACGAACGCACCTCTAAGAAATGCCGCTTTATCACGGTGCTTCCAAAAACACACTTATTGATGTTTGGATTGTTTGCTTTAATCTCGCGCTCTCTCTCTCTCTCTGACGTTCTCTGCACCTGACGGAGGAGATGTGAGCAGAGAGGCTAAAGGCAAACTTTAAAGCACAAGTATTGATTTTTTGATTGTTTGCTTTTCTTTTCGAGCGCGAGCTCTCTCTCTCCCTCTGAAATTCTCTGCTCCTAAAGAGAAGATCTATTTGCATTCTTTTAATTGTGAGAAAAAACTGTCATCTCTGTCTTGTCATGGAGGACAGTTTAAACTTTTGACTAAAATGTGTTATTTCATGTCTAGAGGGCTCTAATAATGTTAACAGTGTGGGAGAGTTTCTAAGGGCTTAAAATATATAAAAATAACCATACAAACATATGGCTTGTACTTCACGGATTTTCATCTATCGCGGGGGGTTCTGGAACGCAAAACCCATCGATCGAGGAGGGATTACTGTAAACATATTTCTGCTAGCCTACCTGCTGCAAAATTGCACCATTTGTACAAGACAAGTAGAGCTATTTTATGTGTGTAATTTATCACTTACCACTGTCTTGTTTTTTCTTATCCTCCTCTTCCTTTCTCTTCTTTCTTTTTTGGCTTCCTGAAGCATAATTCCGCTTCCTGACTGCCGAGGAAGTTTTGTATTTTGCCGGCAGCAGAGATCGCGTGGTTGGCTGGCTGCTGTCAGCAAGGGGGGCCCCCTTGAGGGGGATCCCGATAACAGTGTCATTGCACTTTACTGCATTCACTATCAATGGGGCTCACACAGTTTGTCGCTGCATTTTATTCTTAACCAGTCGTTGTCTTGGGGCCCCAGGCCAGCTCGGGGCCCCAAGCAATTGCTTGGTTTGCCTGCCTTGTCGCGACGGGCCTGCCTCGGATTATGAAGACACGCACACGAGTGGAGGACTGACAGTGCCATCACAGCTGATTAATGGCAGGGACGTCTCACCAGTCTACACAAGACCCACCGCGACTGTCCCCAAAAGGCGATCATAACGTCAGCGAACACATCTCTCTATATTATATAAAAGAAAAAGGCAACTTTCCTTTCTTTACACCTTTTATCCCAAACCAAACTCTTTCTCTCTTAACAGTGCAGAGGACACAAAACTAATTTTCTTTAAATGCCGGTAAGGCACATTACCAGAGGCACAAATTTGAACGTTCACATAGAAAATGTAATTTCAATGTACCTGTACTTCTTAAAACGTTAATGTTTTACTGTTTAATAACTTATAGACTATTTTATTATTTTTCCCTTGCACTCAGTGACCAAAGCTATACACACACATATAGACACATACACATATATATACTTGTGTGTATGTTTGTATGTATGTGTATGTATGTGTATGTATGTGTATATATATATATATATATATATATATATATATATATATATATATATATATATATATATATATATATATATATATATATATATATATATATATATATATACATACACACACACACACACATATATATAATTTGTGTGTGTGTATGTATGTATGTATGTGTGTGTATATATGATGTAGATAGGTATGTATATATATATGTGTATATGTAGATATGTATATATAGATATGTAGATATGAAGATATCTATGTGTATATATATATATGTATATATATATGACAGCAGCAATCAAGCTTTGAGAAAACAGTAAAAGGAGGCGTGTCAGGCGTCGTGGTACATTTTCTGATGCAGCTACCGAAAACAACTTTGTGACGCTGCCTGAAATACACAAAACAATTACTTTGACAATCATGTTACATTATTTTTAAAATGTTTCCTTTTCTTTTTCATAACTTCTTAAACACATGACATCGCTGCGAAGCGCAGGTATTTTGCTATATATATATATATATATATATATATATCACAGCGACACTCATAACAGTGACAAAATAATTACATTGACAATCATGTTACGTTATTTTCAAAATGTTTCCTTTTCTTTCTCTTTCCTTCTTTAACACACTACTTCTCCGCTGCCAAGCGCGGGTATTCTGCTAGTTTACAAATAAAGGTAACACCATATACAGTTTTCAATTTTATAAAGAATGGAATCAGACTAAGAAAAAAAAATCCAATATTTAAAAACTAAATTTTGACCTTAAAATATTCTTTTGTTTTTCTTGTTATCCTTTTGTTGAACAGTCTCTACTAAAATGGATTTAAACATCAGAATTAAAAGCTTTTAAAAATAGCTAAAAATATTTCAATTAAGGTCAAAATTAAAATATTTTTTTTTTATTCCACTCAATACTTTCATTTTTATTGAATTAGTATGAATTGTGGAATTGCAACAGCAAATTTAGAACACATGGAGGGTGCAGAGCAAATGCTCTCTCTCGCCACTATAAATGTAATGTTCTTTCTTAGCCAAATATGAATCTTACCTGTGTGTGTGTAAAGAAAGCTGATGAGATATGAAACATAACCAATACTCAATGTGCACGCTGCCATTTGAATAGTGAATAAGCTACGCTTTCACGTTCATAGATTTGTAACTCTGACTCTGAAGGAGTCCATGCCTCACCATCCATGAATCTCACTGCACGTCACTGTTTCAGTACTGGCAGCAGAAATCGTCAACATGCAGTCTGCTGGCACCAGTGACCGAGGACCTTGTCTGTGCACCTGCACTACAGGTTATCATAGAGAGAATATTTTCACTGTGTGGCTATTTGTGCCACGGACATCGTTACAACATGAACACATCTCACTAGAATTACCAGAGCCTACAAGAAAACTCGTACCTCTCCGTCAGCATCTTTGTCCTGTAAATGTGCCGATTAAGACAAGCAGCAAGCAACCTGCTATTTCATCCCCCACCGTCGCTGAACGTTCACTAAGTTCTCCCAGCTCGTGCCTTGTTTGATTATCTGGGAGTGAGTGAACTGCTGGAGTTTTAGAGTGGAAATAATAGATCGTTATTTGGAACACATGCATTTCATTTGTGTGTCGTTTCTACAGTAATCTGTGTAAACACATTGTTAAAACAGAAACTTATATATTACAAAATGTAGGCCTAAACTATGAATTGTGTGAAGCCTGAAGTCCAAAGATCAAATAAACACTTTCACAAAAGGTTCAAGGACGATACAACAGCTTCCGTGGCGAAGCAGCAAGATCTGCTGACTTGTAATCAAGGAGCCACCGGTTCGATCCCCACTGCCTCCTATATTTGCCGTTTTCAGTAGTGAGCTGCTCTTATTGTTAATATTATACAGTACGCAAATACATTTGGTTTGCGTCTGTAACAGACTGTGTACATTTATAGTACTGTACTTGTAAAAGTTACCTTTTTTTTTTCCACTTTTATTCTCTCACTCACGATCACGATACATACTACCACCTTAGGGATCTGACGCTGTTAGCTTTTATTTGAAACTGGGAATAACTGTAGATGTGACTAGTGTTTTGAGGCAATGAAAGTGGACATTCTCTGATCTGGAGAGTTAAAAGCTGACAAACAAACGCTGGTGAAATTGCCATCTTCGTATCTCACAGTCACTTTATTTTTTTTTTATTCAGTTTTATTGAGTGTTCCTGCTCACGCAGAATTAGTATGCACCTTATGGCTTATGATGTCAAAAAAAAAAAAACACAGACGTAGGTATATATGATACTAGCAAAATACCCGCGCTTCGCAGCGGAGAAGTAGTGTGTTAAAGAAGCAATGAAAAGAAAAGGAAACATTTTGAAAATAACGTAACATGATTGTCAATGTAATTGTTTTGTCACTGTTGTGAGTGATGAGTGTTGTTGTCATATATATATATATTATATATATATATTTACACACACACATAAACACATATATATATATACATATCTATACATATACACATATATATATACATATATATATCTACATATATACACATACACACACACATAAATACATACACACACAAATATATAAACATATATATACATATACATACATATCTACATATATACACACACAGCTATTTCGTATCAGTGCAATACGCTGCTTGTTAAAACGGATAACTCCCGCTCTTACGTGCAAGTCTGCGTGGATATTATGAACTATCATATTTGTTCAAGTTCTATTTAAATTTTAAATAGAAGGAATTTTTATTTAGTCGACAGAAATATCTTTGGTAGGAATGGTAAAAACAGACAGGAATATTATTCGTGAATAAATCAACTCAAACCTTAAACAACTTATAATATTTTGCTCTCCATAAAAATTTATCCTGTCTAAATTATACAAGTTAGAAATAAAGTAAACGTTAAAAGAACAAACATTCACATTTCTTTACTCTTATGTAATTTTATATAAAAATAAACTTAGATTTTAAATATCCCAAAAGATTTTGCTCTCCATAAAAATATATCCTGTCAAAATGATACAAATTCAAATATGAACATGCTGCATAACAAAACCTAGAAATATAAATGAAATGTGTTCTTTTCAGCAATAACAAATCAAATCATTCAGTTTTCTTTGCTCATATGTCATTTTAGAGCTGGACGCCTGGCATCTTTTTTTGGCCACAGGTTCGTTTATGTTTGGTGTGAGGTTCTGTGTTGTGGAGATTCTCAGGATGGATTGCAGGTGCTCATCAGTGAGGCGACTCCTGTGTGCTGTTTTGTTAGTCGCTTCTCACACAGATATGTGCTACCAAACATGCATAAGGTTCGAGCCGCATGTAGACTGACTTTTTTTGTTCTTCGAAGTCACCAAAGCGCCGTGCAAACTCAGTGCGCTCAGTTTATCAGCAAAGTGCGTATTTGGGAACACCGTAGTGACGACTTGGTTTAACATTACTTGGCAACAGGGAAAGTGAGGCAAGGTGCACTGGTGCATTTGTGTCTCCCATAAAAGCAGCTTCACTTGAAATCACTTTGTGATTGTGCACGGGTTAAAGCGTCCGCTGAAGTGTCAGATTCTTATTTAATTATGCTGCTTTCTGTATCTTCTGCATTGCATTCAGGTTAACCTGATGTTTTGTCTCATAGTGCCGTCTTAGATTAAATTCTGTAATTACAGCCACATTAGCTCCACAAATGAGACACACGGGTTTAGTAAACATATACTCAGCCTCCCATCGGTTTTTAAAGGCTCTATTTTCAGAATCAACTTTTCTCTTCAGCATCGTGTGAGCTAGCCGCAATAACTTGATTAACTTCGGTAAGTGTTGGCAAGGCAGCTGAAGCGCTGCATTATGGGATCTGTAGTTTATTGTGTTACCAGCGCTTCATATACCCGGCTTTAATAACAATAATACAGTATATAAAATGATCTCGGGCGGATATAATTACGCCGGGCGGATGTGGCCCTGCCCTTGAGTTTGACACATATGGACTAAATAGAACTTGATATATTTTTCAAATGTGATCGCACAATTCAGATAGAGTTGACGCACTACAGCCTGCATGCCTCAATAAGTCATCCTTCCCTCGCTCTTACTTTTTTACCGTTCATCTAATGAATACACTGAGTATGGCTTTACCAAAACAATCATTGATGGCGAATAAAGTATCCATTATTCGAGTATGTAGATCGGGTTATATATATATATGTATATATATATATATATGTATGTGTATATATACACATATATTATATATATATACACATATATATATATATATATATATATATATATATATATATATATATATATATATATATATACACATATTACATACACATATACATATATATATATACACATATTACATACACATATACATATACATACATACATACATACATACATACATACATACATACATATATATATATATATATATACCCAGCGATACATGCGGAGAAGTAGTGTGTTAAAAAGCTATGAAAAGAAAAGGGAACATTTTAAAAATAACGTAACATGACTGTCAATATACAGTATTTGTTTTGTGAGTGTTACTGAGTGTTGCTGTCATCAAGGATTTGATTATCATTATTTCTTTCAATCAGGTTCGTATTTGTAGGATGTGTTGTGTTCAAGTTACATTCCGTGTTTGTCAATCGTTGTAAAGATGACAGGTTTCATTC
Organism: Polypterus senegalus; assembly: GCF_016835505.1. NCBI lineage: Eukaryota > Metazoa > Chordata > Cladistia > Polypteriformes > Polypteridae > Polypterus > Polypterus senegalus. The sequence goes on from NC_053161.1 coordinate 111,527,976, forward strand.
ATCGATTCGTTTCTTACTGCATCAATAAACAGCTCGTCTTCTTCTTTATCTGAGACCTGACACACTGCATGCACGGTTTTTTTTACACTGTCTTCCTTTAGCGGGACATTGACTTTTTCCAACGTGTGCTTTGTTTTGGATTTATGAATATGCTTGTATGTATCAAACGCTTCATATTTTTTGCTGCCTTTTCAATTGTGTAATTCGGTTTTGTTCAGCTCTTTGGAACTGTTGCTTTTATCTGTGCACTGCGCCAGTTCACGTGAGCGCCGGTGTACATGCATCAAAGGTTCCCAGCTGTGCTGGTGCCATCTCGTGCTATGTCCATGGCTGTATTTAATGTTACCTTAGTCCTGGCACTTAAAACTTTCTCTCGCAGTTTCGCTGAGTTTGTACCAAACACCACCCTGACCATCTCATCTTCCTCTGCATAAGCACAGTCCTTAACCCGTGAATATTTAGTGGGAGTTTGCTATTGGATTGCCGCTGACGGACGGCCTTATATGGGCAGGCACTAAATTACAAACGCCAGCGGCAGCCTGTCTATGAACTTAATTTAAAGTGTAGGTTTACATCGTGCTTTGTTTCAGTAGCAGAAGTCATGAATATGGTTGTATATGTCACTCGCTCGCTTCTTATTGTTTCGCTGCCTTCTCAATTATATAATGCATGTTTTCTTCAGCGCTTTTTTTAGGTCTTCCTGGTTTTCTATGTACTGCGTGATTACGTGGGAGGGGTGATGATGTCACACGAAACCCGCCCCACAGCGTTGAAGCTCATCTCCATTACAGTAAATGGAGAAAAACTGCTTCCAGTTATGACCATTACACGTAGAATTTCGATATAAAACCTGCCCAACTTTTGTAAGGAAGCTGTAAGGAATGAACCTGCCAAATTTCAGCCTTCCACCCACACGGGAAGTTGGAGAATTAGTGATGAGTCAGTGAGTGAGTGAGTGAGTGAGTGAGTGAGTGAGTGAGTGAGTGAGTGAGGGCTTTGCCTTTTATTAGTATAGATTTTGAAGAAATCATTTTATGACATGAATAGTACCAATCAGAAAACATCATCGCACTAATGAAATATTATTTGAAAATGAACAGCGTCAGATCGTATAAATTTATGGTACATGTAAAAGTTTGCTTTTTTTCAGTTTTATTCTCTCAATAATCGATCACGCTCTAACAACCAACCTCCTCTCCTGATCTAATCCTACGTAACAGTGCCAGCGTAAATTCACACCTGATCTGACGCTGTTCGTGATATCCATCGCCCATAGGCAGGCCACATAGTGGATGTAAATAAAAATCAGCAATGGACACCAAACATTTGCTGAAATTTCAACAAAGCTCCAAACTGCAACTGTCACTTTCTCGTTTTTTTTTTTATCTTGAGCACCTCACAAAGAAGCGGTCAAGCATTAATAAGACATTTTCACATTTAGCCCATTTCCATTACTGTGAAACAGGTCATGATTTGTTACTTTGTTTAAATTTCTAGTTACTTCAGTTGTTTCACACTGAAAACTTGCAATATTTGGTTTATTTATCAAACACAGCTCTGTGAGCAAAACGCTCATTATCGAACAAGTGGGAAAACTACTTCAAAATTATGTTCTACTACTCATGGGAGGAAAAGGACATATCTGAAATAAGCAAGTGTATAAAAGAATGCCAGCTTTGCTGAGGGCATGTGCTTCATTTCTTTGACAGCAAACACAGCAGGCGAGTTTCATTTAAATGTATGAAGTTCTTCATTTACTTTGCAGTTGCCACCATAGGAACATAACCTTGGTTTATTTTATCTCAAAGCACGTCTGCTGCTCTTGTGTGTGATTATATATATATATATATACATATATATATATATATATATATATATGGATTGTTTCATTAACATTTACTACGTACATCAAAGTTAGTGTGTGCATCGAGAGGACACCCAATCTCATCTAGTTGTATCACTTTCACAGCATAAAATTAGGGGATGCGATTGTCAGTTTCACAGGCACATACTATTCATTTCTTGCCACCTCTGTATATGTTTTGAGCAACTTGATCACAGGTGAATTTACAAGTGCTATCTTATTGTATGCCCAAGAGAAGCAGTAAGCCTAAAACAGGTGCATGGCTTGCTCTAACTAGCTGGAAATAACACAAGCCGTTTTATGCGAATTGTTTTATATTTGTTCCTATGCACATTTTTATTTGTACCTTTTTAATTGTTTTTAACGCTACAAGTTAACCCTTGACTCATTAGGCTGTGAATGAGATTCCCTATTACTTACAGCAGAAGCTTAGCATGACTACCCAGTATGCACAATTTCATCCATAATGCACAGTGTTTCATATAGTTAGATTGGTCCCATGTCAGATCATATTTATGCATCATGAATACTACTCCAGGATTCACCTGGTACACCACCGAGACCAAACTTTCTAAAAGGTCTTGGTATGGCTGTTTTGGAGCGCATCAGGGTGCTAATAACATGATCACATCTACCTAAATGAACTGGACATTTGCAGAAATCACATCAAAGTTCAAAAAAGCTGTTCTAATTGAACTAGGTGTGAAAATGCATATACAGTATTCACAGCAGAATTCGTGTGAATTAAAGCAACCTAAAACAACTGTTGAAATAATATACGGTGTGTAGAAGATTCAGTTAGATGTTCTCAAAGGTCCACCAATCATACACAGTTTAATAAAAAATATCTTACATAAGAAAAAAAAATCTCATAGATACACAAACTATAGAGACAGCAACTTGTGGTGTGTCACCAAAGGGAGGACCCATCATAACTAGGTCTCATACAAATAAACATTAAGTGCTGAACAAAATTAAAATTAATATATCTACTTAAAGCACAAGTGTCTTTCAATTTCATAACACAAACCAATTCTTGTGGTTTGTGGAACATGCTGTTTGATTAGAAGATCAGCTTTTTTCATTTGTTTATTGTACTGTGTGAAAAATTTCCACCACTGAATATTTTACTTTCTGGGGGAAAAAAAATGTTACATGGAGCAGAAGGCATTATAATTCCTACTTTTTTTTTGGTAAATAACTTTATTAGATGAGCTTTAGTACAGCACACATAGGTTGAAATGGTTCCAATTTAACTAGTTAACTGTAGAGTGAATTGAGGTATACCGCTACATTTCATGCAGGTTACCATAAAAAAGAAATAAAGAACCACTGCATTCTACAAATGCCTGCCGACAGCTATACAGAGGGCTATGGCACTTGTTCTGTCTTGGCTACTTTTGTGGAGAAAAAGATGTGGTAGCTAGGAGTTTAATATTAACCCGATGTTGATTTATCTAGTCCATCTGGCCAACTATTTTTCTTGCAGTCCTATCAGGCAATCAAATTGCACACAATCTGAGTATGCTCAAAGCTGCGGCTTCCAAATAAACAGATGCACTTTTCTGGAGTTGGTTTTTGGAATCAAGTTTAATTGGATTGAGGTTTTTTTTTTTTGCAAAAATAGGCCCATATTCTTTAGACAATTGAGCCTAGTAGCTTTTTCCCCATTTAGATCATTCTTATAATTAACTGACTGATCTCTGAACAATCAGCCTAATGAATACTGCATAAAGGGACTAATGGGCCTAGGCTTGTGGGAATCGCACCAATTATTTAAAACTCCCGTATGGTTTAACTTAATAAAGCAGGAAAATCTGGCTGCTCTATCAAGGCAAAAAAGGCTTTTATTATTGCCATTTCATCCTTCGATGGAATTAGTTCATAAACAAAAATACATGTTTTGTGCATGCCATGAGAGGACAAGGATGTGTCCAATTAACGGTAACTTGTAGAGTTATGTATTAGAGTGGAGGAGTTTAAAATGGATATGATTACAGTTGCCTAGTATTCAACAATCCACGGCAATCACATTAATCTGTATAAACCATATGCTAAAATTCCCCTAATCTGTAATTACCCAGAGGGGAATGACTCTCCCATACAGGTGCTGGTCATAAAATTAGAATATCATGACAAAGTTGATTTATTTCAGTAATTCCATTCAAAAAGTGAAACTTGTATATTAGATTCATTCATTACACACAGACTGATGTATTTCAAATGTTTATTTCTTTTAATTTTGATGATTATAACTGACAACTAATGAAAGACCCAAATTCAGTATCTCGGAAAATTAGAATATTGTGAAAAGGTTCAATATTGAAGACACCTGGTGCCACACTCTAATCAGCTAATTAACTCAAAACACCTGCAAAAGCCTTTAAATGGTCTCTCAGTCTAGTTCTGTAGGCTACACAATCATGGGGAAGACTGCTGACTTGACAGTTGTCTAAAAGACGACCATTGACACCTTGCACAAGGAGGGCAAGACACAAAAGGTCATTGCTAAAGAGGCTGGCTGTTCACAGAGCTCTGTGTCCAAGCACATTAATAGAGAGGAAGGGAAGGACAAGATGTGGTAGAAAAAAGTGTACAAGCAATAGGGATAACCGCACCCTGGAGAGGATTGTGAAACAGAACCCATTCAAAACTGTGGGGGAGATTCACAAAGAGTGGACTGCAGCTGGAGTCAGTGCTTCAAGAACCACCATGCACAGACGTATGCAAGACATGGGTTTCAGCTGTCGCATTCCTTGTGTCAAGCAACTCTTGAACAACAGACAGCGTCAGAAGCGTCTCGCCTGGGCTAAAGACAAAACTGCTGCTGATTGGTCCAAAGTTACGTTCTCTGATGAAAGTAAATTTTGCATTTCCTTTGGAAATCAAGGTCCCAGAGTCTGGAGGAAGAGAGGAGAGGCACAGAATCCACGTTGCTTGAGGTCCAATGTAAAGTTTCCACAGTCAGTGATGGTTTGGGGTGCCATGTCATCTGCTGATGTTGGTCCATTGTGTTTTCTGAGGTCCAAGGTCAACGCAGCCATCTACCAGGAAGTTTTAGAGCACTTCATGCTTCCTGCTACTGACGAACTTTATGGGGATACAGATTTCATTTTCCAACAGGACCTGGCACCTGCACACAGTGCCAAAGCTACTAGTACCTGGTTTAAGGACCTTGGTATCCCTGTTCTTGATTGGCCAGCAAACTCACCTGAACTTAACCCCATAGAAAATCTATGGGGTATTGTGAAGAGGAAGATGCAATACGCCAGACCCATCAATTCAGAAGAGCTGAAGGCCACTATCAGAGCAACATGGGCTCTCATAACACCTGAGCAGTGCCACAGACTGATTAACTCCATGCCACACAGCATTGCTGCAGTAATCCAGGCCAAAGGAGCCCCAACAGGTCTTGTGGGAACTAACGAGCCCATCATTCACCCTTCAGCACTACAGCTTTAGGTAGTTTCCGTTAAAAACATTAAGTATTGTTCCTGTTCCAAAGAAACAAGGTGCCACTTCACTTAACAACAATAGACATGTGGCCCTTAAAACTCACATAAATGAAGACTATCAAGAAGCCAGTTCTTAAATTATAAGAGTCCCCTTTTAAAAGACCACTTGGACACAATGCAGTTTGCCTATTGGACAAGACTTGGACTGAATGTTTATTGATTTCTCTAATGTCTTCAGTACCATTCAGCCATCCCTGTTAAATGGTAGGCTCAGGGAAATTAATGTGGACGAGCCTGTGGTGTCCTTCAGAATGGACTCTGTGTCTGGCAGCCTGCAGTTTGTGAGGCTCAAGGACTGTGTCTTTGATAAGGAACTAGGTAATGTTGGAGCACCACAGGGAGTAGTAGTCCTGTCACCTTTTCTGTTTACCCTGTACAGCCTGAACAACAAATATAACAAGTAGTCATGTCACTTGCAGAAATAGTCTGATATTTCTGCACTAATGGGATGTACAGACAAGGATGATGAGGCAGAGTACAAGACTCAGATGGAGAACTTTCTTTTTTGGTGTAAAGAGAACTGTCTGCAACAGAACATCAGCAAAATCAAAGAACTGGCTGTTGCCTTCCACCGCTCCAAATAGTTTCTATCATCAGTCACTATTCAAGTGGATGTGGAGGTGGTATATTGCTTCAAGTACTTGAGTGTCCACATCAGTAAAAAGATGGACTACAATAGAAAAACAGAGGAACTATATAAGAAAGGACAGAATAGACTCTTTTTACAGGAGGCTGTGTTCCTTTAATGCGAGTAGTGACTTCCTTTACTTGTTCTATAACTTTGCAATAGCCAGTGCACTTGTCTACAACTATAATATGCTGGGCCAGTAACACCACTTAGAAGTGGCCCACCAAATCAACAAGTTAATTAAAAAAGGCCGGCTCAGTTATGGAATGCACTCTGGTTACCCTGGAGGTAGTACTGGAGGAGAAAATGAACACAAAACTGATGGTCATTATGAACAAAGATGCACATCATCTCTATAACACACTACAATTGAATACTTTTTGCAAATGAATTATTCAGTAGAAGTGTGTCAAGAAATGCTACTGGTGCTCCTTTACACTAACAGCCTATATACTGCCTCACTGTAACTGCTCTCTTATCTTTAGCCAAGTCACAATTTTTAGTCTTTTTTTGTTCTTCTTGGGTATTTTAAAAGGGGATGGTTATCTTTTTTTGTAATTGTTTTTTCTATTATTTCTTAACCTTCTGCAAAATAAAAATTTAACTTTGTTTGTCCCAAGGGGAAAGTTATCTATGAAAACCACTGTCAGCCATACATTAGCAACAGACAAGTAGTACATCTAACTGCAAGCAAGAGTTCTGACAAGAAAATCCAACCAGCCAAAAACTTTATATATATATATATATATATATATATATATATATATATATATATATATATATATATATATATATATATATAAATAGCTTACTTAACAGGTTTGTTTAGTGCTTACATCTGTTGGTAGTATAGCCTGACATATATTTGCTTATGTGGATACACATTCTGTACAAGCCTGAAGTATGATCTCTCCCAGTTTTATTTATCTGAATAATACTCTTTTTATTCATTCTTCCCTTTAATTGAATATAAAGAACTTTATTTGTCTGAAAGGGGAAATTTGGCTTTTTAAAGAAGCTAAATAAACATTATAACAAACACACACACCAGAATTTCTTTAAAAAAAAATGGAAAACTTCTGACTTACAAAAAAATTCAAATCAGTCACAATCATAACGAGGCATTAAAAAGGAATGTTGCCATACGTATTAAAAAGCCTAAGGACATCATTGCTGTTGACACAGAGCAGTGGAGACGGATGAAGTCGCTGGGTAAGGAAATGTGGTCGACATGACCATAGAAGGTATGGTACTATGACCAGTATGTCCACTTTCCCCTACTTATTCTATGCAAGTTAGATCCAATTCACTTTCTTCTCTCAAGACAGTATCAGACACCACCGTATAAAAATTGACAGTTTCTTGGCAATTTATCACATTGAACAACAAAAAAATAATAGAATGGCACATTCTTTGAGAAAGCGGTTTCATTTTGGCCAAACCAGTGGTACCCAAGGATTCGTCAAAGAGACACAGTACCGAAAGAGTCTAATCTTCATCTCACGTCACTGGATAGCATCCATGTCTCACAACCATAAAGCAAGACAGGAAGCACCAGGACTCTAAAGACTTGGACCTTCGTCCTCTGCAGGGATATCAAGAGTGCCACACACACCCCCTTCCAGCAACCTCATGACCCCCATGCTCTCCCAATCTGTCTACTGACTTTACAGGAACAGTCACCAGAGACATGAATGTCACTGCTGAGGTAAGTAAACCTCTCAACAAGGTCAATACTCTCTCCGCAGACAGACACACTGATGATGGCAAAGCCCAAAAAGTCATTAAAGGCCTGGATCTTGGTTTTTATGCAGGACACTCGCAAGCCCAGACACTCAGACTCCCTTGACAGCCCAGATCGGGGCCTCCATTGTCTCCATAAAAATCACAGCAATATTGGCAAAGTCAAGATCAGTGAATTTTTCTTCACCAACAGAGAAAGTGACTGTTAAAAAAAAAAACCTGATGCAGTCTGCAAGAAACCTGCACCTTTGGAGATTTGCCTTCCAGTAAGATGACAACCCAAAGCGCAACAGGTGCACATGGAATGGCTTAAAAACAATAACACAATTCAGATCGAAGTCCAATTGAGAACTTGCGGTTGGAATTGAAAAAGGCTGTCCAATCACTGCCACCATGCAACGCAACACAAGCTTGACCAGTTTTGTTATGCAGAATTGTGGGGGGTTGGGGGGCCTTTTGGTTCAGTGCCTTGTCCATATGTGCAAAGTTGATTGGAGAGCTATCCACACAGACTCATTGCTGTCAAAGGTCCATCCACTAAGCATACTGACTTGAGGGGGGCAAATATTTATGTGATTTATTATTTGTAATAAAAAGAGATCACTTTGCAGGGATCCTATTTTCACTTTGTTATTTTCTGTTAATCACGCCAAATTAAATCCACTATTATTTACTATTCAATAAAATGTGAAAACTTCCAATGGTGTAAATACTACAGTACATATACTACTTATTAAAAAACTTACTTGCACTACCGTATAAGCAAGACTAACAATTCTGTTTTAAGCAGCAAACCTAAAACATATGAAACACATTTGGAATTACGCAAAAAAAGCCCAATGCTTGCATTTCATTGTAACCATCAAATTCGAACTCCTCTGCACTATTGTGCCAAGAAAGTGCCAAGTGTACGCATACATAACGGTTAGAAACGACATTTATACAACACAGAAAAGATCCGTCTTACTCTAGTTGTCTCCTTGCTTCTGCAATGAGAGTCTGCAGCTCTTCCTTCTTCAGTTCCACCTGTCAAAAATTAAACTCTCTATTAAACGCTTGTTTCCAATATGAGTTCTAATCGTTTTTAAATTTACTTAACATGAGACTAAAAAAGACTGGAGAATGCGACATGTTGAAGAAGCTTCATTTGCTTACCTTGTCAGGATTCGCTTTTGCGATGCCTCTCCTCACCCAATTCACACAAGTAATCTGACAGCTCATGGTGAACGTATAAAACACTAACAATAACGCTACTAACCCTCAGCTGTTATGCGTTAACTAGAAACTCCGCTGCCGATTGTTTTAAATCTGCTACTACTAAGAAGATGATGTCTCACATGGACAAACACCACTGTCATTACCACGCGTACAGTCTCAACAAGTCGGGGTCCTACTTTCAGCCAACGATGGCGTGTGACGACATTATGGTGGCTATTCAATATGCCTGATTAAAATAATAATAATAATAACAACAACAAGGTTAGATTGTGCTCTCCACGGCACTATTTGTTCTGCTAACTAAAACAAACTTACAGAGCGACTCGGTGATATAATGGAGTGCATAATAAGATCCATCAGTGATAGGGAAAAAGCGGTAAAGGGAGTTTCCGATAATGTCCAGGAATCGGTGTCAGTTGTTACTGGACATTTATTTATCCTCAAGCAAAAAGAGTTAAACTAAGCCTCTGACGGTGCAACGTATTGTCGAGACCAAAGCACGGAAAATTGCGAGCCAAACAGGGAAAAAGCTTCAATGGAAAACCATGATTTAAATTAAAATCTTAATTCTTTTACAATTTTAAAACCCTTATTAAAAATAGTGAAAAGCTATTTCGCACTTACAGTTCCCTGCTTTATAAGTCCACTTTATACTATTTCAAGAACACTCGAAACCTGTAAAAAAAATATATTTAATAAGCCGACCGAACCCTTCCAGGAGTCAATGGGGCTGGGGGGCTAAACCTTTGCCACAGCACTGAACTAGAAAATGGTCGATGAGTGGGTAGTACTGGCACAGGGAAGCGTCTGGGTAAGTAGGTAGAATTCTATTTACGATTCTCGTGTTCGTGGTTCATTATTTACAACCGTAATTTCTCCCCACATCACTGGATAATTTGGGATGAGGAAAGCATAACCTTCAGCAGGAAATGTTTAATTTTTGAAAATGAGCATGGGGTGGTAATATTTTATTTCTAAGTCAACTTTTTTACATATTCTGAATTCCTGCTTCAACAAAACATCACAGTTTCTTCAAAGGATTATAGCGCTGCGATAGTAACAGTTAATGATGCATACCCTTGCAATGACAAGTCAAGCAAAATGACACCTTTTATTGGCTAACTGAACAGATTACCATATAAAAGCTTCCGTGACAGCTCAGGCCCCTTCTTCTGATTACAACCTGCCTGAAAAAGGGGTTTGGACTACCTCGAAGGTCTGCATATTGTGTTCTGTTCAGTTAGCCAATAAAAGGTGTCATTTTGCATGACTTCTCTTTGTATCCACAATGGCTAACACGGTACAACACCCTACTACTATATGCATACAATTATGTTTCCAAAATACTTCATTCTCGAAAGCCTTGGAATAAATTCTGTCAATGGGATAAGCGTAGCAGAAAACAATTAAGCTACTAGTTTATTAAGGAGCTATTAATTCTAAAAACTCATCCTGCAATGTAATTTAAGTAGGCATCAACATACATGGTTGATTAGCAAGTGGTATTAACCCTTCCTCATTGATACCGCAGTGCCAGAGCTGAGTGCCACACTAGATGGAATTCTTCACTTTAGGGGCTTGCCATTTTTTTAGCTGTTGGTGATGGAATCCCAGCTCCTTCCATGGATGACTCTTCTCCTGGCTGATGCAACTTGCAACACCATTACATAGCCCTTCCTTCAAAGTGTCTTTACCCCAAGTCTTAAGTTCTTGAAACGACACACAACTCTTAGACATGGTGGACAGGTCTTTGTTTCTGCTGCAGTCATGCGGCCAGTGACAAAAGCACATCAGGTCTTGAGCACTCTGCGGTCTCAGTTTTTGTCACCCAGACGATCTTTGAGTTTGCCACTCCTCCCCCTTACAAAATTAAACAATCATACAAAAAATAAAAACGATAAAAATTTTAACTACATTTTTGATTATTAATCATAATTGAGGTATTTCAATAATGCCCCTTCGTGCTTTTATAATACTTCTTCCTTCACCTTTTTCTTTTTTCTAAAAGCAGCACCACTCTGTTTTGTTCACTTCATCTTGAGATTGAGAGAATAATAAAATATTAATAATGAGATTGAAGGGTTGTCCTTTTGGGTCAGAATAAGTTGAAGCAGAGAGTCTTCAGTCAGAGCAGATCGGCAGAGAGAGTGTTCAATCAGAGTAATCGGCAAACTAATCACATTTGTAAAATGTAACTTTGCAACATAAGTATTTGTAACAGTTTTTAAATATTAAAAATTGTGTAATTTTGACATAGATAAGACACATTAACTTGCTAAAGCCCTATCTAACAAAATTGTCAAAAAAAGTCTAAAAAGTCTAGTACTAAAGTTTATTAAAAAGTGCCACCGGGGAAGTCTGTGGTCAGCCTTGTCCTTTGTCTGCTTAGTTTTACCACCAGAACTGCTTTACATGACTCATCTCGGGTCAGTAGCAACACAATCTGCTACACTTTATCTCAGTTCCATGATCCAGAAGCACCACTGGCGTCCATGCACCTGGGAAAATGGACATTAGTAGATGGAGACATTAGCAGATCCTTTACCCTTTACATGGCTCTTTTAGATGGTTTGATGTCCTTAAAAGGACTGCTTGCCATTGCACTTGCTTTATATATTAGATTATTTACATTTATATTGATTATTTTTATAATAAAAAAATACCCAATAGGTGTATTTACCCAAAATTAGCTTTTTTTTATGCAAACCTTTGCTTACTGCGTAATGTCTTACTTGTGGCAGGCTGGGTGTCCCATAGTCCATCTCACCTTATTATATTAGAGTCTCACTTGACTGTATCAGGTCTAAACATAAAACACCATTGGATGGGGTGCCAGACTATTTCACATCACACTCATTCGCACACCCACTGACTTAGGACCAATTTACAGTCATCATTTAACCCATCCTGAGAAATCAGAGTGCCCCGGGAAAATAATGCAACCATTAAAATATATACAGAATTGGCACAACAGTTCCCATATTGGGATTCAGACTAAGACAAACTGAGCTATGAGGCACCAACACTAATCACCGTGCCACTGAAAATTTATTATATCTTTAAAATTGTAAAAACCTTATTAATTACCTTCTGCATTTACAGTCTTAATAAAAATCCAAAAAGTAAATTTTCTGTATTCAGTGGGCTAGTGATGCAGCCTGCAAAGAATGTAGACATTGAAAAAATGAGGACATAACACTATGGTGACAAATGGAAACGGTCAGCTGGGCCGATCATCAGACAATGTGGAATAAAGAGGTTTAGAGGACAATCGCTTCTCTAAGGCATCCTAGGATGTCAGGAAGCCAAAAAGAAGAAGTCCAAGGATTTTGATTCTGAATTAAATGATCAAGGAACAACAATGCAGAAAAGGAAAGGAAAAATCAAGTGCAATACTGTAATGGAATGAAAGCATTAAAACGTTTGCATTGGCCTCTATTTGTTTAGCAGTGCCAGACTACGGTCCCCAGTACTTTGACTGAGCTCCACACTGGTCACTCATTTTCAATTCATTTAATTATTAATGCTTTAGTTGACCAACCATCTAAAGTAGCGGCCTGCAAGGAAAAGTGCTCAAACAATCAAGGCTTACACATATACAATTGTACAATAAACTGCCTCTGGCCATTTCATGAAATAAAAATCAACCAGGTTGTACAAAGAAGCATTTAATACAAGATCAGGAAAAGCTAAACCTTGTCCCAGCAGCACTGGGAACCTTAATTGGGTGGCACCAATCCATCACATGGCAAACCCAATCCCACTCTAGATGTGCGAATGGGCCTAACTTACATAACTATGAGACGTGGAAGATAACATGGAGAAAATTCTTCAAGACTCATGGAAAACATGTACGCAGTACACAGGCAGTCACTCAAAAAATGATTAATTTGTGGAATTTACTTCAATTCCATATGAAAATTTCCCATAAATCAATAGAGCATTTCAAACTAAGATCACTATGTTACTTCATGTGCAATAAATAAATTAGGTTAACATAACTTGTTTGAGGTACTCATACTTATTTTAATTGATAACGTAATCAAACAGTTCTGTTATTTGAATGTTGCCTGAAAAAAAGGCAGAAGTTTTGATTGCATATTGTCAGAGATGGCTGGGGTGGCGATCTGGCCGGGACGCCCAGAAGAACCGGAGGAGGGCTTGCACCTTCCCCAGACCATGTGGGGGCAACCACCCTGGTACTTTTCAGGGCCAGGGGTACATAGCTTTGAAGCTCCACCCTGTAGGGGCCAGTGGTCACCGCCAGGGGGCGCCCCTATGCCTTTGGAGCCCTGGACCTCAGCACTTCCGCCACACCTGAAAGTGCTCAGGGGAAGAAGAGCGGGGACACCCGGAGTGCTTCCGGGGATGCAGCCGGCACTTCCACCACACTGGGGCGTGTCGGTGGAAGATTGCCGGGAAACACCTGGAGCACATCTGGGTGATTATAAAAGGGGCTGTCTCCCTTCATTCAGGGCTTGAGTCGGGTGAGGAGAAGGACAGAGCTTGGTGGAGGAGGCAAGGAGGCGGCCTGAAGAGAGTGAGGCATTGTGAAGAGGCCAGGACTGTGGGGACTTGTGGGGTTTGTGAGCACTAAATTGTAAATATGGAGCACTTAAATAAACATGTGTTGGGTGATTTCAACGTGTCTGCCTGTCTGTGTCCGGGCCAGTCTCCACAATATACTTACATTGCATGATCACTTTACAATAGGTCAATTAAGTAATCCCAAAAAATTCAATTTTGCTTTCAGAAACAATATTTCTTCATATCTGATTATTTGGTAGCCATATGCCCAATCACATCATTATTAACTAAGACTAACATCTAAGTAATTGAATGAGATGAAGTAATTAATACCTCCTATCATCATATAAAGAATAAAAGACTGGTCTTGTGATGCAGGGTGTTCTGTGGGTTTGCTGAATTATCTTAGTTAATCTATCCAAAAGCCATTTTCAACACATAAATGTTCAACACTTAAAAAAAATAGTGTTATGTGCAGTGTAAAATAAGACACAAACATTAAGAAACTTGGGGCACCACCTTGCTGACCCCATGTAAATCAAATGCTTAAAGCAAAAGAAAAAAATGCAACAATTGTGGAAACATCTATACAGACGCAAGTTCATAATAGAACTGACTCAAGATGGCCAATTTCCAGGTTATGAGTTGACGAAGCAGGAAGTGGGGGGAAGTGATGTCAGAGATGGAGTGGCTGTCAATCCACCATTCTGCAGAGGGAGAAGAAGAGGAGGCATTAGGATACAGTGCCAACCCCTGGCCCAGCGGGTAATTACCATCACCAAAGCCCTTAAGCTCTCCCTCGTGTACACATACAGTATGTTACAACGGTCTTTATTTATCCCTGGCAAATGGGTGGAGATCACCAAAATTCTGTTAAAGGGTGTTCTCTTAAGGTAAATGAATTAAAGTTGTGCTGATAAGGAGTTTTTGACCAAGAAAACCACAGAAACACTGGACAGACATTATAGAAAATATTTTTAAAAAGCAGCACTTGACCAAAGCTCCTTTTTCTCCACTGGAAAATGTTTTAAAAAATCACCTAATGGGTGACATTGCTGCTTATCATTCAAATGTGAATGGCGATTCTATGCCTGTGAGATTTTTTTGCTTTGTTTCAACATAAATGAATGAAATTATACTTCAGACAGCTACATAAAGCCTACAGACATTAGCAGGTGTTGTATCTTGTATCTTCACACATTCTGTTTCTTTTTGTATTTTTTATTCTTTTCAGGTTAGCTGTGTAATGGCAAATTTTCTCAAAAATTATTTTTTAAAGATTTTAGAGTAAAGTCATCCTAAGACATTTGGGTACTGGCAATATGTATTAGAAACTGTTTTTGTGAGTGCTGCTGGTTTCTAAAGCAATCCCTTCCTATTGTTTCTAATAATTATTAATAATTATAGTTCTTAATGTGGTATCCAAGAGGTTTAAGTCAGTTGTGGTAGAAATAAATATGCAAAGCAATTGAAACCTGCTAAGTTTGAGTAAAGTCAATTTAACTTAGCTAAGTAATAGCACCGTACCCCAAGAATAATTCTTTGAGTTCTCTGGGATCTGAACTTCACGGTCTGGAGCTATGAGACAACAATACTAACCACTGTACCACCATAGTTTCTCAAAAATAGATATGTTAAATGTACTGTTATGTTTGTTGTGCTGTTTCCCTGTCCATTACTTAACAGATCCCCTTCCTTGGGAAGAAGAGTGCTGAGTAGGGTGCAGAAACAAAAAAAAATTATCCTTTGCTGCAAAAGAAGTATACAGTTATACCAGGATAAAAAATCTGAAACTGTCTTTTTACGTATTAAACAGTATGAGAAGCAGGTGCTTACATTTGTATATATAGTTTTCACTCTTAAAAGATTACATTTTTACACAGCCAAGTGTGAAGAACTTATTTTTTTATTAGCAGTGTACACTATGGTCAGGATCCTTTGCAAGTTAAATGTGTTGCAGTACATTTACGGCAGTTTGTTCACATTTTGTTTCTTTGAAAATGAATTTTACTCATTAATTAGCTGTTTAGTTGTTGTCATCTGGTCATGTCTGTATATTTGGAGGCAGAGAAATATACCCCAAGGAAAACCCACAAGGACAACTGTGTGGGCTAAATAAGGACATAGATATTCCTTTTGTAAAATGTGTTTACTTTATTGTTATTACCTAATACAAAACCAGGTCACCATTATAAAATACAAATAAAGTTAATGTGTAAATGAGTTACATTTTTTATGCTAGTATGTCATTTCAGGGATGTTTAACACTTTAGAGCATGTGAATTTATATCTAAGGGGATAACACCTCTAAAGTGGGGTCCTCAGGTTTGGTTCTTGAGGACTGCAGTAGCTGTAGGTTTTTGTTCCGACCCTATTTCTTACTAATAATGGAAGTTATTATCTAATTTTATGGCTTGTTAGTGTTTTAATTCACTCATGTCAAATGATTTCTATATTTCAGATTTTTCCTTTCCAAAGATATCATATAAATAATTTGTGGCACAGAGCAATAGATTAGTAATGATCAATTGTTCATTCTTCTTCTCTTCTATTTCTTTCCTGATACTTTAATAAAAACAGATGCTTTGTTAGAAACACAGACACAAGTGTAAATATGGCCAGTTTAGATGGTGAGCTGCTGATTTTAGAACATTTATGAACAGAACAATTTATGATGAGAACAGGCCATTCAGCCCAACAAGCTCTCCAATCCCATTCATCTAGGTTCTTTATTAGAACATTAAGACAACTGTGACGAGAACATTTGCATCTCAACTTTAATTGTCAAATAATTAAGAAAACAAATTGCACTTAAAAATTGTGAATGCTACTGTTTAGTAAAAAATGCAATTTATGGTTGTGAATCTTAACAAGCAAGTTAACAAAAATGAAGTACAAAAATATCATCAATCCATCAACCTGCTGTATCCTAATACAGGGTCATGGGGGTCTGCTGGAGCCAATCCCAGCCAACATAGGGCGCAAGGCAGGAACAAACCCCGGGCAGGGCACCAGCCCACTGCAGAGCATACACATACACACATCCACACACCAAGCACAATTTAGGATCACCGATGCACCTAACCTGCATATCTTTGGACTGTGGGAGGAAACCCACGCAGACACGGGGAGAACATGCAAACTCCACACAGGGAGGACCCTAACTGCGAGGTGGCAGTGCTACCACTGCACCACCGTGCTGCCCACAAAAACATAATCTGAACACTAATTGGTTTAGCAGCAGTATTTGATTTCTAATGAAGTACTTGGGATAGTGCAAAATCTAAAGCCCCAGTGATCATCCAGGCCCAAACTTCAGCACTCCAGCTCTAAAGTGGCTTATGGCACAATGTAATGGAGTGTGTGGATATTTTCATATTTCAATGCTGTTTAACTTGAGTCACCCATAAACCTCACCTGACCATGTTTGGGAATCAGAATAAATCAATCAAATTGTTTTTTATATTCAAATGAGGTCACCACTGGAAGTGGCTGTAATTGCTTGATAGTGTTACTTTTATGGCCGTAACATCATGGGAAGTGGTAAGATGAATAACAGCCTGGACTAAACCTTGGGCTCTCAACACCACGTCAGTTTATTCATCTGCTAAAATAAATATACTTTGCTTATTTCATTGGAGGTAGCTGACAGGTGACCTTACTGACAGAGATGTCTGCTCTGTAGAGCAAAGTGAGTATTACCCATTCTGCTAAGCTTTATTGGCAGACCAGGCCAGTTAAGGTAGCAGATTTTGCAGATATCCAGTTGTGCCTTCCAAACCTAAATGACTGAATTCCAGCTTGTACCAGGATCTGCCTGATGTGTCATCTGAGAACAAAGGTGTAAATCAGAGTTGAACTGACATCTTAGCAGAGGCCTCTCTGCAACCCTCTTGAGCCAGAAGAAGTGAAATGGACTCAAACAGGAACAAAGACCTAGAATTCAAGGAATGACAACTGGAATGGACAGAATAACTCTCCTATGAAAAAACACTGATTTTATAACTGTAAGTGACTTCATTCCAAATCAGAAGAGGTTCCATCTTCTTTCATAAATCTTTTGCACTCACCCCATCCAAAGATTCCCTGTGTAATTCTGTGGGAACAATGGGGATACTCTGGGACAGTCACTCCTGAGCACACTCATTGATCTCTCAGGAGAATTCTGAGGGCCCTCTGAGGAAACTCTCAGGGGAGCACTCTTTTCTCACATTCCCTAAAATGACATTTCTCTGAAACTGAAATCTGATGGACCAGAATGCCTAGTTCCAGTCTGCTAAACCAAAACTGTGTGTCAGTAGTCTGAAAAGGCTGAGAAACTGTTATTACTCCAAGAAAGGAACTTCAGCATCTACACTATTGTGCCAAAAAGAGTAATGCTTTTCTCTATGAAGTTGCAGACAACACAGCAAAGAGTCTAAATGAGAAAAGCACAGAACACCACATACAAAGGATCATGCAGCAAAGGGAAAGAGTATGCTGTAACAAGAACAATCCTCCGTATGTACCCAGAGCAGCAACAAAAGCAACAACTCCACACAACATCGGACATCATCATTTTCAAAGGCTTGGTTTCGTAAAACTATTTATTTGTGCCAAGATAGATTAGAACTCTAGATAACCAGTAAACAGCCAGTCTCTTCTATTGTATATGTTTGTCTAGTGTCACACAGGCAAGTCAGAGAATCGCCTTCTGGGCTCATCTCAGGTAGGTAATAACACTTCTGGGCAGAGAGAGGGTGCGGTTACTAACTGTGTCATCTCCTTTTTCTTCCAAAGTTCTGAGAAGATGCCCAAAGAAGGTAACTGACTCTGCCCCTTCTGTTTGGAAGGAGTCATCAATTTGTAGACTGAGCAGACTGCAGGATGGAGCTCCTACAATATCTGACCTGCTCAAGAGAGCAGGCTACGTTTTGTGATTTGCTTTACTTGTTCCTTTTTAGTTGCCAAAATGTGCTTGTTCTGTTTTTGAGACCATTACTGATTGAACAAGATGTCACAGTTGGCACCCCAACATGTCCTTTTGGACATGATCATTCCCTCGCCCAAACACACTGTCTAGTCTGTCTTCATCCTGTCTTATATATTAATATATAACGTTATTGTATTTCTAGAATCCATGTGTTTATCAATAAATTGTATTATTCTGTTTCTTAAAAATGAGTATTCCTCAGTTATCTTAATATATGTCTACTACCTCCTACAAAAGAGAAAGATAAGGTAAATAAAGCAGGATACTTTCTGAATTATTTAATTAATTACCAGTAATGCCAAAAGCAAAATGGATATTTTATTAACCAAGTCAAATCTTTCCTCATTTTTTACTGCACGCCTCAAAACTTTTGTGTCCATATGGATTTGGTGGCATTCACCAAGCGTATGAGACTCACACTCCCAACAAAGAAAGATGGATGTTTTCCAGGAGCACTTGATAACAGGCATGTGTAAACTGTAAGGCAATTGGCTTTACCGTGAAAAGCCAACTATCTGAATTGTATGTGTGTTTCTGTAAACCTGCAGTGACATCCATTGTTTTCATTACAGTTTTTCCCATTTGCTTAAATACTATATCTTGAACAGTCAGCTAGATAACCATTTGCTTTAATTCAGTCCTGAAAATTATCACACTATTCTCAGAATTACAAACTGTGTTCCCGTCGTTAACGTCATGTCACAGATTGGTTGCACCATTTGAGCAGATCTTCAAATACAAATCCCATTGGTAAAGCACACTTATCACCATACAATTAATCTGAAAACACTCCTGTAATCAAACGCAATATGTCAAAACTTAAGTTCAATTAGCACTCAGCTATCCATCTGAAAACGCTGTATGTCAAATTGCTTCACATTTGATGCTAAACTACTGACTGTTTATAAATGAAGCTCTGGGTGTGTTTACTGTGGTTGTTTTTCCTACAATAGATAATAGATGGAAGAGGAAGAGTAAAGCAAAGGACTATAATATCAGATGATATTCATGCTACTGTGGTTGACCATGTGCTTGTCCATGGTTTGACAATGAAAGAAGCTGGGCAACCTGTGAATCCAAATCTCTGTCGCTAAACACTTGGATCCATATTATGTTCATATTTCTTCAGAACTGAGAACAGGTAAAGCTCTTTATCTTTATGCCATTTAGCAGACTTACAGTAAATTGCATAATTACAGTTTATCACAATTGCTAACAGACTAAAATGACATGCATAGCACAATTATTCAAACTGACACACAGAGAGCAAAACCTCTTCTCAAGTCTCTAAAACTCTAAACACATTTCCTGCTTTACACACATTTTGCAATTCAAAATGGCACTTTCTAAATGCACTGAACACGGTTCTCTGCATAAGACACAACAATCTGACATAAAGTCACATGTTTGCCATTACAACACACTGCCATTCAAAAGGACAGAACATGAGCTAATTGGCCAATATATGTGCCACCTGGCCAAACACCTCAATGGTTAATTGTTACCACTTCAATCAGGAAGTAAGCACTATAAAAAGACCACAGGTGAGCACCTTTTTTTCAAGAACAATGGAAGACATTGCAGAGAGAGGAAGAGGAAGAGGTAGGGTGAGGATGAGAGGGGAAGGAAGAGTGAGAGGTAGGGGCAGAGCTGGTATAGGAGGTCATGGGTGAAGAAGACAGCAACTGTCAAATGAAATCAAAGCAACCTTAGTTGATCATGTCATCAACCATGGGCTGACAATGCAAGAGGCTGGACGTAGAGTGCGGCCCAACTTGAGCCGTTTTACTGTCACCTCTGTCATCCGGACATTTAGACTGGAGCACAGGTATGCAACCAAAATGTCTTTCACACTGTGTAGTACACCCCATGTCATAGTGTATCAGTTGGCTGACACCCGTGTACTTCATGAATGGCTAATGTCATACACTAACTGTACAAGTTTCCTGTCCAATTTACTCTACTGTGGGGGAATCATTAGGCTGCATTGTCCAAGCCCTATATTTTTGTTTTTTGTTTTTGTAAAGGACTGAGAGACGCAACCATGGTGGAGGAAGGGGCAAAATGTTCACAGGGGTACAGGAAGCTGCCATTGTAAACTTGGTCTTGGAGAATAATGAAATCAGATTAAGAGAAATTCAAAGCAACATCATCCAAGACAACACCATATTCACCAACATTCAACGAGTCAGTCTGTCCACATTGGCTTGCATTCTCAAGTGAAACCAAATCAGCCTGAAACAATTGTATAAGGTGCCTTTTGAGAGAAACTCTCAAAGAAACAAAGAGCTCAGACGAGTATATATGGATGTAAGTACAATATTGACTGCAGCACATTACACGCAACATTGTTTCCCAGTGTACTGGATAACACCATATTGACTGATTTTAGTTCATTGTTTTCAGGGAGTACTGGAAATGGATGCTCATGCAATCCCACATGAGTTCATCTTCATAGATGAGGCTGGTTTCAACCTAGCAAAGACCAGAAGAAGGGGAAGAAACGTCATTGGCCACAGAGCCATTATAGATGTTCCTGGCCAATGTGGTGGGAACATCACAATGTGCGCTGCCATCTCCAATATGCATGGTGTCCTCCACCATCATGCCAACCTTGGACCATACAACACAGGCCATATTCTAACATTTCTGGACAGACTCCATAACATTCTCATTCCACCAGAGCGTATGAATGATGCAGACCATGCAAGAACCCAGTATGTTGTAGTATGGGACAACGTGAGCTTTCATCATGCAGCCCCAGTCCAAAATTGGTTTGCTGACTACCCACTGTTTCTCGTGCAATACTTCCCACCATTCTCACCATTTCTGAACCCCATAGAAGAGTTCTTTTCGGCATGGCGGTGGAAGGTATACGACTGGCAGCCCTATGTGCGCATGCCTCTTGTGCAGGCTATGGAAGAGGCATGTGATGAAATTGATATTGGTGCGATTCAGGGTTGGATAAGACACTCAAGGCGCTTCTTCTCTCGATGTCTGGCAAGGGAAGATATTGCCTGTGATGTGGACGAGGCATTGTGGCCAGACCCAGCTGAGAGGCAAGATGCTGCCTAATTATTTTTCTTGCCTCTTTTTTTCTATATATTTCTTCTGCACATTTTCTTTTTCAGTTTACTGTTTTTTCTGAGCATATTTTTGTTCGCTCCAATGTAAATATATCTGCTGTGCATGTGTTGCACTGACTTGTTTGGTGAAAAATAAAAAAATAAATGCATGTGTGTGTATCTGCAAATATTTCTGTGCATGTGAACACTCTAATTTTCTACAATTTGGACTATTTTAGTATTGTGGCAGAGCATACTAAAGATGAGAGTGCTTTTCATTTTGCCCAACAGTGTGTAGTTGGTTAGACAAAAATCTGGTTATATGACTGACATGTGTGCCATTTAGTGCAGTAGTTTTATTATGATCATTCTATATGTAGTTTGGGTTGCAGTGTTTCATTTTGCAGGATATGTGAGGTGTTTTGCTCTTTGGGTGAGGTGTTTTGTGAATTGTGCTAAATGATTTGCAACAATGAGCCTTGTTGTCAAAATTGTACTTTAGCAATTGTAAAAAACTGTATAGGGACAGTCTTCGTGAAGCTGTAGAAAAATGTTCATATTGCCAGGATAGATCCTACACAAAAATTACACTATGCTTAGATCTTACACTGTGTTTTTTGTACACTGGATATTGATTGCAGCTCCAAAAGATGCATTGTGTGTGTGTGTGTGTGTAGAACTGAAAGGCAACCTCATAGAGGAGGCAGACAACAACTCCTGTCAGATGCAAAAAGAAAAAGAAATAGTGAATATGGTAGTGACCAACAATATTATTCGCTTACGAATTCAGAGCAGAATCATAGAAGATCAGCAAACATTCCAGGGTATAAATCAAGTCAGCATTTCTGCTATTGACTGCATACTACGTCATAACAACCTGAACATGAAGCAGGTGTACAAAGTCTCTTTTGAAAGAAAATCAGACTGAATCAAGACAATATTCTACAGGTAAAATAACTGTAACCTCGTACAGCATGTAGTACCATGTCATGATGCAGTAAAAAGTACAATTCTGATTTAGTGTACATACAAGTTTCAAACCTTTTACTGTACAGTGTGCTTATCTCTGTCCTTTCATTGGAGAAAATTTTTGAGCTTGATGCCAGCAACTCCACATGAATACAACTTTGTTGATGAGGCAACATTATTGGCCAGTGTGCCATTGTGGAAATCCCTGGGTAGCAGGGAGATAATGTGACCATGTGCGCAGCCGTAAGTGAATATGGGTTTCTCCACCACCATGCTATATTGGGGCCCTTACAACACAGCACATTTGTTGAATTTTCTAGATCACCTTTTTCAGAAGAATGGTGAGCAACAACAATAAAATCAGGCTGGAAGGGCAGAGTTGTCACAATACTTTGTGATTTAGGACAATTTCAGTTTTCACCGAGCTGCGGCCATACGTGACTGTTTCACTGATCATCCCAGGTTTTCCAGTTTGTTCTTGTCAGCATATTCCCCATTTCTCAACCCCATAGAAGAACTCTTGGCATGATGGGAAAAGGTTTATGACCAAAATCCTTATGACGCAGGGAATCTTCTGTGGGCCATGGAGGAAGCCTGTGGGAATATCACTTTAGAGTCCATCCAAGCCTGGATGAGGCACAACTGAGCATATTTCCCCTGCTGCCTTAGAAGAGCAAACATGTTCTGTGATGTGGATGAGGATTTGTGGCCTGACCCAGCCTGGAGACATGATGTTGATGAATATGTCTGTAATGTACAGTATTTGGCAGGCATTATTCATCAGCTTCGTGTACATTTGATTAAAGTTTTTTTGTCATTTATTTACTGTACCTTTTTAGTTTAGTTTTACAGCATATTTAGAATTTTTTTTCTTTCATTGTGCATGAGTTTACATTCTGTTAACAACCTTTAGAGCAGTGCATTCAAGAAAACTTAAAATATGAAACTTGGTCTTGCACATGGTTGTATCTGTACTGTACACTTTCACTATGATATTTTGAGAACTATCAATGGAAATCTTGGTCAGGTAGAGGTGCATGCACTGCTACAACATGTTTCCACATACACCAAACAGCGAAATAGCTCGGGACCCTGGTTGGCAACCCCCCAGGCACACATGGTCCAGTCCCACCACCTGGAAATGACCATCTATCTGTCACAGCCAGGTGTTACGTGGGCATCATCTTGGCCTGGTCCAGCCACTCTGGTCCTTAACAATGAGCAGCCTGTGAGCCAGATCACCTTCGGGGAATCACGCCACGTGGCCGTAGTGCCGTAACTGGTGCTCCCTCACAATGTAGGTAATGTGCCTCATTCGTGAATCCGTGAGAAACTGTTCATTCAACACAAAGTCAAACCAGTGGTACCCAAGGATTTTCCAAAAAAACACTTTACTAAAGGAATCCAGTCTTCATCTCAGGTCACTTTATAGTGTCCATGTCTCTAAACCATATAGCAAAACAAGAAGCACCACAACTCTAAAAACATTGACCTTCGTCCTTTTGCCACACACCCGTTTCAAGTGAACTCATGACCCTCATATACTCTCCCAATCTGTCTACTGATTTCATAGGAAGAGTCGCCAGAGACATGAATGTCATTTGACGAGATTGGCAGTCTCTCTGCAGACAGACACACTGCTGATGAGGTTGTTAAAGGCCTGGATCTTAATAAGTTTGAAATATACAGTTCCTGGTTGTATCAAGTTTTTAGAGTAGTGTTTTGAATTGATTGTTGTTATGTCTTGTGGTCAGTGTAGGTGTGATCATTTTTGCTTGCTTTTGTGTGTCATCTGAGTGAAATGCTTTAAGTGACAGAGTGAATTATTTTGAGTTTGCTTTTGGGCTGGAAGACTGAGATTTGAACAGATGAGTGAGAAGTTATGATATTGTGCTTAGACCTTTGAGAGAATAAGGGCACTTTCAGTGAAAAGTGTTTAAGCAATTGGGAATAACTATGAAAGCAGCCTATTAACCAAACACATTGTTCTTAGTTCAAGATGGAATTACTATTCAAGTCTTTCTGTGGGCACAAAATGAGCCTGCAGTGTAAAATAGAGCTAATTTGGATTATTCTATTGAGACTTTTATTACACAAGGGGGCACAGTAATTTTTCGTATTCTTATTTTCCTATTTGATTTTTAATTTACATCCAACAGGCAAAGACAGTAATGAGAATAAATTATCTGCTGCTGTTTTGTGGATTCTGTTCATTTTAATTATTTACCTTAATAAGTACATTGTGCTGCCAACACTCCAACAGGGATTTGCACAATCTGAAAATGGTTGAATGGATTAAGCACCGTTTATGAAGTGGGAAGATCTCTTAAGAGGGAATTACAGACACAATGAAGTTAAATTTCTTGACTGCAGTTCATAATCATTAGATATCTTGTGAAAAATAAAACACCTTACAATTTGTGCCGCCGTCACGTTTTTGGCTAAAATTGATAATGCATTTTAAGGGCTTGGCATTGTTCCTGTGTCACTAGGTGGCAGCAGAGAACTACTTTTGACAAGTGCTTTGCTCTATCATAGAGAACTAGAGTTCGTCTTGACAGTATTTGACATAGGCAGAACCCAACCCAGGACATGCAGCCATCCACTAGAAGGAACACTTTAAATATTTGGAGTTTACAACCAACCTTTGTTTAATTTCCAGCCCAGTTACTCATTGTCTGGATATTGACTGCATGTTCATTTTCTATTCATTACATGAGTTGGTGTGTGTAGAAGTGTGCCCTTGAATTGAATGATTTCCAGTCCAGGGCTGGTTACCACATTGTGCTCAAAGCTGCAAGGATTGGACTGGCTCATGCAAACTAAGCCAGGGCACAGTGGTCAATTACGGAGGTGATCAATTGAGATTTATAAAATAAATGGCTAAGTCATGCAGGAAATATTTTATATACAGTAGTGACTGAAATTCAGAATTCCCATTTTCAGGTATTCTGCCTAGAGTGACACTGCCAACTCATGGCATGTATACATTCAGCAGTTGTATAACCAGACCCCTGATAAAAAATGCTGCCTTCTGGGGTTGCTTACTCATTTTTCTTAAATGTAACTTTCTTATTTTTTCACAGGAAGGTGAAAAGGTTAAATGCATGCATTGAGAAACATTTGGGTGAATTCGGGGAGTATTTAATATTGTTTATCAAAAAACAAAGTTATGGACTTTTTTTTATGAAATATTATTGCAACAATGAGTCATATTAAAAATAACAGTAAGAATAAAATGTAATTATATGCTGTGAAGTGTAAAAGAGGGATGGGAGAACCAAAGAAAGGTTGGGGTGCCAACTGGGATATCCTGTTTACTTCCAAAGTGCATAAATAAGAAATAAGGCGCAGCAGCTGCCTTCCTAACCTCTGCGGCTTGTCAAAGGTTTTAACTCTCTCAAGCAGGTCTGAGCCAAGGAGTCCCGTCATGTGGGGCAGCAGTCCTCAGATTGAGTCGCCATTTTCCAGGAGCCCTCCAATTTATATTGTTCCAGCCAGAAGAGGCGTGAATCAGTCCAAAGCCGGCAAGACTTAGGTACAGTCACTGGGCAGATTCTTAGAGCTGCAGAGAAGAAAGACATGTTAGTATTGGTGCCCCCTATTGCTCAGCAGGGTATTGCTTACTTTGTTTGAAACTGGAAGGTGATCCTCAGGCCCCCATTGCATTTTATTTTTTTCTAATTAAAGACAATTTTGAGAATTCACCATTGCTTTTTAATAGTTTTTTTTTATTATTTAAAAAACATGTACAATTTACTCTGTGATAATTCACCAAAAATAGCCCTTTCCCCAACAAATTTCCTTGTGCACCTTAATTTAATGAAATCAGTTAACTGGTAGCTGAATTGCTTTCTGTAGACAAACAGACATACAAATCAAAACATCGGTGACAGTAGTTGCCTTTGTATTTTGAGTGAACACACCTATAAACAATCATAATGTACTGTATATTATTTATCTGTTAACTGGAAAGCATTCATTTGAGCTACCATTATATGGAATTGTAAGCACCTTTGCTGCACAAGTATGTCCAACTTCTGTAAATAGTTACTTTTTTTTGATGTATCACTTTAAAGGTTTTTGCATCAAACACTCAAATGAACATTTGCCAAAAGCTGCTAAGCAGGTTAATATAAAAATTAAGAAGATGACCACGATGTTAAATAAGTTATAGTAATTTGGTATAATCACTGTACAGAAGTGTGCTGGATTTTTAGAACAAATGGCTTTAAAAGTTAATAAATATTTTGCAAGGGTCACACACTGCCTAAAAAACAGATTATTTCATTTTGTAGCCATCCTCCTCATTCCACACACATACAAATGAATGTTGAGGGAAACAACACTTAGTTTGAAGTTTAAACTATTTAATTTTAAAAACAATAGCCAATAAGGTAGAGGAAGGCAGCACACTGTAAGAACAGGAATCTCCAATCCAGCAGTGAAAACAGGAAATTGGGCAAATGTCTGCTGAATTCTTGGATTTCCAGCTGTGCCCAGAAGTCTCAGTTCTGAGGAAAAGTCCAAAGGCTGCTGGACAATTTAATGAGATCCTAAAAGAGAGAATCCCAATGTGAATTGTGAAGACAGATAACCAGAGGCAGCTTTAGGGGTGTGCAGGGCCTATGGCTGATCAACCCCACTCAGGGCCTGTTATGTCAAACGCTGTTACCGGTATGTGTAGACTGTATAAACTTATGTGCAAATTTAATAAAAATAATATTAACATACACCAGATTTTCTCATTATAGTATTCAGCTAAATTTTTGCAAGATAACACATGGACTTTATCAAAATATAACGATATAATCTATTAAAAAAGTGCAATTCATAATTCATGACAATACCACGATAGCGCGAAATGCGATGTGGAAATTAGCAGGACCTCTTCTAGGAAAGTACCCAAATTGCAAGTATACTCTGAGTCTTGATATGCAGGATTTCAAAGTCATAACTCATGTTGATGTCATGTCAAAGGTTATCATTAGCTATACATGTTTTTGTGCATTAATATTCTAACATGTTTATGGCCTACAAATAAAATGTGAGTTTCAGTGTTTCTGTGATAGCCCATTTGATTGCCAAGGCTTCTCGCTCCACCGAAGCATACTTGGTCTCCCGTTCCAACAATTTCCGGCTAAGGTACATAACGGGGTGTTCAGCACCGTCGACGCATTGGCTCAGCACGGCACCCAATCCTGTGGCCGATGCGTCGGTCTGGAGAATAAAAGGAACAGAAAAATCAGGAGACTTTAATACAGGTGCTGACATAAGAGCCAACTTTAAGTCACAGAATGCTTTGTCAACCGTATCATCCCATGCCACTTTTAAAGGCGCATTTTTCTTTGTTAGATTAGATAAGGGCAAAGCAATTTCAGAGAAATGCGGTACAAAACGGCGATAGTAACCCGCCAACACTAAAAATGCCTGCACCTGCTGCTTATTCATTGTTCATTATTATGCCAATTCATGATGGCATCAATTTTATTACATTGCGGTTTAACAATACCCCCACCCACCACGTAGCCTAAATATTTGGCTTCTCTTAAACCGAAGAAACATTTCTTCGGATTAATACGAAGCCCTGCTGACGCTAGTGTGAAGAGCACTGTTTTAACCTGCGATACATGATCCTTCCATGTGCCGGAATAAATTACAACATCATCCAAGTAGGCGGCACTAAAGGAATTGTGGGGCCATAGCAATGTGTCTACCAGACGTTGAAAAGTAGCTGGTGCCCCGTGCAAACCAAAATGAAGATCCCTGTATTGCCAATGTCCATTGGGTGTACT
The DNA here is from genome assembly GCF_016835505.1 of Polypterus senegalus. NCBI lineage: Eukaryota > Metazoa > Chordata > Cladistia > Polypteriformes > Polypteridae > Polypterus > Polypterus senegalus. The sequence continues at coordinate 111,556,272 of NC_053161.1, forward strand.
AAAAGTGTTTTTTTCTTTTCATCTGATTCCGTTAAAGTTGTCAGAGCAATGGGTGGTGACCGAGCTACCTCCTTCCGTATTCGTGCTGCAGCACGAACCTCCAATTCTGCTAATTGGGTCCTCGTCTCTCCCATTTGAATTTTTAAAGTTTGTAGATCTCCCATTATGGTGGAGAGAACTGTATTTAGGTCCTGTTCCTCAGACATACTGGAACAACAATCCTGCCGGCTACGCCAATTGTGGTCGAATAAACGTCACACAGTACAAAATAAAGATTTGGGGACCGTCCCCGTATATTGTCATCAGACAATAAGAAAATAAAATGATTCAAAGCCTTGTAAAAAAGTACAATGAACTGTTTTCAAAATGGCGGTTATATAGGACGCAAAACACATGTGACAGGAAACGGTTGGCAATGTGGTGATGTGGCAACAGGATCCGGAAGTGAGGTGTTTTGTGGGGGTGGCCGGAAGTGATGTCATCGTGGCCATTTTGGAACCCGGAAGTTGCAGTATTATTTTCCTTCTTGTTTTCTATTGATGAGAGAAAAGAGTTCAAGTAAGTACCACGTGACAACCCCTTATCTCGCAATGTTTTACTCACCTTTAGGCTTTTTGACTGCCTCCTAATCGCCCATGTGTGACAAGGGGTAATGTGGTCACTGAGTTTTGTTCCAGCTGAGACACAGAAAGCCACTTTTTAAACACTAATACTAGTAATCTGTTCATCTTTCAGAAGAGCAGCCATCACAAAGAGAATTGTCATTAGATTAGAAGTACAGAGTGAAACTATCAACACCTGAAGAAGAGGTCATTCAACATTTGGGTCAAGTGCTGTTTTAGTGCTGTAATGAGACTAGAACCCAGACATTGAAAGATTTAGAATAAATGTTATTTGTTAGAGGATGATTAAATGAAGAAGAAGATATGTGTTCAGGTGTTTCTGATATTAAAGAAAGACTGTATTAAAAATAGAGAATAAAGGGAACAGAAAGCACCAGGCTTTGTTTCTACCATGCTGGTACAACTCATCTAAGCTTGATGTCAGTAAGAAGTGAGCTGGTGATAAATGGAGAAGTGTTGTTGAGAGGACCCTCAATCAAGCCAGGAACAGACCTCATAGCAGTCACTCAAAGAGGAACCCTAATAATGAATCTCACATCCTGCTAGTTGTCCCATTCCACTCTAACATTCTATCCCTCCCATATGTCATTAAACAAAATTTCCTCATTTTGCATACTGATCCTTCCACAGGAGCCTTTTTCCTAATTCTCCTTTGATCACATTCTGTCAACCACCAGACTTAAACAAACTTCTGGTCTGCATCTCACTTTACAAAAGAAAGCCATGTAACCCACCAGGCATTTCTATATGTAACAGGAGCTTGTAAATATGTCACCAACAATACCCTTGGATCTGGTCTCTCTGGTAAATTCAATATTAAACAACAGGCCTCTTGCCTGTCTAAAAATCTTATCTACTGCATTTCTTGTAGGATGTGTCCGACTATCTACATAGGTGAAAGAGGAAGACAGCTAGCAGATCATTTTATGGAGCAGGTTCAAGCTGTTAAAACCAAAGACTATACAAAGCCTCTTCACACCCCTTTATTATAGCCACATTGATCTCTCTGTTTGTGTTTTTTTTACAAGACTGCAGAGATGCTTTTTAAACAAAAACAAAAGAAGCTAAGCTCATTCTCAGCCTAGGATCACATATTTCTCCAGGTCTTAATAACTGAATAGCTCTCTCTTCATCTTTTCTGATCGCAGCTTTTCACAGTTACTCTCACTTTTCACCCTTTTTACCTGGTTTGGTCCTCCACCCCACTTCATCTCCTGTATATGTTGCCTAACCTTTTCTCTTCACCTACACACTTGATCAAGGCTATAAAATGCTGACACGTTGTGCCTCTTACCTTCTTTCCTTTTCAGCATGGAATTAACTGTAACTTTTTTTTTTCTCTGAATAAAGAAGTGTAAAACAAAGGGCAGGCACACACTATGCCACGAGTTGGCAACTCCAAAGTAGTTTTCCTAATTGATACAAATCTGAAAATGTTGTTGAAGGTTGTAATATAGTTACTTACAATGTATGAGATTTATTCCGACCCAATCCTAGTTGCTTATGACATGTCAAAACAGTTTGGCCACTATAGGCTTAAGTTTGCAGGGTGTGAGAGATCATGCAAGCCTATTCTGCATTTTAATTCTCAATGACTAATTAAGAAGCAACTCTGTATTTATGCTTTTGTAAACATGGCTGCAGAACACTGAGAAGGAGAAAAATTGGTTGAGCTGTGGCAAGGAAACTATCCATTTCTTCCATGAAATATCATGATTGTGTCTTCAAAGGAGAAAAACTGAGGAACCTTGCAAAGCTACAAATTCCTGATAGCATTTCATATTTATGCTTTTAACAGATCAAAATAAGTAAAATAGTCCACTAATCGGAAGATACAGGCTAAATAAATGAACACTGACAGTGAACTTAGCTACACTTAGCCTACTTTAAAAACAAAAGATACAGTTAAATATCACATAGCATCAAGTTGCATGGGTACCGGGAGTCTCACCACACAATTTTGTGTGATATTGGTTGAAAGGCCTCCAACCTTTCATAAGCCTCTAAAAGTTAAAGCGTATGCCTGCCTCCAATCAGCTATCAATACAAGTGTATTGTTAAGTGTGAGAGGGTAACTTAACCTTAATGTTGTAACACATGAGAACAATCACATAATGATTGAACTAACAAATGCATAGGTAGGTTATCCTGTGATGTTAAAAAGAGCTACCAATGAGGAGGTTGCAAGTACAGATTAGGAAAGATGACTTTTCCAGCAATTTTCGGTCTTAGTCTTCATTTGCATGATCTTCAGCAGTTGGGGGCAGTCTGCGGTGGGCTCCAGTGAAGTTGATCGTCTAATGCAACATGCCTAACGACTAAAACCAACTAGTCTGTGACTGGCTAGGATAAAATGAAACAATTTTGATTTTCTCATTAGTTAGTGGTTCAGGCCATATACGCTGGAGAGCTAACAACCTAATAACCCAATGAATGTACATCCGAAAGTAAAATGCATAGAATGTCTTGACAATGAATAAGGAACACCGTGTTTTGAATCTCACAAACAAAAGAGAAGCTGTCTGATTCCTCGTATTTTACATCCCAGAACAGAACAGCAAAAGAATTAAAAGTTAGAGACTGCTGTTGATCTCTATGCAGCTGTCAGTTCTTCATAAAACCCTTCTCCTGTTCTAATAGATTTGATATCTGGTGTTAACCTCTCTCAAAAGTGCTGTTTTTTTACTTACTCACTTACTTACTCATGCTAGCGCTGCTGCTGCCAAGCAGACACAGCACAAGATGTGGCTTCTTTTTGTCCTACTTTTCAGTTTACATCAATTCATCAATCAGGCTGAACTGCACAGCACTTTGGGTAATATATCTGTACCTACATGAGTATGCTCATGTATTGTACGCAGCTAATGCACAAAGCCATAAACAAAAACATTACTTTCAAGAAACTTATACATTGACAGAGAATCACATTTCCCATTTCATTTTGCGTATATGGATTTGCACAATTTTGTGTTGTGCATTTAATTCTGTTTACAAGGTTTCTACTAATTTTTTGCATTCCAGTGAAACTTTTTTATGAAATCCATACTAGAAGAAGCATTTTATGCATTACACTAAATTAACATTCCTAAATGTTCACACAACAGTTGTGTTTTTTTCTGTAATTTTTTAATGTAATCTAAGAACTATGGATAAGCCCATATCAAGTAACATCTATGGTGAAGCATTAGCGACATGAACAAGAAGAACTGGGGTGCTATAGGGCAGACCTTGTACCCAGAATAACACTACAGAAATCCACACACAGTAGGTATTAGTAAGGGTACTGTATTTATTAAGCATACTTAAACTATACAAGAGAGGGAAAACACAACACAAAAGAAATAACAAAACAGCAAAGAGTGTGTGCCTCTTGGCTTTCTACAGTAGTAGACTACATTTACCGTGGCCACATACTCAAGCAATAATCAAATTAGACGCCCACCTCTTCGCCTTCTTTTACCAAATCCACTGGCCTCCATTTTGTTTGCACCAAGTGACAGCTAAGGAGGTGGAGGCCCCTAATTGGTCATTGCTGCAAGTACTGCCAGTGTCACTTCTGGCTACTGGAAAGCACTTCCAGATCACTTCTATTTCCACATTTGCTACACGTCCCAGGAGCCTCTGCTCATTAGTGCTCTAGGATGCTGTGTTTTCCATTGAGCTGAATCCCAGATAAAACTGTGTGTGCTTGGTATCGACAATCTCTCCGTCCTCCTGCTTTCTTTATAACACAGTGAGGCTGGAGAAAGTAACAATGAAACCACCCATTGTAAGAAGGTGTGCTCTGCATGGTTTCCTGCCAGATTGCAATATAAGATATTTTAAAATAATTCAGAGCTTTGCTTAGAAAACCAGACACATCATTGAGACCAATTTTAGCCATCAGGTGACCTGTTGGCCTTAGTCTCTTTTCAACACATACTGCACATCCATTAAAGCGAAATTCTGGATGAAAGACTTGACTATTAGCATTAATATTTCTTCACTTCTGCCTTTGTTATCTTTCTGAAAGAAAAAAGATTCAAACATCAATTTTCAGTATGTGCCTATGAAATAATTACAACTTTCAGCAAAATCCAGAGTTATTATTGTTATTATGCCTTATTTAGCAGAAGCCATTATCAAAGGCGAGTTAGAAAAACATTATTACACATCTTATACACAGACCAACATATATTAAAGCTTTCAGAGAAACAAATGGAATGTGATCAAACATGGTTTGAGGGTAAAAAAATCTTATGTATAAATTCTTCATAACATTGATACAGTATATTGTGGACAGTCAGGGCCATCCCATAGCTTAAACCCCCAACACAGCTATCCAGAAAATAAGAAAAATATTATTCCAAAGAATGCTAAACTCAAAACAGACCCTCAAACCAGTGACTTTGCATTTCTACTGTCCTATCTCCTTCTCCTCTTCTTCTCATAACTCCAGCACATCTGGCTGAAGTACAGAGGCTTCTTTTCAAGGCCTAACAAGAGAGCCTCCAGCCGGCTGCTCCCTTCAGTGCCCCAATAGGATTGCCTGTCATAACTACAACTTCATGAAGCCCTGCTGGTGTCCAAACCTGTATGGTCCCAAGAGGCTGCCAACTGAAACAGATATATACCATGCAGAACTTCAAAAAGGCTTTGAAAGAAAAGTTAAGAAAAATATATTAGGTCTACTGAACCCTAGTGAACGCAAGCATAATATAACGTTCTAAAATCGTTATAGTCCAATTCAGGGCAAAGCGATGATGGCAGCCCAGGCAGTGTTGGCATTAAGGCAGGAAGCAACACTGGATTAAAAATCAAAATGCTACATCCATGAGGTGGGGCTGCTACCCACTGCCATCATGCCACAGAGGCCCTATTTTGTGTTCATATATTGTGCAAAATGCAAAGACACACAACTGCAATATTACTATATAGTCACAAAGATAACATTTTGTCATGCTAATGATTTTATTTCAGAACTTTATGAGTTATGGGAACAGATGACTTCTGTGTTATTACTTTGTTATGTGTGGTTGAATTAAATTTCCATCTAATAGTATTTTGTGTTGTCTTTGTCATTGCTTCTATAAAGGTATGTTCATTTTAAATATAATATATCACTAATAATCTATGCCACAACAAACTGTTATGAAGAAATACATTAGCAAGACAAAGTTGGATACGATGACATTTCAAATACAACTAAATATTGGCTCCAAAGTAGAGGCAGTGCTTGTGTCTTGTAATATTAAACATTGCATTACTGGCCCTTATGGGTTATTCCAAGTAGACTGTTTAGGTTTTCATGAATCATGTGACATAACTAATTTAGCAGGACAAGTGACGAGGCAGGGTGAGTCCAGAAATAGTCGGGATGCCAAACCCTGTTTAATATGAACAAAAAAAAAAGGAAAACACGTGCTCAATGGCACTACAACGGTTGCTGGCTTGATGCCTTCTAAACCACTCTGATGGTATTCTTAAAGACCTTTCCATGTAGTATTGCCCCTGTTAGTCATGCTGGCAGATTCAAATGATAAACCGCCTTCCAGGAATGTCTCGCTTTCATATCATAAGAACTGGAAAGGGTGGAGCTTCTTTATCTCTGTTACCCTCAAGAGGTGGTTTCTCGATGCTGTAAAGGAAAGAGGATATGAGACTGGTAGCAACAGTGCCCCCTCTTGTTCTGGGGTGGTACCACATACCTGAAGTGAACCCAGAAGGTGATCCTCTGGCAGTCATACGTGACACTAATATACTGCAGTAAGTGAAATGTACAAATGTTCTGTCACAGTATTAGACTTTTGTAATATATGTATAGCTTATAATAACAAAATAACACCTGTAAACAATTTCAGGTTTCTTGTAATTTAAAGACTGAATTAGGTTTTCTATTAGTTTTTTAAGAAATCGTTGTTTAGTCACTATTTATAATAAATTTTAGGTAATTGTTATTGAAAGACTAAAAACAAAAATAGCCCAGAAAAATACATTTTCCACTTCAGTTGTATAATGTTATCCAGTGGCTGGCAGTCAGGTTGGATTCCATGATTCAAAAGCATACAAATATAAATACCCGTACACATGTAGGATTTGTACCCTGTTATGAATCATTCAACTTGCAAAACATCAGTAAAATTTACTTTGTTTTCATCTAAAAATTAATTCTGTGCACCTATCTGACTGAGCTGAAAGACACTGTGGCAAGATGCGAGATCCTTTAAGCTTTATGTGACTGGAGGCTAGGCCGTGTCCTTTATGACACAAGACCACTAAGAAACAATCTGACTAGAGGGTAACACTTCCACATAAGCACTGTAATTGTAGTGATTTTTAGTGTTTGATTTTTCAGTCTGTGTGAAATTCAAACAGATTTGTTAATAATCCTGCAGGATCTTCTTGATATTATTGAGGGTAAAGGCCTGAGATCATCTGTTGTTGCATTCTGAATTCCATACTTGGGTTGACTTTTTCAGGACATTGCATTTTAAAAATGGATTTAACTTGACTCTTTCAGTGCACTTCATTTATCAAGAGAAACATTCATCCATCAGCCATCTTGTCCACAGGTTAAGTGCTTTTAAATGGTTTCACAGTGAAATGGTAATCTAAATTCCGTATGAATCACCTGCCTTGCTACAGTAACTGATTAAAGTAGATATAAGAAATCCTACATGTATCTACCATCTCTGTATTGTGAAATTTCTATAGCTTCACTTCTTTGGTCATGTTAATTTTTTTACCGCCAAAGCAGTGTGTTGAGGCCATTATACCACTTACACAGTTATACTGTTCAAGCCTTTAAATTTCCTAAGTCATTGTTAGTCCTGTTCTACACTGCAATCATTGAGTTCATCCCTATATACTCCATAACTGGTTTGGCTCCATCACAGCTGATGACGTGGCAAGACCTCAGCATATCATTTGGGTGACAGAGAAGATATTTAGTTGTGACTTGCCCAAACTACAAGCTCTAATTAACTCGAGGTACAGAAAGTCGATGTCCATCCTGGACATCAAACCCTTCAAGCCCCCACTTCGGAAAAATGTTACAACAACAAAGTTTATTTCAAACAGCACATTTTCATATAATGCATGTAAGCTCAAAGCATTAAAGAGCATATTGGACATTAAAGATTAGGCAGTAAATTTTACTATCCTTTGATCAATTTCAAACAGCACATACCATGTTACAATGGTCACTAGATGATGTGTTGTCAAAGATTGTTCCCTTACCATTATTGTGTTAGGTGTTTGCATTTAATATACCCGTGTAAGCAACCATCATGGCAAATTCCTTATACTGTAGGTCTAAACGTACTTGACTAATAACGTGATTCCAATCCATTTAGTATGTGTCAGTAGCTATTTTATGGCAGGTCATACAACTGATTTCCCTTGTTTACTTAGATACATGGCATCAGTTAAAAATATCCTTCATAAATCTATCTAGAGGTCCTCACATTAAAGCACCTTAAAGTACCCTCATAGAACATTATAAATGTAAATATATTCTCTTGCTTTGTGTTTCCTAGAAAGTCCTACTAATGAATCCACCTGAATGGTGAGCCTCGTTGGATAAGACCAAGTCCACATACATCTGGTATTGATGTGCTGTTAAATTTACTTTGACTACTTGATATAATTGAATAGTCTGGCCAGATATTAGTCCATTTCTTACCTGAAGTTATCTAAGTTTGATGTGTAAAGCTTGTCAGTGCTTTTCTTGTAGGTCTGATTACATACAAAACATACAAATGCATTGTTCTTAAGTGCCAAAGTTAAACATTTTTGCAATTACGGAGAAAACAATGAGGTGCATTTAGTTTTCTTTCAAAGCTTTTATGCTCATACATTCAGTTATTAATTATAGTACTGATGAGTTGACTAGTTTATAACAACTTTCCTTCATCTTTTTGAGTTATTGTTCACATTTTACTGTTATCAGTTTTTCACAGTATTGCATGCAAATTAATTATTGGTCATAAATGTATGTTACTTGGTAACTCATTTGGTTTTAACTTATCTCTTAAAAAATAATGCATGCTGAATCACTGTTTTTGCACAGAAAATGGTAGAAAGGAAACAACTGAGGATGCTGTGTTCGATTAAGTAAAAGCAATTAGTAACTTCTATCCATCCATCCATTGTCCAACCCGCTATATCCTAACTACAGGGTCACGAGGGTCTGCTGGAGCCAATCCCAGCCAACACAGGGTGCAAGGCAGGAAACAAACCCCGGGCAGGGTGCCAGCCCCCACAGGGCACACACACAATTTAGAATCGCCAATGTACCTAACCTGCATGTCTTTGGACTGTAGGAGGAAACCAGGGCACCCGCAGGAAACCCACACAGACAAGTGGAGAATATGCAAACCCCACGCAGGGAGGACCTGGGAAGTGAACCCAGGTCTGCTAACTGCAAAGCAGCAGCACTACCCACTGCGCCACCGTGCCACCCTAGTAGTTTTTAGTTTCCAAAAATTTTTTTTGTAATTTTCTTGTTGGTAGAAATTTATTCAAACTGATTTTTTGATGAGGCAGATCTAAATTTTATAGTTTTGTGCCAATATGGCGTTGTGATTTGTAGCAACTTTAAATGAACTTGGAACTAATTAGCTTTGATTCATATCAATAATATTACTGAATACAGCTACACGTGTTGAGTTGCAGCAATCTGTGAAACAACAGGAGTACTGTGTCCCGAGCTACATCGCCTATCCCCTCCACTGCCAAGTGTAGACACTTTCGATGGTACATGGGTGGGGCAGCTAATTATTCATAATCCATAAGCATCTCTCCACCACTCCATAATAACAATGGTATTGTACATTGCTGTTGTTTTGAAATGGCATGTAAAGTGACGTTTTGAAAGTGTAAGGCATCACACAGCCCTATTCTGTTAATTAGGAAAAGCTGGGTGCATAAGGAATGAAAACTTCTTTTTTATCTACTTAAATTAAGTTACAGTGAAAGAATTATGCTTCACATAGGATTTTATAATGTGTACAGTACCTCTCATTGTCATTATTTTCTATATAGGGATTTTAGGGCAATTTCGTACAATCAAAGTGAATAACAAAAAAAATAAGTTGAGCTCTGGCCAGTGGATAAGTCAGACACTATTTTTTGGGTCTATTTTGGATCCTTAAACTCTCATGTTATCCGTGAATATAAATGGTATCTGTTTAATCTGGCTTGTCTCCTTCAGTGTACTATTTTGTGATTAATTATGTTTCTTTTTTCCTGCCTTTCCTGTCCTCTGAAAGGCAATTTTTATTAATTTTGTGATTTTATGAACCCCATTTTGTGTGTGTTCAAACAGGCTTAAGCTTACCTTTTGATTTGGGACTAGCCTGCCTGGGGTGAGGCCTTTTGAGTGAGTACTGGTCTGGCCTAAGATTTTTCAGGGATTACACCCTTTTCATTGCACTTTTGTGGGGGAGTACAGAATAACTAGAATTGAAAGCATCAGATAATGTGGTAAAAATGACAAAGTAAGGACCAAAAAAGCCAGAAAGTCAAGATGAGATTAAAATGACAAGGCAGATACATTAACAAAAGTCAAAATAAACATGTAAAACATCTTTTAAAACCTGGTCAACTATAACACAGCTAGAGTCTTTTTAGAAATATCCAGACTTTTGGACACCAGAAAGAGAATACAATGGCCTTCCAGGTACCCACATCATAATGTGCAACTTTCTGGAATCACGTGATGGCAATGAGACTTGCCTTGCGAAGCACAAAATGGCTAACAGTAAACAACACTTTTATCAAAATGTCTGCGATCTTAATATAACAAAATGGTGGTTGAAAAGTAATACTGACCAAAATAATTGATTTCAAATCACAAAATAAACAACAATAGCTAATATTCATTCAAAATACAAGAGATAAAATGTACACCCCATAACTAGCCAATAATTTTAACCTTTGGACTCCAGTGCTTAATAAGATTTTTTCAATATACAAGGAAAATGTAAATTTTCATTTGTTAATCTGAGTATAATAACTTGATCCAGTTAAACAGAAGGGACCTCGTGATTACCACATCTTCACAAACTGAGGGCTGACATGGCAGGCTTAATAGCACCGCTGTGTAACTGGTGCAGATGCCCTGGGTATGACACCATTAATAATTGACCATAAAACTAAATGGGCCTGTTAATAACAACACCTCTCAAATGGAAATAAAAGTTTTAGATAAGAACAGTAACATTAAGTAGGAAACAGTTTTACAGTTTTTGTGAAGTGCTAAAAAAATGAATCAATGTTTTCACAGGACTAACACCCCTGTGATGTATTTCTAAAATGTATAGTTTTAAAAATAAAATGTAAGAACCTGATGGTGAATCAATCAGATTTCATTTTAGTCTCAGTCTCTATCCTCACTGTCAGTCCTGGTGTTATTGTGGGTGAACTCGAGGTGAAAGCTCATGAAATATGAAAGTGAGATGGATGGTGACGGCTCACATCGCAATGCCTCCAGAATAAAACTGGCAGGTAGAAAAACGTAAAGGGGTAAACTTTTTTAAAACACCATTAACTAAATAATGTATTTGTAACAGCCAAACTGAAACCATTTCCTAACTCAACAGCAGTTATCGAATGATTAACTTCTCAGTCATTTTGAAACTTGGCTGCACTGATAACAGATCATTATTATTATACATAATCATCCTACCTGTGCCCCGAACACAATAAAAAAAACAATCATATGATGGACGCACCCTACTCTGCATCGGTATTAAAAAAGATGGCAGCAGTACATCTTTGAAGCATCTGTGTGTCCACCATCCGAGTTTTATATTTTTTATAGTTCAAATGGAGAGAGTGCAGCGGAGGATGTTCTCATGAGACTGTGGATTTTGTTTCAGCAGCTTTGCTTTGGTGGGGTCCTTTGTTGCAGTTGCCATCTAACTTTCCAGTTGGCAAACAAGGCACAGCTACACCAGGTCTAAGGCAGTCCTTAACCTGTTGATCGTCTCTGTCACAAAGTTTACACTCCTGCTGGTTCTTTTAAAATTATAAGAAATTCAATTTGCTCATAAGCAAATGCTGTATGTTCTTTTATACATATTAAAGTGTCAATTTATTGGGTACAAGCTCCTTACTGTACACATATTCTACATTCCAACACGTGGTGTGGTATAAATCAGCCAGATAAGCATTTCTAGCCTCAGTTAGTGTTTAGTTTTACATAATGGACAAACCGAGTGAGCTTTGTGGCTTTCAATGCGGCATGATTGTTGGCGCTTTTGTGTTAATTCTCCCAGATGCTTGTGGTTATGAGCTTTTTAATCACAACTGTTTCAAACGTTTACAAATGATTGTGCATTCACCACTTATTGGATTTGAATGGGCTACAACAGTTGAAGATAGGGTTGCCAGTTGCTATGGCTGGCTGAGGACAGCGACACTCTCACCGTTTTGCTCTCCAGCCGCGCTGCTGTGCAGTTCTGTATCGGCATTGCAACATACAGCATCAGCAAAGTGTGTTGTTACTACTTGTCACGGCCCACTATTTTTCCAACAGCCTGTATTAAATAATAATGATATTTCTCTGTTGTCTGTATTAAATAAATATTTTCAAATGATTTCACTTTTACAGAATTCTTTTTTAGCTTGCATTAAATAATTTTCAAATGATTTTACTTTTGTTTTCCTCATAACCCATTTAAATCCTTGCTTTATGTTTTTAACTTACAGTATGTCTCTACTCTTATATAATTATATTGGTCTGGATGTGTAGGGGGCATGTATAAATTTATATATATAGTAATATAGAAAGAGATTTTAAGAGTGTGCTAATTTCTAATTTTCTAATCTGGCAACCCTAGTTGAAGACGAGATTGAGGGCTGATGATGTCAGTGAGAAGCCTGAAAATATGTCTCCAGTGGGTACAGAAAAATCAAACTTGGACCATGGAGCAGAAAAAAAAGAGTTGCTTGGTTTGACAAATGCTCATTTCTTTTGCTTCATGCTAACAGAAGGATCAGAAGCAAGCAACATGAGTTCAATCTATTTGATATCAAGAGTACTGCTTGTGGTGGCAGTGTGGTGCTTCACATTTGGGACCCTCATACCCACTAAAGAATGTCCGAGTAGCAAAACATATCTGAACATTGTGGCTGAAGAAGTGCATACTTTTATCGCTTTTTTGCTGCATCTCATCCACACTCAGATGGCCACTTCCAGGATAATAATCTACCATGTCACAAGTCATGTATCATCACCGAATGGTTTTGGGAACATATAGTGAGTTTTCATTGCTTCAGTGGCCAGTGTAGCCTCTTTAGGATGAGATAGAATGGTCTATTTCCAGCAATAACAACAAATGTACAATGATACAACATATTTGGGCAACGTATCCGGAATCCTGTAGATTCCATGCCCAGATAAATTCTTTCTGTTCTGAAGAAGGAGCAAAACAGAAAGGTGTACCTAATAAACTGGCCACTGAGTAAACTGAGTATAACTGTATAACAATCACAGTTCTTTGGAGCCATGCAAATCATTGTACTGCTTATACATGGCAGGAAAGTTGAACTAACTAAGGGCTAATGTATTGTATAGACCAGGCATTTGAATCCGCTACATCTGCCTGTCGCATTCCACCAACATGATAAAAATCAAAGAAAAAAACATTATATCAATGCTGTTAAGCAATACATTTTGAATAAAAAAAGAAAAAAGGAACAAAGAAACGTAAAAAGACAGATTTTTTGATCTGACCAGAAAGGTGTTGCTGATAAGAAATCATGTTGGCTTTTATTATTATTGAATTTCCCAAACAGGCAGAATCATAAATTTCAACTTCACAGATTTCTTTCCAGCTGCTGACTCTACTGGACTCACTAAAATCAATGGCTGCCTGCCCTGCTTGTATGTAGCACACTGCATTACTCACTCAGTGTTGCTGCTAGCTGTCCTACTTATACGGGGCATTACAATTCCCAGCACCCACTGCTGCTACTGACTGCATTGGCGGAGCATTGACACTCAAGCTTATGTGACATGAGGAGTCATAATGAGATTTCTGTAATGTAGCCTGCAGATTGAGAACTATTGACCAGACACTTGAAGCTCCATCCTAATTGCATCTTGCTTTGAATAGTTTTGTTTAGCTGTCATTACCCAAGTTAATCAAGTATAATCCATATTTTTAAATGTGTAATCTGTTGCAAGTAAATGCAGGACATTTCTAAATGCTTAATTGCACTGTTAGGTGCAGTCCCCATGCTTGGCACAGAAACAAAAACCTGCCTAATCCTTCCCATCCATGTATGTGTACCTCTATAAACTGTGATATGCTCCGGCTCTCTTAATCCTTGGTAATATACACCAGTAATTTACTGGGATTCATATTCACGAACGCCATGCCTCAGCACAGCTAACAGCATTCGTAGATCACAAGGGGAGGACAGAGATTTCTGAAAGATACACAGCCATGAAATGTTTGTGAGGATGAGTTGGAAAGTGGAAAAGGTTTCCTTTAAGAGAATTGAAATTATGGGCTGGACGAAGGGTGCAGGAGATTGGAAAGCTGGAGAAAAAGAGGAGAAATAAAACAAGCAGGGGATGGAGCTTTATGTTGCATACCTCTATGTGGGTCATTTATAATACAGTATGTAAGAAGTGATATCCCCATGTTTTTGATTAACTCATTTTAAAATAACAGTTTTGATCCACTGTACTAATTCCTTTCATAATTTTAAAAACTTTAATCATGTCTCCTCTTACTCTTCTTTTGCTTAAACTGAAAAGTCTCAGCTCCTTTAATCCTTCCTCATAACTCATCCTCTGTAGCCCTGGAATCAGCCCAGATGCTCTCCTCTAGACCTTTTCTAGCGCTGCTATGTCCTTTTTGTAGTCTGGAGACCAAACCTGCTCACAGTACTCAAGATGAGGCCTCACCAGTGCATTATAAAGGTTGAGCATAACCTCCTCGGACTTGTACTCCACACATCAAGGTGCTATATAACCTAACATTCTGTTACACTCTGTTACAGATTCTGAACACTGAGTGGAAGCTGATAGCTTAGAGTCCACTATTACTCCTAAATCCTTCTCAAAGTGTACTTTGATTTTCAGATCTCCCATTTTTACTTTCCATGTGTAATAGTTTATATTTACTTACATTAAATTTCATCTGCCACAAATCTATCCAAGCCTGTATGCTGTCCAAGTCCTTCTGCAATGATTTAATACATTCCAAATTATCTACCAATCCTCCTATCTGGGTATCATCTGCAAACTTAACCAGCTTGTTACTAACAGCAGCAACCCTACCACTGACCCCTGTGGAACACCACTCTTAACATCGGCCAGTTCTGATGAGGTTCCTCGCACCATCACCCTCTGTTTTTTTGTTTTTCCAATTGGAGCTCAGGCAAGTGAAGTGACTTGCTCATGGTCACTCAGTGTCAGTAGTGCAACTTGAACTGATAGCTTCAGAATTTGAGGTCCACAGCTTTAACCACTACACTGCACTTCCTGCCTTATTAATATTTCTGAATTATTTTTCTTATTTATCATTACAGGTGTTTAATGGAGTGGGCCTGAGGAGACAGTGCCACCCTGATGTAACCATTTCTGGGTCCTCTTTATGCCTTTACCTGGAGGCCGAAGTGACAGGGCCAGCCAGGGGCTCATCTCACTTTATATTTGGAGTTGTTTTGAGAGTATTACTGTTTTATTATTCGGCTGTTTTTTCTTACTACATTTGGCAAATTTTGTTTAAGGATTGTATATTGGACTTGTTGCCTTTTAGGCATCGTTGTCTATTATTTTTGTTTTATATTTTATTGAATTTATTAAATGCAAATAACATTCCATAGAAGCAAGTCAAATTTTACAAAACTAGGTTCAAGTCAAATCAACCCCCACCCATAAGAAAGAGAGCTAGGACAACAGAGTAAAACTTTAATAGAAGGAAAAATAAGTAAATAAATACATAAAAAATAAATAAGTACAAATAATTAAAATAAATAAGGGAAGAGAATCCAGTTCTCAATTTAAATGCTTATTCTAAAATGTTATTGATTAGATCTTGCCAGGTTTTGAAAAGGTTTTCCACAGATCCTCTAAGTGAGAATTAGATTTTTTCCAGTTTCAAATAATATATAACATCTGTTACTCACTGTCGTAAAAGAGGTGGGTTATATTCTTGCAGTTGTGCAACATAAGTCTACGTGCCAATAGTGAAGTAAAGGCAATTACAGTTTGTTTGTCCTTCTCCACTTTAAGCTCATCTGACAGTACACCAAACACAGCTGTTAATGGATTAGGAGGCAATGTCTGAAAGGCATTTAAAAATTATGGTCCAGAATGATGTTAATATGGTGCATATGGCCCAATGAGGCTGGAGCTTGATTGCAATGTTCACAGGTTGGATTTTGGACAATTTTAAACAAGACAGATGTGCTTGATAGATGATTTTAAGTTGAATAATTGTATGCTTTGCGCATATGGAGCTTGAGTGAATTCTGTGCATGGCTGCCAGAAATGTACTCTGCCTTCCACTGCGTTCCATTCCTTTCTTTTCCCACTGTACTCTGGGATCTTTGAATGGGAGGGACTTTAAAATCCATCCATCCATCCATTATCTAACCCGCTATATCCTAACTACGGGGTCATGGGGGTCTGGTGGAGCCAATCCCAGCCAACACAGGGAGCAAGGCAGAAAAACAAACCCCGGGCAGGGCGCCAGCCCCCACAGGGCACGCACGCACACACACACACACACACTAGGGACAATTTAGAATCGCCAATATACTGTACTGTATATCTAAATATAATATATAGCATTATTTTACTAACTAATGCCTCAAGATTTTTTTTATTAAATTCTAAATTGTAGATGTCAGGACTAATGGGCTCCCATCTTATATAATGCCTGTGCGATGATGTCATATAATGCAACTTCTTGTTGTCACATGCCAGCAATGGAACACCATTGACAAAAAACAACATTTAATGCGAAAAACAAAATGGAAAAGTGATAAAACCACAATAATAAAAATAAAATCAATGAAGTTATAATTTTTCAGACTCCAAAATATTATTTTCAGATTTTTGTTTTTTTGTTATTTTTGTAATTGTGTACAGTTAAGAATTTAAAAAAAAATCCAATATTTTATTAATGAAGTCTAAATTATGCTTAGCTTGAAGATTATTTTTAACTTTTGAGTGGTTCATTATGTTGTTATGCTGTCAAAAACTTGACCAAAGTGGTGTGATCCATAAAGACTTGACAGTACCATCACTTGCCAGCCCAGATGAGAAATAATGAGTCCAACTAACTCCCAATTAAACTACTTGCAGGCTTCAGTCTAATAAGGCCTAAAGTTAGGAAAACTAGAGTAAACTTCAAAATATAAAGAAATGTCCTTAAATATATCAAAATACCCTACAAGAGAAGGGATAACTGCACACCCCCTTGCTTGTAAACAGAAGGGCAAATAAGAATCTTTATAAGTGAAGAATATTAATTAACAAAATAGAAAATAAAGCAGGGATGCTCAAAAGACCAAACATAGACAATGATAGCAAGGCCAGTTGGAGTCGGTGTTACCGGCTCACTAGGGGTAGCTGACAGCTCAGAAGGTAAGGCCATGTTCAGTTTCACTGAACCTTCTGAAATCGGCGAGGACTCCTGGAACAATTTCACTTTCGCGCCCACTTTCACTCTCGGCTGTAGACGATGCAGCATCAGGTCCCGGGAAATCTGTGCTTTTGCCTATCTGTTCCAGGTCAAACTGGCAGGCTGTACCTCGAGCTTGAACTTGATGCCTATTTAAATTTGAATGAAACTTTAGCTGACTTTTTCGTTTCTTTCTGAGCCTCTTTTCTACCACTCTTGCTTATATATGCTTGCTTATAATATAATTGAGACTGTCGGGTAAATACAGCATACCCACAAAACACAGAGAGGACCAAAATGAACAGTCTGACCAATCTTGGGGGGTGGGGGACATAAAGGAGCTCAAGAACAATATAAAGAAGGATGTAAATGATATAAGGAATGAAATAAAGGACATTCACAAGACAAACGAGAAGCTGCTTCAGGATATTAGACACCAGGAGAAACATTAACATTTAAGTAATCGCTTTGAGGCAACCTTTAAAGGTATTCTAGAAAAAAATTGAGGAAAAAATACCGGAAAATGCATCTAAGTTTGAGAATAAACTTAGAGCACTTGGTCCTCAGTTTGAAGACGTTAAGCAAACGTTCATGACTTGTATTGAAATAGTGAACAACTGGCATCTACCACTTATGTAAAAGCAACGGCTGCAAATTCCAAATGTAATGTGCTTGGAGACAGACTAGCTGCAGTGGAAAATGGATATAGAAGGAATAATATCAGAATCTAAGGTCATCCTGAAAACCGTGAAAGTCCAAACCCCATGAAATTTGTAGCTGAACGATTCTCTAAAATAATTGGAGAGGACTTTAAATCAGACACCAAGATAGCAGCAGCTTATCGCATACATGGATCAAATGCCTCAAAAGCTAGAACTCTCATTGTGTATTTTGAAAAATTGCAATTTAAATCACATATAATGCTACTTCTAAGACAGAAACAAGAGATTATATTTGAAAATAACCACATTCGTATTTCCCTGATTTCTCACCCTTAACAGCTGCTAAACATGCTGCCTTTTACAACATTAAACAGTGCTTACAGAAAGCTGAGATCAGATACAGTCTTTTGTATCCCACCAAACTGAAAGTGGACATTCAAAATAAGTTCTACATTTTAACTCCTATGGAGGAAGCAGAAAAAGAGCTAAGAAAACTAATCCCAACACTTTTTTGAAATACAATTATGAGTCCACATCAGGTCCTGGCATGGCAAAGAAGATTATACATCCTGTTTACTTTGTAGCGACTGGCCCGGATACAGACAGGCAGACACGTTCAAATCACCCAACACATGTTTATTAATCATATTTACAAAGTCCAGTGCACCACAAACCCCACAAGTCCCCAAGTCCTGGCCAAAACACCAATGCCTTGCTTCAGATCGCCTCCTTTTCTCTTCTCTTCTCCAGCTCTAGTCCACTCCTCACCCGACTCCAGCCTTGAATGAAGGGAGGTGGCCCCTTTTATAATCACCCAGATGTGCTCCAGGTGTTTCCCGGCAATCTTCCACCGACACGCCCCAGTGTGGCCAGCTGCATCCCCGGAAGCACTCCGGGTGTCCCCGCTCTTCTTTCCCCCAGCACTTCCGGGTGTGGCGGAAGTGCTGAGGTTCAGGGCTCCAAAGGCATAGGGGCGCCCCCTGGTGGTGACCACGGGCCCCTACAGGGTGGAGCTTCAAAGCTCTGTACCCCTGCCCTCCAAAGGTGCCAGGGTGGTCGCCCCCACATGGTCTGGGAAAGGCGCAAGCCCTCCTCCGGTCCTCCTGGGCATCCCGGCCGAGTTGCCACCCCAGCCATCTCTGACACCTTCTTGGCCACTTTTTATTTACATTTTAATTACAATTATATGCATATGTAATTTTTTTTTCTTCCCCGAAAGCAGACTGTTTAACATCATACCCTTGGTTTATGGTATTAGGACTTACTATCATACTCTATCTGCTTACCCAGGACTCCTGTTTAACATCATTCCATGGGTTTAATCTTTCAAGACTGTTATACTTTACGTTTATAGTAGTTGGTATGTACTGTCAATAGATATCTCTATTTTAATCCTGCTTGGGGGCTTTTTTTATTTGGATGTGCTATGTCTCTAGGTATGTCAGAGGACTGGGACTTTGTGAAGTGTGATTTAGCATCACGTAGGAAGGCAAAATGGGGTGATGGGGAGAGAAAGAGAGCAAGATATTTCTAATCTATCCTTTTAATCCTTGTAATTGTAAAAGCCAACGTAATGATAGGCTTCATGTAATAACTCCCATAAAAATTGGAAATTAAGGTCAAAGCTGTCTTATTTAATAATGTACTATCTTAAATTAAGACTACAAAATGTTAACAAAAGTTCAGAAGCAGTGCCTCCATGACCAAACAGTTAACTTTGTGAGTTGGAATGTTAAAGGTCTCAATCATGAATTAAAAAGAGAGTATTCTCTCACCTAACAGGTCTAAATTCTAAAATTTTATTTTTACAGGAGACCCATTTATTAAGCAAGGATCAGTTTCAGCTACACAGAGACTGGACTGGCCAAATATTCCATTACAGCTTTACAAAGAAAATGGAGTGGGAATTCTTATACTTAGAAAAATCTCATTTGTAGTATCAGATATAGTATCTGATCCTGAAGTGTGATATATGATCATCATGGGTAATTTATTTAATTGTAAAGTGATTTTGATAAATATCTATGCAAGCAATGTGGATGATAGAGACTTCATCCACAAAGTATTTCTATCAATGTGAAAACTCATAAAATGATAATGGTTAGTGACTTTATTTTTGTTTTAAATGCAGACCTAGAAAGGTCTCCTGCCATAGGGTGTATGACATCTAACACTGCAAAAACAATTACAGTTTGTAACCAATCACAACTTATCAGACCCCTTGAGATCTCTAAACCCAAAGTCAAAAGAATATTCCTTCTACTCACCAGTACATCACTGTTACTCAAGAACTGACTATTTCTTTATAGACACAACAATTTCTTGCCTACAATTGAATCGTGTAAGTATGTCACTATTGTTATCTCTGACCACGCCCCCTTGATCATGGAGCTTAAATCACTATGCCCCACATACTCATCGCACAGCTAGTGTCTTAACCCACTTTCATTAGCACACGAGATCTGTACAGAATTTATATCCAAGCAATTCAATTTCTTTAGAGACAAACTTATCCTCAGAGGTCCCTGCAAGAATACTCTCTGAAACTCTGAAGGCTTTCTTATGATGACAGATTATTTCATATCTTTCCCACAAAAATAAATCAGAAACCAAGAAGGTATCAGAGCTAATCAGTGAAATTACCAGAATAGATCAAGAACATGCCAGGTGTCCAAATGATGCACTTCATAGGGAAACACAGGCTCTGCATACAGAAATCAACCTCTTGACAACTAAAGAAACATCATTACTATGAACACGGAGTAAAGGCTAATAAGATCTTAGCTCAACAAATCCACAAGCAGGAAGTTCGCAATGAAATCCCAGCAATTATCAACACGGATAGAGACAATATCATTAACATGAAAATATAATGCACACATTTACTTACAATATAATTCTACTCAGTTTAAAGAAGACAAGACACAACCTAATGCATTTTTGGATGCATTACAGATACCACAACTAGATACCCTCAGTGCAGAAGGATTGGTACTCTCAGAACTACTAGATGCTATAAACTCACTTCAGAGTGGGAAAGCAGCAGACCCTGATGGCTACCCTGACAAATTTTATAAAAAAAATTCTCAATTAAATTAGTTTCTCTTTTATTAGCAACATTTGCAGAAGCTAGAGACAATAAAATTCTACCTCAAAATTGTCGCCAAGCATTAATTACTGTCTTTTCTAAGAAAAATAAGGACTTATTTCAATGTGCATCATACAGACCAATCTCACTTTTGAATAATGATGTTATTCAAAAGTCCCAGCTAGAAGGACTGAGAGAGTGTTTCCTTCAAACTGGATTTATTAAAGGTAGACACTTAGCGTCTAATCTTCGATGCCTGTTTAATGTAATATATTCACCCACAAAGTCTAACAACCCAGATATATTATTATTGTTGGATGCAGAAAAAGCATTTGATATGATTGAATGGAACTACCTCTGTACTACATTAGAGAAACATAGGTTTGCCTGGACATATGTGCATGGATCAAACTGCTGTATAACAGTCCAGAAGCTTCAGTTGGTATTAAAACCCTTATTTCAGACTACTTTAAACTAGAACGTGGTACCAGACAAGGATGCCCCTTGTCACCACTGCTATTTGCAATCACCATTGAGCCACTGGCAGTTCACTTTCAAAATGCTTATGAGATAAAGGGGGTTACCACAGAATGACTTGAACAGAAAATTTCACTATATGAGGAGATACCCAAAAATAACAGAAATTGAAAAAAAACATTTTTTTAATAATTTTTACTTACTTTAGTCTCCTTCAAAGTACTATACTGTCCATGTGAATGGATGCACTTGTCCCAATGGTTTTCCCACTAGTGGAACATTTTTGGAATTGCTGAAGAGGAACATTGTCCAATGCTTGCAGCAATTTTTCTTAGACTTCCTTCATGGTACAAAAACACTTACCTTTGAGCTCTTCTTGCATATGTGGGAACAATAAAAAGTCATACGGAGCAAGATCAAGTGACATTTCCCCTCATTTGAAACACGTAAACCACTCATAGATCTGTGTTTTACTTAAAGTTTCCTCTTTAAAAGCAGTTTCAAGCATCACTACAGTTCCAGCAGCTGTTTCCCTAAGAGAAAACAAAATGTAATAGCAGAGCACGTTTAATAAGTACCAAGAAAAACCGACACGGAATGCCATATGAACAATAAAGAGCAACACCACCTGGTGGACTGCCACAGAATACTGTAAGTATGCTATACCTAACAGTGAAATTCGCAACTAAGTCTAGATTGCAAGCCAGGTGCAGGTTCTGGTTATTTCTGGGTTACCCCCTCGTATGCAGATAATATGGTACTGTATATATGTCAGATCCACAAAATACTGTGCCTGCAGTCTTAACAGCACTAACAGAATTTTCGAAATATGTCTGGTCTCAGAATTAAGTTGAATTAAAGTGTGCTCTTTCCAGTAAACTCTATACACACAATATTAGATTGGACACTTTACCTTTCTTCATCGCAGATCAGTTTAAATACCTAGGGGTAAACATCACAACAACATTTATTTATATAGCACATTTTCATACAAACAGTAGCTCAAAGTGCTTTACATAATAAAGGATAGAAAAATAAAAGACACAATAAGAAAACAAAATAAATCAACATTAATTAACATCGAATAAGAGTAAGGTTCAATGGCCAGGTGGGACAGAAAAAACAAAAAACTCCAGACGGCTGGAGAAAAAATAAAATCTGTAGGGATTCCAGACCATGAGACCGCCCAGTCCCCTCTGGGCATTCTACCTAACATAAATGAAACAGTCCTCTTTGGATTTAGGGTTCTCACGGAAGGACTTGATGATGATGATGGTCACGTAGACTTCTGCCTTTTAATCCATTCATCATTGTTGGAGCATCATGAAGCTTTGAGTATGTGGAGCAGGCCACCACCACAAAGAAAGCGGAAAAAAGAAACAGAAACAAGTAAATATAAAGCTCTTTATCAACAAAATTTTGCTGTCTGCCTGGAAAAACTTAAGCAAGACTTATATAGATGGTCTACCCTTCATCTAACTTTAGCTGGAAGAATTAACATTTGTAAGATGAATATCCTTCCTAAGCTTCTTTTTCGATTTCAATGCATTTCAATATACATCAATAAATAATTTTTTAAGAAGTTAGATTCACTCATAACCTAATTTATTTGGAATTCAAAGCATCCACGTATCCAAAGGGCGACCCTAAAAAGTCCTAAGGCGGAAGGTGGCATGGCTCTACCTAACTTTCAATTTTATTACAGGACGGCAAATATATAAGCTATAAAAACCTGGACATGGACACAAATAAATGAACGCAGGCTTGGTCTGCAATAGAAATAAAATCTGGCAGTACTTCTTTATAATCCTTGCTTTGTACCCCAGCAAATATGAGTTATCACCAATATACTAACAACCCAATTGTGCTTCATTCACTCAGAATATGGAACCAATGCAGGAATTACATCAAGACAGAGAAGCTTTTATCTGTGGCACCTCTGCACAAGTAACCACCTTTTCCACCATCTCAAACGTACACAGCTTTTAATGTTTGGAGAACATATGGGATTAAATCACTTAGAGATTTGTACATAGACAACGTCTTCACATTATATTAACAATTACACTCAAAATTTAACTTTTCAGCGACACATTTCTTTCACTACCTCCAAATTAGAAACTTTGCTAAACAAAACCTGCCCAATTTTTCTCACCTCCCACCTACTTCTATCCCTGAAAAAATATTGATCAGTCTTGAGGACTCATATAGCATTTCTGTAATAAACAAAAACATTTTAAAGTCCAGTGGCACGGTGGTGCCTTTTTAGGAGACGCGGGTTCGCTTCCCGGGTCCTCCCTGCGTGGAGTTTGCATGTTCTCCCGTGTCTGGGTGGGTTTCCTCCCACAGTCCAAAGACATGCCGGTTAGGTGCAGTATTATAGTTTCTATATTATATATTATGGGGTGCCAAACAGGCAAATATAATGATTTTTGGAATATATAAAGTCAGTGTTCTGAATATATAACACCAAAGCCTGATTATATAAAGTCAGCGGTGGAATATATAAAGTCAGTGTCGTAATGTATAAAGTCAGTTTTGAATATATAAAGTCAGCGTTGGAATATATAAAATCATTCCCTAATATATAAAGTCAAAACTTGAATATATAAAGTCAGCACTGGAATATATAAAATCATTTCTGAACATATAAAATTAGGACAATTCAAAAATAAAATGGTCTAGTTCCATCAAATATTCCCTGATTTCCATGCTTGTCATTTCACTCGTACTAATGAAAGATAAACTTTGACAGAAGCCACTCAGAGTCGATCAGGCTTGTGAGGTTTGTCCAAAAATAAATATAGTTTTCAAATTGCCAGGCACATACATTATTTTGAATACATTAACTGAACAGTGCTTTTTTTATATATTTTTCTGAAGATATTTTTGTTAACTTATAAAACGTAATGAACTTATTGAGTTTACTAAAAATGTGCCTGAGTCGTTTCAATCAATAATCAATATCAATTGTCACAATACCGAGTGTCACAATAACGAGACATACTCAAGATAAAGATTTGGGGCAGCCACCCGTATAATCTGGTATCTCGACTGCAAAGTCGTTCTTATTTATGAGAATATACAGCCCTGAAGTGCATACAAACGAGTCCAAAACAAGACTGAGGGAAAAGGGAAAAGGGGCACATTTTTAAAGGGGAAGACAGGAAGTGAGGTCATAAGGATCGAGCACGTGGTCTTCAACCATTGGATCACAGCCGGACGTGACATCAGAGGGGCCGGAGCTGGTGAGGTCGACTTCCATTGGCTCAGTCCCGGAAGTGATGTCAATAGAGCCAGGTGGACTCCCCCGGGAATGGTCTACAGGGAAGTGAGAAAAGAGTCAGTGTACTCTGCCACATCCTGGCATGCCTCCGAACTGCCTTCACTCAAGCCCTTTAGCTGCCTCCCATGCACACGTGTGTGACACAATATAATCTGATTTTAAATTTATATATTCAGGAATGAGTTTATATATTCCGACACTGACTTTATATATTCAAGTTTTGACTTTTTATATTCCGACATTGACTTTATATATTCCGACACTGACTTTATATATTATGAAAATCATTGTAATTGCCTGTTTGGGACCCCATATATATATACTGTATATATCCATCCATCGCCCAACCCGCTATATCCTAACTACAGGATCACGGGGGTCTGCTGGAGCCAATCCCAGCCAACACAGGGCGCAAGGCAGGAAACAAACCCTGGGCAGGGCGCCATCCCACTGCAGGGCACACACACACACACACACCAAGCCCAATTTAGAATCTCCAATCCACCTAACCTGCATGTCTTTGGACTGTGGGAGGAAACTGGAGCACCCAGAGGAAACCCACGCAGACACGGGGAGAACATGCAAACTCCACACAGGGAGGAACCGGGAAGCAAACCCAGGTCTCCTAACTGTGAGGCAGCTGCACTACCCACTGCACCACCGTGCCGCCCTACTGTATGTGTATATATATACTGTATATACTCTTGAAAGTACCCAGTGTCACCTAGGAATATCTGTATAATGGGTTAAGGCAAGAAAGCAAATATTTATGTGTTTTTCATATGTTGACCTCTATGATAATTATTGGTTTCTCTGCTCTCGTGAGCTGAGAATGTGTTCTTTTGCGTATGATTGAAATTTCATAATTATGTTACTACTTGCCAGGTTGGGGCCATGAACGCTACACCTTTATACATTCTGTGTAGTTTCATGAGTATACTATAAATTTAATCTCACATTAATAAACTAGATGGCTTGTTCAGTAATTGAATCCGTTGATTATAGTAGCGGGGGATAAAGGGGATTGGTGTTCACAGGAGACAGCACCAGTGTACTCAATATTGTTATAAAGATGATTCAAAGTTGAGGGGTCTCATTGCTGTAAACGTGTAAAAGTTGGTGGTGCATGGTCCTCAGGATCCAAGCTTTTTTGCTTGACAATTCAATTATTTTATTTATATAGAAAAAGAAATTTTAGTGACAGTTTGGATTTTTTTTTTTTTTTTGCTTTTTTGCATTTTTTGACTTTTGTTTCACGTTTTGTTCTCTATGGACTTACATTATTGTTCTCTTTTGGACTTCCTGGTTTTGGCCAATTCCAGTTTTCTCGATTATCCTTTTAGCTAGCCTTGTGATCTTTTCATCGTTTAGTCTTCACTCCTTGTTGCACCATTTTTTTCCTTTCCAAGTCACAATATGGGTTATAATAAGCTTTTTATACCACCAGTAAGCTAAAATATGTCAAAAAATTATCCATTTTCTAAAAAATTATATTCATTTTATGGCAGATGGCTGGCACCCTTATCTGGCAAGGATGACTGCTATATGGAAGGACCGAGGGAGAAAGCGCCACACTCATTGGAGTTCTGCAGTTCCACAGATTTCCATAGGGTATGCTGAGACTTGGAGTTTGGTGGCTTCGCCCTGTTGGTTTCTGGGGGTGCCACCAGAGGGTGCTACAGGGACTGCAGAGCCTTGCTTCATCAGGCTCCCACCTTACCTGGAAGTACATCAAAATTCCAAAAGTAGCATGTCTAATGTTAAAACTTAAAAGCAAAACTGTGATTTAGAGTTGATGCTGCTTTGGTACAAAAGATTTAAATGTCTGATGTAACTAAAATGTAAGCAGTATCGCAGGATACCATGTCCCTTTGTTAGAGAAGGAAAGGAAAAATAATTTAGAAGCATTCAGTGATCTCTTCAGTCTAACAGTGTGAAAAGGGAGGGAGTGGTAATATTATATCTTGTGTTGATTAAGTGCAAATCAGAAACTTGCATGGAGTTTTCAACGTCTCAGAGAAACAAGAAATAACATTGACGTTAGATTGTTTTCTAATATATACTGTGGTCCCCGGCCGGGGCTGGAGCCCGGCCGGGACGCCCAGGAGGACGAGAGGAGGGCTTGTGCCTCCTCCACACCGCGAGGGGGCGCCCGTCCTGGTTTTGTTGGGAGCCACGGGTTGAGGGCATGGAAGCCCTACCCTGTAGGGGCCCGTGGTTACCGCCAGGCGGCGCCCCGATGCCGGTTGATCCCATGCAGTCGCCGGCCGGAGCTGGAGCCCGGCCGGGACGCCTTGGAGGACGAGAGGAGGGCTTGTGCCTCCTCCACACCGCGAGGGGGCGTCCGTCCTGGTTCTGTTGGGGACCACGGGTACAGGGCATGGAAGCCCAGCCCTGTAGGGGCCCGTGGTCACCGCCAGGCGGCGCTCCGATGCCGGTTTATCCCGACGGTCGCGGCTGGGGCTGGAGCCCGGCCGGGACACCTTGGAGGACGTGAGGAGGCGAGTGCCTCCTCCAGACAGAGTGGGGCGTCCGTCCTGGTTCAGGGGCCTCGGGTACAGGGCATGGAAGCCCAGCCCTGCAGGGACCCGTGGCCACCGCCAGGCGGCGCCCAATGCCTAATTATCCCGGGAGCCCGACACTTCCGCCACACCAGGAAGTGCCGGGGGGAAGACTTTATGTGGCGCCCGGAGAGCTACCAGGAAGGCAGCCGACACTTCCGCCACGCTGGGGCGTGGCCAAGGAACAGATGGCGGAAGCACCTGGGGCTCATCCGGGGCATTATTTAAGGGGCCGCCTCCCTCCAGTCGGGGGTGGAAGTCGGGAGGCAGAAGGACTGAGCAAGAGGAAGGACTGGAGGCGGCCAGGAAGGCACAAGAGACTGTGGGCCTGGACTTTGGGGAAATCGGTGCAAGAAGGCACTGGGGGTGCACGTGAGCCATTTTTGTAGATAATATTAGTGAAAATAAATGGTGTGTGGTGAAACAATGTTGTCCGTCTGTCTGTGCCGGGGCCAGGTTTCACAATGGCGCCCAACGTGGGGCCATCCGTCTGGTGCAAGACGGGGGCCCCATAACGATAAATATTTTGTGAACGGCCCGGCGCAGCAGCGGACCCCACACACTGGCCGCGGGAGCGGCCCGTGCACGGCCCCGGAGGCGTTTACCCGAAACGCCGCCGGACTGAAGAGAGGCCATCCCGGTGCGGAGGAGGAGGGCCTCGCTGGAGCGCAGCGGGCTCCGAGAGACGCGCTGTTGAGATGGACAGCCAGGCCGGCGTTGCTTCGCTGAAGGCCAAACCGAGGCAGGGGCCTCGGCACGACGGGATTCGGGAGGTGAGTACCCTGCCCTGCGGGGTTGGATGTACCTTGTTCTCCGCAG
Organism: Polypterus senegalus; assembly: GCF_016835505.1. Taxonomy (NCBI): domain Eukaryota; kingdom Metazoa; phylum Chordata; class Cladistia; order Polypteriformes; family Polypteridae; genus Polypterus; species Polypterus senegalus. The sequence continues at coordinate 111,584,419 of NC_053161.1, forward strand.
GGAGGGACGAACCGGATCCGCGTCTGTGGCAGGAGCACGCCGGGCCACGGGCTGTCGACAGCGCGCGCGGCGGCGCTGAGGAGGCCAGCGAAATCGGCCGCAGCTGTGGTGCGGCGAAGAGGCACGTCTTCGCAGCCAGAACAGGGGAGACAAGATGGCGCGGGCGGAGGTCCCGCCCGCTGACAGGCACGGGATTGGCGGTGTGTCTTGTGTGCCCGCCGATGATTGGATAGAGGCGGGCCCAAGGAATGCCAGTCTCGTGTCAGAGAAGAACCCGATTGGGCCAGAGGGAGTGGCCCAGAGGAGGCAGGCGTCGCGTGGAGCTGATGAACAGGTAAGCCCACCGACGTCTGTCTCTCTCTCTCCACCAGCGGCTCGGCGTGTGTCGGAGGAGTCCCTTCGCCCGCCAAGCCGTCCTTAGAGGAGCTGCTACGTGTTCTCGCCGCTCAGTGTGAGCAGCTGATGGAGATGGCGGTCGCGTCGAGAAAGACACCGAGTGAGACGGAGGATCGGGCGCGGCGCTGGAACCGGAGGCAGGCAGAACACGGCGGGAGTGGTGAGTGTTGCCGTTCCGTAGAGCAAGTGGGGGTTCGCGAACATGGCGTGACCGATTACGGACGCGACCGGCTCCGAGTAGGCGACCTCCCAACAGCGGATGCGGCGGTGCAGACAGCTAGCGAGGCGAGGAGCTCGAACACGCAAGGGCTGGTAGGATCGGGGCTGCTGAGTGCCCTGGGTCCCAGCGCCCTGCGCTTCAAGCCTGCAGCTGTCTCCTGTCGCTCTGCCTGGACGCAGACGGGGCTGGATTTGAGCTTTTGCTGTGCTCAGACCCAGACCGCCAGCGTCAAGAAAAGAAGGAGGAACCAAAGGGTGAATGCGGTTCCTCCGATAGGAGAGGGCGCGCGCTGCGCGCGTCGGAGAAGGGCCGTCCTCTGTGCGGGCAGAGGAGATCCCCTGGGCGGCTGGGCGAGCCGCCTGCGAGAGCGTGCCGCGGACAACAGGCGGACGGGCATGGAACCTGCGACGGAGGACTTCAGCAGGCCCGAAGCCCCGACGAGCGCTGGGGACGACGTCGTCAGGGACCTGCCCTCCTGAAACGGGCCGCTCCGCGGGAGGGCTCCACGCCGGGAGGCCAATAGTGTCCCAACTGCGGGGAACAGCGGGGGCGAGAGCGGCGCAGACCATGGGGGCACGTTTGCGCGGAGGGTGCCGAGCGGATGTCCCAGGGTGCCGTGTTGGACCCTGGGGGCATAGTAGGACCCTCACCGGGGACGTGCTGCCCTTTCGGGTTGTGCCGTTCGGACCCACGTGTCCTCGCTAGCGGTGGGCACTGTGGTCCCCGGCCGGGCTGGAGCCCGGCGGACGGCAGGAGGGCGAGAGGAGGGCTTGTGCCTCCTCCACACCGCGAGGGGGCGTCCGTCCTGGTTTTGTTGGGAGCCACGGGTTGAGGGCATGGAAGCCCTACCCTGTAGGGGCCCGTGGTTACCGCCAGGCGGCGCCCCGATGCCGGTTGATCCCATGCAGTCGCCGGCCGGGCTGGAGCCCGGCGGGGCGCTGGAGGACGAGAGGAGGGCTTGTGCCTCCTCCACACCGCGAGGGGGCGTCCGTCCTGGTTCTGTTGGGGACCACGGGTACAGGGCATGGAAGCCCAGCCCTGTAGGGGCCCGTGGTCACCGCCAGGCGGCGCTCCGATGCCGGTTTATCCCGACGGTCGCGGCTGGGGCTGGAGCCCGGCCGGGACACCTTGGAGGACGTGAGGAGGCGAGTGCCTCCTCCAGACAGAGTGGGCGTCCGTCCTGGTTCAGGGGCCTCGGGTACAGGGCATGGAAGCCCAGCCCTGCAGGGACCCGTGGCCACCGCCAGGCGGCGCCCAATGCCTAATTATCCGGGAGCCCGACACTTCCGCCACACCAGGAAGTGCCGGGGGGAAGACTTTATGTGGCGCCCGGAGAGCTACCAGGAAGGCAGCCGACACTTCCGCCACGCTGGGGCGTGGCCAAGGAACAGATGGCGGAAGCACCTGGGGCTCATCCGGGGCATTATTTAAGGGGCCGCCTCCCTCCAGTCGGGGGTGGAAGTCGGGAGGCAGAAGGACTGAGCAAGAGGAAGGACTGGAGGCGGCCAGGAAGGCACAAGAGACTGTGGGCCTGGACTTTGGGGAAATCGGTGCAAGAAGGCACTGGGGGTGCACGTGAGCCATTTTGTAGATAATATTAGTGAAAATAAATGGTGTGTGGTGAAACAATGTTGTCCGTCTGTCTGTGCCGGGGCCAGGTTTCACAATACGTATTTCTTTTAGCTGTTTTCTTGACCAAAAAGTCTGTTTTTTCAATGCATCTTGATAACATTGCAACACACCTGCCTACTAACTCTTAAGATAGATCTGGCAACATCTGATTAAATCCTTCAGAGTGAGGAGACATTTGTTCCTTTCTTTAATATTATCATCTACTGTATGAGCAGGGCCTGCCTACTCACTTATCATGTAATCCTGAGGATTTAAGTTGTAGTTCAAGCACAAGAAAATCACCAGATGTTTACCAGTACACATTGGTCTTTCAACACCCTTGTATGTTATTTTTATATTTCTAGTATATTTTTGTCATTTTACATGTATTTAAATAATAAAAAATGTAATTGTGGAGGTTGAGATTTTTGGTAATCTTTTTCTGTCTATTAGCATTATGACACACACATTTCATCAATGATTTTTTGGTGATGAATTGTTTGTATTTATGCCAAAATTTCATTAATGCAGGATTATTTAAAAACCCATCTGTTAGCGGCAAAATGAGAAACTGACTTATGTAAAAATGTACTCTTTGCAAGATGTTCAAATTTAAAGTAAGCTTGAGTGTTTTCAACAAGACATAATCATTATTTAACTCACATTAATATTTTCTGCCAAAATCTTGCCTAAAGAACTTTCTTTGTATAAATACCACATTGTAGTACATTACATATTGTTACATACAGTATGCATCCCTTGTTTTTATTTGGTTTATCTTTAAGATTCCAGCATATACTATACACTGTTGAAAATGAATAATACATATGAAGAAGAAAAATCATATTTTCAAATTTGTAACACTACCCCATATTTTTCTGCTTTATTATGGAAGATGTCATGGTAAGCAATCACTAAAAAAGCAAAACTAATAAAATAAAAATAAAATGTTGAAACACACAATTCTTTATATTGGCTTGCCAATATTTTATTAATGTTTCAGAAATGGAATCCAGGAAACTGCTTTGCCATTACGAAAGAAGAGGTGGGACAGTAGAAAAATAACCAGGACCAGGGTCCTCATTTATAAAACATTGCGTGGATTCAAGCTTGAAAATATGTATGCACACACCATAAAAACAGAAAAACGTGTACACCAGAAAAAACAGATTTATAAAACCTTGGCATATACAACCTTTCTATGCAATTTATCCTTTCACCTTGTACATATGCTTACATGAACGTGTCCTGAATGCCAACCTCAAACATCCATATACTATATATATGGCATGCAAATCAACCTCATACAAAGCTGCAGGAGTTCATTGGCTGGTGGAGCATCTCCCTCCTCATGCATCGAGACCCAGCCACTTGCATTCAAGAGTATGTGGAAAATGCAAGATCGTGCACGGCTTAATTATGCCTCTCCTCTGCGCTCTGAGAGTCTGGGAAAGGCATAAGGTGCCAGCATGTGAGAGGGCAGGTACTATAACCTTGCACATGTAATGATGTGATTGCTGTTATAATGAATAGTACAAGCCATATGAAACACTAAGGGTTATGTTACCAACATGCAAGCCACCACAAACAGCACCATCACATCCATCAGAGCTACTTTGTCTAAAAATAAATGAATCATGGGTTGACCCAGGCCATAGGGACATGATGTTTGCCAGAAAACATTTTTGGTAACTTGTTTATTAATAGAGTGTAACTTCTTATAGTTAAGAAAAGCAGCTTCATTCTCACTAGGTGCCCTCATTGCAATACCAGCGCAGTATGGTGTTGCAATTATGTTAGGAGAACCGAACAGTGCTGCAAATTGCCTATTTATGTAGGGAGAAACATGTTATGTTTTATGTATGTGCACCCACACCATATCCTTACCTGCTGGTTAATGGCTACCAGCACAACATGCATGATGGAGAGAAGCTTGACAGAGATATTCATGACCTGTAGGCCAGTTCCCTGAGAAGTGACAACATGTAGCTGATATAAACTGACGATAAAACAAAAAAGTTCTTCAGTGCAAATATGTAGCATTGGCCCTCTTTAAAGTGAACTACAATACAGTCCATGCATCTTATTTTTCATTTTGGACACATAATATTTTGTCACATCAATGCATATAACAATAACAGCTCGATAATATGAATTACTATGCGTACGAGCCACTATTTAGCTGGTTTGGCTGCATTTATGTGTTTGATCAAGAGTGTCGTAATTTCCCAGCTTCTCTGAAATGCTGAGTATGTATGGATTAGATTTCCCATAAATATCTGCATATTCCCCTGTCAAGTTTTTCTTTTATAAATCCTGATGTTTACATACGCACATTTCAAGCCTCTTTTTATGCATATGCAAGCTTTGTTAATGAAGCCGCAAGAGATCAAGCCAAACTTAGATTGTTAAAGCATGCCAGGATCAAGAAGCCAGAAAGACACAGTAGTATTTAAGAGCGTAACCTAAAGGGCTAATCAGAAATCAAAGTGAAAAAACAAGTCAAAGATTTGGGGCCCCAAATGAAAATAAACATCACTACACACCAAGAAAAAGTGATTTTAAAATGTGAAAATCTGAATAATGATATGCTGGCTTAATTATCTTCACTCTGATTATGACATGTATATAGTGTCGTGTAGTGCAGTGGTTCTCAAACTGTGGGGTGCACCAAAATTGTGGGGGTCATCAAAATTTATTTTTTACATTTTTATTTCAAATTTAAATTTGCAAGCATATAATCACAACGAATGCATTATAACTAAAATTAAAATAATACATTTATTTAGACACTCTGAGCTCCTTTTCTATTTGAAGTTTGTTTCTATGACGAGCAGCACCGCTGCTGCTGCTTTTATACTCATTTATTTTCAATCCCGAAAGCTCGAGACGTATTTGTATCTGTCGTAAACATTCGGTTAACAGTAGATCAGGTGATAATGCGGCACGACTGCACCACATTGGCAGTGTAGCCAATATTGCCAAATTGAGTTAAATAATTTACTGTGTATTGGGTTATTTTCATGATATAACTAACAGCGGTATAATATTTGTCAGACAAAAATATGTTCGTCTCACGCAGATTGACTTCATCAGTGTCCTCGTTTACGAGATTTTTAAAAATTTAAAACATTTAATCATTTCTTTACATAAAAAAAATTAAATAAGAATAAATTATTTATTCTTTGTTTTTGGGATTAGAATTACTACCAAAAACCAAACAAGGCATTTAACAGTTATTAAAGCAATTAAAAAAAAATAAATTGCAAATATGTCATCGAAGTTAGCCGAACACATGCAAATCTTATGGAAGTAAAAATCATAGGACACTGCGATACTGCACAAGTATCATTCCACTGTAATTATGTTGTTGGACTTAAGTGCAGCATTTGACACCATTGACCATTCTATTTTACTGCACAGGCTAGAAAATGATGTTGGGCTTACAGGCCCCGTGCTCACTTGGTTTAGTTCTTATTTATCAAATTGATTCCAATATGTACAGAAATGTGCAGACAGTACTCCATCATTATACACAGAAGTTCAATATGGTGTCCCGCAGGGCTCAATACTGGGACCTTTACTGTTTTCACTTTACATGCTTCCACTGGGATCTCTCATTAGGAAACATAATGTTAATTTTCACTCGTATGCAGATGACACCCAGTTATACCTTTCATTTAAATCAAATGAAATTTCTCAGATATTGTCTTTAATTAGTTGCGTTAGTGAATTAAATGACTGGATGAATGAGAACTACTTGTCTTTAAATACAGATAAAACAGAGATGTTAAGTATTGGAGGGAATGACGCTGATCACAGCAATATTTTGTCATAATTTAACTCAGTTGGAATCCTAATTAATTTTACTGAATCAGCCCGCAATCTAGGAGTTATTTTTG